>NC_090821.1:78123730-78469730 GCF_000390325.3 Nicotiana tomentosiformis | reverse complement strand
ACTTTGAAAAAAAAAGTTAATTTCTTTTTTATATCCAAAAAGATCAAATATTGTGGACCACAAAAAAAAGTTAAAAAATCAATTAGAGTGGGTCAAATGGAGTAATAATTAACAAGCAGTTAGTTCATTAAGGTGCTATTGCCAGCAGTAATATAACAATAAGAAATACTTCCTCTTATCCATTTTAATTGATTTTTTGGTTGTTTTCACACATTAAAAAATTCCTTAATAATAAAATTGACTATATTAACCTTAATTTATTCATTGAAAATATAACAAATACTCATAGGTTTTTTTACTCCAAGAGAAACTTTAAAAAGAAGAAGTTAATTTTTTCTTAATATTTAAAAAAATTAAATATTATGCACCACATAAAACATGCCAAAAAATCTATTAAAATGGACTGGAGTCATGAGGGAGTATACTATAAAATGGTACCTGAATGATACGAAACATAATAATGTGAGCCTCGAGTCATTCAACATATATAACGTGCTTTAAAACTCTCTTTAATTATTAAACTTAAAAAAGGACAAATTAGCAATGGCAATTAATGAGCAATTAATTTAGAAGACTTAACCCAAATAGTCGTCCACCTAATCTCTTAAACTTAAAATAGTTGGCGGATATATATATGTTCATGTATAATATATGTTTAGCTATGTATAATCTATGTATATCGATTAGAAAAAATAAACATTAAATCTTGACGACTATTTGTGTAACAATCCCATTAATTTATGGTGTCCCATTATGTATATCTGCTAGCTTTGTTCATTAATAAGAAATATTTCAAAGTATTTGCAAATATGGCTGCCAAACATCAAGTGAACAAGTTTGCTATCTTATTCATTGCTCTCTTGGCGATAACTATGGAATCGTAAATCGTAATTTTACTTTACTTTATTTGTAATTTTATGAAGTCGTGCATTATATTACTTAGAGACGGACCTATGCTATATCGAGAAGAGTTATCGGCACCCGTAAAGTTTGGCAAAAATTCCACGTATACACAGAGGCGAATCTAGGATTTCAAGAAGATGGTGCACCATCAACGACGAGATTGAGACAAGTCATGGATACAGGATGCTGAATGTATAATTCCAGTAATTTCTAAGTTAAGGTTTAAAGAGTGATTAATTTTCTTAACGACTTTAGTGATTAATTACACAACAAACATGTAAAAGGTTTTCTCTATCTATCTAGAAGTCAATTAGCGATAATTATATGTAGCATAACACACGATTGATTTACGACCTCTAGAAGGCATAAATAACAAATTACAATAGATGAAAGTGCTTTACACGTAATATGCTAGACCATATATACTCTAAATCTTCAAATTGCGGCTCCGCCTCTAATAATATTGCATTAAACGTACATATGTAGTCAATATGCATATCATGATGTGCATGAGCTTTTTGTACATCCACTTAGACATGTATGTATATATATTTTTACGAATGTTTCTACGTCCACTCAGACATGTATGTATATATATTTTTACGAATGTTTCTATGTACAAATCTGTACAGTGTCGGAGCCACCTTATCCCAAGAGTGTCAACTAACACATCTTTGTTAGTATATATTGACTCCCCTTAATTTCTTCTTTATATTTTGACATTCCTTAGTGAAAATTCTGGCTCTGCCGTTGCATATGGACATTTATATTTACATTGTTTACATTATGATTTATACAGGATAACAATTTTCTTAACGACTTTAGTGATTAATTACACAACAAACATGTAAAAGGTTTTCTCTATCTATCTAGAAGTCAATTAGCGATAATTATATGTAGCATAACACGCGATTGATTTACGACCTCTAGAAGGCATAAATAACAAATTACAATAGATGAAAGTGCTTACACGTAATATGCTAGACCATATATACTCTAAATTTTCAAATTGCGGCTCCGCCTCTAATAATATTGCATTAAATATATGTAGTCAATATGCATATCATGATGTGCATGAGCTTTTTGTACATCCACTTAGACATGTATGTATATATATTTTTATGAATGTTTCTACGTCCACTCAGACATGTATGTATATATATTTTTACGAATGTTTCTATGTAAAAATCCGTACAGTGTCGGAGTCACCTTATTCCAAGGGTGTCAACTAACACATCTTTGTTAGTATATATTGACTCTCCTTGATTTCTTCTTTATATTTTGACATTCCTTAGTAAAAATTCTTGCTCCACCGTTGCATATGGACATTTATATTTACATTGTTTACATTATGATTTTTGGATTCTTACGTTAATCTTAATCACAATATATGCAGTTGATATGTTCGGACCATCAAGTTTACAAGTGATGGCTGTTCGAGACTTGACGCCAGAAACAGCAATGATGAGAAAGAAGCTATTTTGTATGGCAAGTTGTGGCGATTATTGTAGCTCTAACAGTGGCTGCGGTGGCATTACTCTCTGACCCAGAGACGGATACAGGATTTGATGGCTACGAGTGCCACTATTTTAATGTAAAACAATCACTAGTGAAGAAGATTGAATAAGGGTGTACAGGATTTGATGGCTACGGGTGCCACTATTTTAATGTAAAACAATCACTAGTGAAGAAGATTGAATTAAAGTGTACCTTCAGTCGATTCGATCCGTTTTGGATTACTTCAGTTCGGTTCGGTTCGATCCATTTTGAATTTATTCAATCCAATTTAAAATTTATTTTATGCATAAACGAATATGTGATACATCCCTTCCATCTACATGTAGCTGATTAATATTATATTATGTATTTGATTCATCACTATAAAAAAAATTATAATTAATAAAATAACATTATATGAATTAAAAAAGAAAATGATTAGATTACATCCATCCAAATAAAATACGAATATCCAGAAAAAGACAAAGGAAGCAAATATACAATATAAATAAATAATAAAATTGGAAATGTATAAGAAAAGTGAATATTTAAGATGAAGAAAATAAGAGAAATTAACAAAAAGAACATATAGAAAAGAAAGGCAACACGAGAGCATCTAGACAATCTCGATCCCAAATATTGTGTATGGAATTTCAGCATTTCAACCATGGCACCTTCGGTCATCTTGTGACTTGGAGTGCCACTTGTTCCTTATGTAGGTGTTTTTGTGAAAAATACTAGTATGCATATAAAACTTTATCCGAGCGACCGGGTGGCATGCCACCGCCAACTCCATACATAGATCCGCCCCTAGGCCGTGTTGCCATGAAAAATATCACGGAGTTGTAAACATCCTTGCTAAAAATGCTTTGATATATGCTCCAAATATGTGTGTTTAATTCTAATTTAAGTATTGTATTTGTATTTCTTTTCACCTTTAACAATATGCTGAGGGCAGATATGTGTATTGTCTTTGTATGTCTTTTCCCTTCAACACTCAGTAGTGTTGTCTTTATTGTATATCTTTTTCTTTTAACACTAAGTTTGATGTGAACTGTGAAGTAAAGGAATATGAATAGAGTGTTATAATTGGAGCAAAAGCTATGAACATGACAAAACTACACAACTAAAACTACATTTAAAATGTTATTTATGTCTTTAATTACCAGCTTAACTGAACTTTTGATGTTTAATAATGATCCAACGTATTTTACCTGCTATATAGCAAGTAATATGTTCAATCTAAAGATTTCTCATTACATTGTTCAATCTGTAGCTGCATTTCCTCAATTCAGGCAAGTCTTATCATTTTGTGTCTCGTTCGTGCAGAAAAATCTCTTCTAATAGCAAGTCGTGCTTGCTTACTATCACTTAATCTATTATTGTCTACAATTACATTCAACCTTTTAACGATACTGTTGTTCGTTAACCTTTTTTACAGCTAATGGGAATTAATATTGAATTACTAAAAAGATAAACGCAGGAGGACAACTTGCAGTAAATCATACTCAAGATTTCTTCATTTAGTCTCCAATCTGTTCCATCGAATGCAAAAGTTGCTTTGAACACCTCGAGATTGGGTAAATTAGCTTTAGCACAATCATATCTTCCCATGGAAAATCAGTCCAAGCTAATTTCAATTTCTTGAGATTAGGCAGGAAATTATCCCTAGAAAGAGTTGCGTTGCAATCAATGGATTTTATATGGAGTGTCTCAAGCCTCGGTAGAAGAACGAGACAATCAAGAAAACTAGACCACTCAGTATTAGATACCTCTGTAATCTTTAGCTTATTCAGATTGGGAGTTCTTCTTAGGATTTCCGGCACAAAAGGAGAGGAATGGAGACAAAGGGATTGCAAGTTATTGAGAAACAACGGTTTTTGTTCTTCATTGGAATGAATGATCATTCTTTGTTCATAATTTATGCTTTCTGAGTTACTGAAGTCATCATTCCAATCCTCTTGTAACTTAGACTTCTATCAATTAACTCTTGTAAATACTCCTCGAGACTTAGAAAAGACAGGTCATGAGAAGGAAAATCATGGCAGATGACATAATCTGATAATCATATTTGAGCCGAGTGGTTAATAGAATTCGGCTTTTATTGTCATCATTTGGAAATATTCTTTGCATTTTGTCCCAAGCCTCATCTATGACAATTAGAAATCTCTTACCCTTCAGATCTTTATACGCAATATCCGCTAGCTGATCACTGCTTATATTTTTTATGCTTTCATCAGTCCTGTTGATCCGCCTAATTGAAGAGACAACATCAAGAAGCACTTACTTACCCATGTGAAGGGGAGCCTTGGCGTAACTGATAAAATTGTTACCATATGACCAGGAGGTCACGGGTTCGAGCCGTGGAAACAACCTCTTGCAAAAATGCAGGGTAATGCTGCGTACAATAGACCATTGTAGTCCGGCCCTTCCCCGGACCCTGCGCATAGCGGTAGCTTAGTGCACCGGGCTGCCATTTTTAGAGACGGTAACCCATGCATGTGTATCAAATCGATGTCGAATAGATGAATCATCATAAACAATTCTAGCAAGAGTTGTCTTTCCTATACCTCCCATACCAACAATTGATATGACTGTTAGCTCCTTTGTTTGGGCAGTGAGGCGATCTAGTATGATGTTGAAGTCATCCTCCATTCCAACAACAGTATTTTTCTCAGTTGCATACTTTCTTGATGAGGAAGAAATTGTTGCTAATTCTGCACATTTGCTTTGTATCACCTCTTTCCTGCTTTTTCCACTTGTTGCAATTCATTATTGAAGGCTTTACAAGCCCTTTCTCGGTCATCTGCATTATTTGCTAGAATGATGCTTCTTAGGCTTGAATCAACTCTATCTTCTGCTTCGTAGACAACATCGGTGATCCTCATTTCTAAAACCTTCAGAGTTTCAATATTATTAATTTCCTTTGTACTATCCTCAAGGAAAATCTGAATAGCACAAAGACTTTGATAAACAGGTTCAGCATGTTGTTGTATAGAGCTTCCAAAAAACAAACGTTGGTTAGGTAGCAAGAGTTGCTGGAGTGTATGCATAAGCGACGAAAGAGCAGCATAAGCCATTTCTCTGAATTTGAGTGTAAAAATATGAGTAAAGGTCTCTACACCCTGAAGACAGCAATATGTAGAAAATACTAAGCTAAATGCGGAAGGACAAAGAGTGAAAGAGCTACTCACCTACCTCCTTGTTGGCTTATTTATTTATTTATTATTCTTATATAGAAGGGGAGCTTTTTGGAGGAACGGTAAAATTTAGTCCACGTGATATATAGGTCACGAGTTCGAGTCATAGAACCAACTACAAATGCTTCCATTAGGGTAGTCTGTCTACATCATACCCCTTGGAGTGCATCCCTTCCCCGAACCCTGCGGGATGCCTTGTGCGCCGGGCTGCCCTTTTTATTATTCTTATATAATTTAATAGTTTAAGGTCTTTGATTTGCTTTAATTTTGTTTACTCTAGTTCGAGTCGTGGAACCGGCCATTAATGATTTCATTAGGATAGATTGTCTATATCACACATCTTTAAGTGTGGCCATTTCCCGAACCCAGCGGGATGCCTTGTGTATAGGGCTACCCTTTTTATTATTCTTATATAATTTAATAGTATAAGGTTCTTTAATCCTGTTTCCTCTGGATAATCCACGTGAACTGATTCTAATTTGCCGCACCATTTCATAATTAGCAATGGGACAAGAGCCTACTGTAACTATAAAGTCTTAGGCTCTATCTATGTACCTTTTCTTGTTTTAATTTGGGGAGATGATAAGGTGTAGCCTACACACTATTTGTTTCTTCAATAAATTTAATGGATAGTAAAGACAAGAAGACTCCTTTCTGGCAATTACAAACAACCAAATAAAATAGTTCCACTCACTCAGTGATTAATGAGATAAACCAACAGAATATTTGCTCTCTTTAAAGGTAATGCACTCAAGAAAATCAGTTATCCAAATATTCAAACATAGTAGTATTCTAATAAGAGCTATATCTTCTAACTTCATTCAATTTTTAAAGATCTAGCTACTATAAGCTTGAAGTCATCTCAATGTACAACAACAACAACTCAGTATAATTTCACTAGTGGGGTTTGGGGAGGGTAGTGTGTACGCAGACCTTACCCTTACCCCTACCCTGGGTAGAGAGGCTGTTTCCGATAGACCTTCGGCTCCCTCCTTCCAAGAACTCCTCACCTTGCTATTGGGGTAACTCGAACTCACAACCTCTTGGTTGGAAGTGGAGGGTGCTCACCACTATAGCAACTCACTCTTGTCATCTTACTGACAAGAATGAAAATAGCTGTTGGGATCAAAGATTTAACATGCTACTACATCTACTTTACTCAGTGTTAACACCAAAATATTATCCAAGTTTCACAATGCTAGAAGCTCTGAGATTGAGACTGCAGTAAATCATACTCAGAATTTCCTCAAATGCCAGTTAAAAGCTTATTTGTAGCAAATCTTGCAGGTGGGGGAAAAGGAAAATAGCATCCAAAAAGTGATTAAAAGTACAATGTATCTTAAGATTCTGACTGTAGATAACAGTTCTCAAAGTTTACTAGCCTTTTTATAAGAAAAGAAAGTAAAGAGGAAAATTTAAGAACACAGAAAACCACATGAGCATATTAAGAAAATTCGCTAATAATCAAAGATGGAATTTTAACATACTTAATAATCAAAGCTAGATAATTCGAACTTGAAGCCCATAATTTCCCCAGCTTTCTTGCTCTTGTTGAATTTTCTTTGCACTAGTGACTGCTGCAGCGCTGCAACGTTCTATTTGGATCAATTTTAGTATCATTATTTCTCCAATACTCTGAGGAATCTCCTCCAGCTTCCGGAATCCATACAGGAGTAGTTGCTCAAGCATCGGAAAATTATCATTAGTTGCTTCCCACCTTTCCAGACTTCCGTACTGAAGTCGTAGATATTTTAATTTTTGAAACACAACATCTTCATTTAGTCTCCAATATGTTCCCTCGAATGCAGAATATGCTTTGAGCACCTCAAGATTGGGTAAATTAGCCAGCACAACCATATCTTCCCATTGTAAAGTAGTATACGATAATTTCAATTGCTTGAGATTAGGAGGGAAAATATCCCTAGAGAGAATCATCGGGTCACTGCCTAAATCTGCTTCTATAGTTAGTGTCTCCAACTCCTGTAGAAGACTGAGAGGATCAAGAATAGCAGGACAGTCAGAATGCCTAGATTCATCTAAAACCGTTAGCTTATTTAGATAGGGAGTTCTTCTTAGGATTTCCACCAAATAAGGAGAGGAACAGAGAACAAGTGTTTGCAAGTTATTGAGAAACAAAGGTTGTTCTTCAATACTATTATGACTTTCTGCCGCAAGAGGATTAGGCATATGTATTGACCATCTAATATCAAGATGTCTTATCTCTGACATTGTCCAGATCTCTTGTGGGAGATGCAAGTCTTTGCTTGCAAAATTACGAAGAATTATGGATTGTAGATTCCACAATTTGGCAAGTGAAGGAGCTTCGTCAATGTTTGCAGCAACATATCTCAAATGTATAAGTTTAGGTATTACACATGAGAAATCGCAACGGACATTATATACGTCCAACACCTTAAGCAGCTTGAACTGTGAAACAATGGAACAAAAACGTTCTGTAAAATCTAAATCAGAATATTTCGTAAAAATAAAGGTCCGGGTCATACTTGTAAGGACACTGCTATGCGTTGTAGGGTAAACATGCTTCTCTTTAATATCAAATGGAACAATTACTCGTCGTTGATCATTTATGGCTTCTGAGAACATGGGGACATTTGCATTCATGGCATGCACCACATTCTCATTGTGAGCTTCTATTATGCACAGCTGCCGAAGAAGATCGTGAATTTTGCAAGTTCTCATCCTTCCATTAGCCCTTCGTTTACCAGCCAAAATGAGACTTCTATCAATCAAGTCTTGTAAATACTCCTCTGCCACCTCCTCTAACCTCCTATAGCTTCTTGCCTTTATGAACTGCTCAGCAATCCATAGCCTAATCAACTTGGAAACATTAATCTCCATGTCTTCAGGAAAACCTCCAACATAGAGAAAACAAGCCTTCAAATATTGGGGCAAGTAACTGTAGCTCAATGAAAGAATTGATTGACACTGTTCAGAAACCGTACCAAAGAATGAGTTCAAATTTTCCTCAATTTTCTTCCAATTATCATGTGTCGGGTCCATCTTGCCAAGAATTCCAGCAATGACAACGATCGATAGAGGTAATCCTCGACATTGTTGTATGATATGCTTCCCTATTTTTTGTAGTAGTAGAGGACAAAGATCTTCTTTGAATAGCATTTCAGTAAACAGATTCCAGCTATCGTCTAAACTTAGAAAAGACATACTATGAGGGGGGAAATCAGGGCTTGCATAATCAGCAACATAGTTAAGGCGAGTTGTTAATAGGATTCTGCTTTTGTTGTTATCATTTGGAAATAGTCTTTGCATTTGGTCCCATGCCTCAGTACTCCAAAGATCATCTATGATAATTAGAAATCTCCTACCCTTTAAACCTTTATACACAATCTCTGCTAATTGATCTGTGCTCATTGTTTCATAGCTTTCATCAGTTCTATCCCGACTTATTGAAATAATAACATCTAGTAGCACTTGTCTCTCATTGTAGTTCTCTGAGACTGTGACCCATGCATGTGTATCAAATCGATATCGAATAGATGAATCATCATAAGCTTTTCTAGCAAGAGTTGTCTTACCTATACCGCCCATACCAACAACTGATATGACAGTTAGGTCATGTGTTTGTGCGGTGAGGCGATCTAGTATGTTGATGAAGTCATCCTCCATTCCAACAACAGTATATTGCTCAATTGCATACCTTCTTGATGAGGAAGAAGTTGTTGCTAATTCTGCAGATTTGCTTCCGTGTTTGTTAAACTCGATCTGTATCACCTCTTTCTTGAGAGAATCAACTTCTTTTTCGACTTCTTGCAATTCTTCATTGAAAGCTTTACAAGCCCTTTCTCGGTCATCTCCGCAATCTGCTACAATGACACTTCTGAGTCTTGAATCAACTCTATATTCTACTTTGTAGACTACATCTCTGATCCTCTTTTCCAAACTCTTTCGAGTTTCAATATCTTTGGCTTCCTTTGTAGCCTCCTCAAGGAAAACTTGCAGAGCAGAAAGACTTTGATAAGTGGATTCAATATGTTGTTGTGGTATACAGCTTCCACAAACCAAACGTTGGTTAGGTTGCAGGAGTTGCTGCAGTGTATGCATAAGTGAAGAAAGAGCTGCATAAGCCATTCTTCTTCTCTGAGTTTGAGAGCCTAAAATTGTTTGGTGTATTGTATGAGTAATGGACTAATGGTTGTTGCAGTTTTGCTGGAATGCCTAAAGACAGAGCTGTGCAGATCTAATCTCCCTGCTTCAGTAGCTTAGTTATTAGGTCTCGAAGTTCTGTCCAAACAGGTGTACTACTCAATCACTTACAATTTATACGAAAGTGTTTGATTAAGCACGTAATTTAAAAAAAAAAAAAAAAATTAAAATTTATAATCATAAACAAGTCAAAAGTAATCCAGATTATTTGTGTGATTTTATAAATTTAACCTAAATTGTTTTTAAATTTAGAAAGACCAAAAAGTAAATGGGAGGTAGTATTTATTTACACCTTGTTTTTCTAAATGGGAGAACAAGGTCGTAGGACACTCCCTTTTGTCATTTTCTTTAATAAAGTTGATGGATTGCCAATTGGTTGACAAATGACCACACAATCCGGTCCACTTTGCACTACACCAGAAACAAGAAAATCAAATTGTTTCACTTAACTCACTAGTTAATCTACTATTAAAAGTAGGTTGAGAAGATTAAGCCCCCGTTTCGCGGTAGATTTTGCCAATTTTTTTCCAAATAAAATTTGACAAAACATATTTGTTTATAGATTTTATACGATGTTTTGGCATATTACGAAAACAAAATTTCCAAATCCCAAAACTATCTCTAGACCTATTTTTGTTCACTGTTTGATTTTTTAACAATTTCAAAAATTATCCTAAACTTTTGTATTTTATAAAAAAAGTTCACCATCTATTATGACCCAACTAACCAGCAGCTAATTACTATCAATTTTTTTTGGACTGATGGATCTTGTAATATTATTGCAATTTGACGAATTATAGTGGCTAGTAATTGTGTTATTAGCAGTTGATATTAAAATATCATGTTATAGTTTTAGGATAGTGTATTATATAATTCATTATAAAAATGATAATTTTTGTGCTAAATTTATCTATGTTCGGGCTATGTTTTGTGATAATGATAATGGATGTGATCGATGAAGGTTCTACATAATCAGGATTATCAAGTTTGTTTGTTTGGTATTGTTAGGTATTTTTAATAGTTTTTATAACTTATGGATATAAGTCATATTTCATGTCTATAGTATATGAGATGTAAGTCTTAACAATGTCCTATTCAACCTTTGGTCCTTTCATCTGCTTTCTTCTTAACTAACAGGATCCTGGCTGCAGCCAGTAGTAAAGTGACAAATTGCACACATGTTTGACCGAAGAATATTTACTGAATACAACTTGTGCACTAGCCTCAAAACATATCAGTGCAAGTTCTAAATGAAAGAGAAATAGACGGGAAAAAGTAACAAAGCTTATGAATGCCTATACATAGCAGGAAATAGTCAAGGCTATGATAAATTAATTCATACATGGCCTAATTTGTAGATTTTACATTGGCCTGTAATTTCAATCTGGAAACCCCATGTTAAAACAAGAATGCCTACATTTTTAATCTAACAATAAAACAATGTAAACAGGGAGAAAAGGGGATAAACTTGATCTGAAGAATTACAACACTAGCCTCTTCAATTTCTATAACCATCTCCCTCAAGGGAAGTGAATAGGGAGAGAAAACAAAAAGAATGAAATGCAAATGCAAGTTAAGGGCAAGAAAGAAAAGTCCAGTAGACGTAACTGATCATGCTACTGCCTTCTTCCTAACGAAACGCTCTAAAGATTTTGGAAGCTGAGTTTCCTCAGTGAGTTTCCTTTTCTTGGAGAATTCATTCATCTGTTGCTCCAGGAACGGCTTCTTAGCTTTCTCGACAGCTTCTTGCTTCTTCTTTGCAATCTTACTCGGCTTGCTTCTACCTTTTGTTTTCTTCTTCATAGGCATACTTTTAGCTTCATCAATAGCAGCTTCCATTTCAGCTTCTTTATCCTCCTTTGTTGGCTGTTCCTTCTTTCTTGTTGACCTCACTGTACCAATCTTTGTAGGATCTAACATGATAGTCTCTGGAGGAAGCTTGTCAAGAAGAGATCGGACTTCCTTCTCTCTCCTTTGTTTAGATGTTTCGAATGGATTTGCCACCCAAGAATCGAAGTTGGGTTCTCCGGATCCTGGAATTAAGATAGAAGACCAACCCATAGAATGCCCTATGCCTAGAACGTCTTCATATGGTCTGAACGCCACCTTCTTTACTTGGTATCCTTTCGCAATAGAATGATTCATATAACGGCTATAATTCTGAGATCCAGAAAGATCTCCAAAAACTTGTACGAAAGATCCGGTTGCAGCAGCAAGTAAACCTTTTTGACTAAAATCCAAGGCCTTGCAATGTCCTGGTAAGGTTTGGAGAACCTCAAACTTCCTCAAATCCCAAATCTTTATTTTCCTCTCCATACCAGCGGTTGCCATTAGATGGCCGTTAGAATGGAATGCAAGAGCAGTGACTGGTCCAGGATGACAGAGCATTTTCACTAGGGGAGCAGCGCTTGTAGGCTTCCACATGCTGACTGTTCCACCAGAATGGCCGACAGCAACCACACTGTTGAAGGGATTCACCTGCATCACATCAGTACGGCCCAAGCCAGTTCGAAGATTACCTACCATCTGTCCAGTAGTAACATCCTGATAATGGAGCTGACCAAATTTGTTTATAGAAGCCAAAAGGAAGTGATTCCTTAAGAACTGAAGCTTTAGCACAGCACCATGTTCCTGGAGTTTTAAGGAAAGAACATAAGCGAGCACCATTTTTACTTAATAATTGGCTAAAAACCTATGAATCGGAATGCAAAACAGATGAGCATGCATTTGTTTCAACAATAACATCCTAAAATAGCAATCGACCACATGGAATCCATAAATATTTATTTTCTGGGGCAGTCAATTATAATAGACTAAACGGGTCAAACTAACCTTCAGGCAGTGGAGCTCTGTGCCATCTCTATTGTATATATATGGGTACCTGTGACATGCCAGATATTTAAATTTAGAAATGAAATCTGTCAAATTTGTGATGGACATGGGAATGAAAGAATGGTGATTGGTGAGATGTGGAATATAATTATAAGAACATGCACAAAATTGCTGATAAAAGTACTGAGCTTCAGATAGGATCCAGCAGTAAAATTCAAGTTGACGGAAAGAGAAGAAAATGCTAGAACAAGTTCATCCGAAAGTCATCCATTTTATTTACAGTCCAAACCAACTCTGAGATCTATGTGAACTTTTAAGAAGAGCGTAGGAACTTATATAATCTTTATACCCTGTGAAACATAACCAAAGGATGAGAGTTCCTTTGCAACCCAACTTATAACACATTACAATCAAGAAATTTGGACATAAAACGTGTCTTACTTCTTTTGAGCAGCAGCAAAAAATTGTTCATTATGCAAGAATACTACATCACGCACCGTTTCCCTGACCTGGAATAGAAGCAGAAGCTATAAGTACACCTGAGCCTCAAAAAGTGGTGAGGAACTCCTTAATGCAAATGTAGTACAAGACTTTATTTCAACGACGTGTTATAAGATAAAATGATGCTGGCACTTATTCATTTGATAAATTAAGTGATGTATGTGATAATACAATTAATGATACCAAGTTGTCTAATTCTTCAAGCTAAGATTACTCCATACTAAACCGGATTATTATAAGTTACAGCCGACGGGAGCCTTGAAAACCCTAGAAGTAATTTGACACCTTACGAACCATAACAGTACATCTATATGCTTGGTTTATATAATCTTTTACGAGAACAAATCAAACAGCAATAAGTACCTGCAGTTCTTTAACGAGTTTCATGTTTTTCATATCTACAATAGCAAGGTGACCTTTGCGTCCAGCTGCAGCCATGTAGCGACCGCTAGGGGTGAATTCAAGAGTGTAAGGACCAAAATCTGCAAAATACAAGTCAACAACTTATGTGAAACTAACTTTAGTGCGGAAGCATATATGCTTGAGACCAAACATTTCACAATTATTTTTGAAATTCTCTGATAAAGCAAAATAACAAAGGTTTTCATCTCCACAGCTTCCATTAGTGAGGCTTTTACTAAGATTCAAAAAATTATCTGCGCAAAAATCAAATTTAACGGATGAGTAATGACTAAATCCAGTTTCAGTTGCTAGGGAAGAATCACACTACGTTCCACTACTTTGCTTGCAGGTTAAATGGATAAACATGTTGGACATGCCCAAAATCAAATGAAAAGGAAACAAAGACCAACAACTCTGCAGCTTTTTCAGTATTTATATAAGCATCTTCCAAAGGATTAACCTGGTAAGACGATATCATATTGTTTCCTAGAGCTCAAAATGTCAACTTCACGGGCAATTGCCTCTTGCTTTATTCTCCATGTCTTCTCAATACCTTTATCATCAACCTCTAGATAGCCACCCTCACTTGGCATAAGCCACTGACAAAAGCAGAACAGTCAGAGATTCAAGCAAATCTTGATCACCGGCATAAAAGGATATGCAATCGACAAAATCAACTTCAAGAGGTTAACAGAGACAACTTGGTACATGCAATTTAACCTAGGTTTTCTGCAGCTGAGTTTAATGGAAAAATAGATACTGTAGATGCCTAGAAATTTAAGCTAAACTATCTAAACACAGGCTAGACACCTTCTCAGCCTTCGCAGCAGCTGTTGCAGATTTTCCATACAACTCTTCTTTCACAGCAAGCTGACCCTTTAATTTTTTGTCCTTCAATGCCTGCAAATTATTAAAAACAGCTATTTAACATATGATTATCAACAAAAAGAAAAACTAACCAGAACCAGAGTTAAGCGAAAAGCAAGTTTAGAAGTCTTAACAAACTTCAATACCTCCAAATTTGCTCCTTCACCTCTAAGGTATTTCTTTACTTTCATATCCATCTCTTCAGAAATGACCTGCCAATCAAGATATCAAAAAGAATCACAAGGCAGTAGAGTAAGAAAAAGAGAGCAATTGGTCAAGTTCTAATCTTTTTATTCATATTGATGTTTGGTACTTCTAATCAAGAAATATTGTGTCTAATAATCAATTTTAATCCTTTTGATCCTATGACTATTTGGTTCCAAACGCACAAAAAACATGCATTCCCCTTTTTTCAGGACAGAATAATACCCCTCCCCAGCCTGCCCCGTCCCACCTTCTCTTTTCACTAGGTTAAACATGTCTGGATATTCTAAAGTTTCAACATGTCATAGCTTAAGTTTCTAACACTAAGATCTAATATTATTGTAAAGGAAGCAAAGCCCATAAAAATGCTTAACAGTAAACACACAACAAGATTCCTCTTCTCAATATAAGAATAAAGCAAGCAATCCTACTTGGTGTTGATAATAATCATGATTGCCATACGGATCCTGTAGTTTAACCCAACTCAACCAAAACTTAAAGAGTATACGATAATGGCAAAAAAACACGAATGCCAGTAAGTAACAGAAACTTCAAAATTGGCCTGTTTCATTTAGTTTCTGAAATTGATTCTGATTCAAATAATTTGGAAAATTAATCAGTTCAAACAAAAGTCATTATTTGCTAAAAGCTGATTATTTTCACACAAAACCACATAATGATTCTAATGAAGAAACTCATTCCACCACTTATAGCATTTAAATCAGATAAAGAAAATCCAAAAATAAAATACAGGGAATGAAGCATCTCGAGTGTGTGGAATGCAAGCAAATATACAACATTACACATCAACCCGCTTAAATAAGAAATGCGCCAGCTAATAATCAGTCACATTTACACAAAAATAACTTTCTTCTTATTTAATACATCTAATCGATACATAAAGATGCAAAATTTCTAATTTTGAGTGGCCAAGAACAGTAGTATTGGCATACAGTCTCGCTTTATGTTGGTAGTAGGTTTTTATGACTAACCGTTGTTTTCTTTCATAGTTGATCACCTTACTGTCATGTTGTTTTATCTGCTTTTATATGGCTTTTTGGTATTATCCCTTCTTGTCTATATTTTCTTTAATGTAGTGCTTATGCTTTCCTGAGCCGATGGTCTATTGGAAACAACCTCTCAATCCTCACAAGGTAGGGGTAAGGTACGCGTACACACTACCCTCCCCAACCCCCACAGTATAGGATAATACTGGGTATGTTGTTGTTAGCGTCCAAGAACAAATCACTTCTTAATTCAAAAACAGCAACTTTTTCCCGCTACCCTTTACCCCATTTTTGTCTGTAAATTCAGAAAGTAACAACTTTTTTTGTTTGTGAAATTCATCTAATTAATACATAAAGATACAGTACTTCTAATAGTGAGTGGCCAAGAACAAAGTTTCGCAATTCCTGACTTCAAAAGGCAACCTTTTAAGCTACCCTTTACGCCATTTTGTATGTAATTTGAAAAGTAATATAAAACCCCACCTCAACAGGATCACTAAAATAAATTTTATACCAGCTAATAATCAGTCACAACAACAACTATGTCCCAATCCAAAGGCGGAGCCAAGATTTCAATTTTATGGGTCTAAATTTTAGAACAACTTCAAATGCTAATAATTGAGTTCTAATTTTTATTATTTGTACATAATTAAAAAATTCCTTAACACAAATACATTGTTCAAGCAAAATATATTAGATTCGGCCAAACCCTTACCAAGCTTCTAGCTCGGCCCCTGCACTCAGTCCCAAACAAGTGGAGATCAGCTATATGAATCCTCACTTCTCCATTCAACTTGTGTAGCTAATAAATTAACTTTCTTTTTATTCAATACATCTAATTTATATATAATATGCAAAATTTCTAATAGTGAGTGACCACGTTCATGATTCAAAATAGCAACTTTTCTAGCTATCCTTTACACCACTTTGTATGTAAATTTGAAAAAGTAATTTAAAAACTCACCTCATCAGTAGCAGACTTACTTTTTCTTGGAGTTATTTTCTCCACTTTTACCACCATTTCCTCGCTTGAAAAAAAAATTCTCCAAAGCTTTATATGATACTTTTCAAATGTGATAATTATGTGATAATTTTCAAATGTAATTATGTGATAATTTTCAAATTTCCCCAAATGATACTTGATAATAACATTTTAACCCCTTCGTTTTTTGTAAAAGTGATACTTTTAATCAAGTCTTTAAAATATTTCTGTCTAAATAAAAAGAGATGGCCAAAAGGACTCGTACCTCAAAATCTAAAACCCTAAACCCTTTTGCGCCATCCCCAATTTCCGGTGAACCTTCGACGGCGGAGCACCACCATAAACTTCCCAGTTTCTCCATCTAATTTATTTTCCCTTTATCTTTTGATATTCATTAGTATTTATAAAGCTTTGGAGAAAATTTTCAAGCAACAAAATGGTGGTAAAAGTGGAGAAAATAACTCCATGAAAAAGTAAGATTGCTACTGATGAGGTGAGTTTTTAAATTACTTTTTCAAATTTACATACAAAATGGTGTAAAAGGTAGCTAAAAAAGTTGCTATTTTGAATCATGATTTGAGAAAAATTTGTTCTTGGTCACTCAATATTAGAAATTTTGCATATTATGTATAAATTAGATGTATTGAATAAGAAGAAAGTTAATTTATTAGCTACACAAGTTGAGCTTAAATGGTGAGGATTCATCATTCATATAGTTGATCTCAACTTGTTTGGGACTGAGTGCATGGGCCGAGCTAGAAGCTCGGTTAAGGGTTTGGCCGAATCGAATAGATTTTGCTTGAACAATGTATTTGTGTTAAGAAATTCGTTAATTATGTACAAATATTAAAAATAAGAACTCAATTATTAGTATTTGAAGTTGTCATTCTAAAATTTAGAACCCATAAAATTGAAATTTTGGCTCCGCCTCTGGACTGGAACATAGTTGTTGTTGTTGTGACTTGATTATTAGCTGGTATAAAATTTATTGTAGTGATCCTGTTGAGGTGGGTTTTTATATTACTTTTCAAATTACATACAAAATGGCGTAAAGGGTAGCTAAAAAAGTTGTCTTTTGAAGTCAGGAATTGCGAAACTTTGTTCTTGGCCACTCACTATTAGAAGTTTCACATCTTTATGTATTAATTAGATGTATTTCACTATTAGATTTTGCTTGAACAATGTATTTGTGTTAAGAAATTCGTTAATTATGTACAAATATTAAAACAATTATTAGCATTTGAAGTTGTCGTTCTAAAATTTAGAACCCATAAAGTTGAAATCTTGGCTCCGCCTCTGGACTGGGACATAGTTGTTGTTGTGACTGATTATTAGCTAGTATAAAATTTATTTTAGTAATCCTGTTGAGGTGGGTTTTTATATTACTTTTCAAATTACATACAAAATGGCGTAAAGGGTAGCTGAAAAAGTTATCTTTTGAAGTCAGGAATTGCGAAACTTTGTTCTTGGCCACTCACTATTAGAAGTTTCACATCTTTATGTATTAATTAGATATATTTCACAATTCACAAACAAAAAAAGTTGTTACTTTCTGAATTACAGACAAAATGAGGTAAAGGGTAGCTGGAAAAAGTTGTTTTTGAATTAAGAAGTGATTTGTTCTTGGCCACTCAAAATTAGAAATTTTGCATCTATATGTATATGGTGCCCAAACAATGATTATTCAGAGGCGTTGGACAGTGACCTAAAGTCAGGACTGTTATGGGCAATGAAGCTTATACTTAATGTAAAATTAGAATAGTCATGGTCTTCTAATAAACCAGCTGCAGAGCAAATGCTTCTGATCAAATGTTTTTACAAAAATGCCACATTTAGTGCAGTGTTATCAAAGGCGAAAAGCAAAAAAAGCTCTAAGGTCTGTTGGAGCTTTAAGCGCAAAGCGCAAATAAAGTGTGGGCTTTAATGAAAAAGGGCGTAACGGAAGAAAAAGTAAAAATATGCATGTAGTCCAAGACTAATCATTATAAGCATGAATAATAAATATATAGACAAAGAAATTGAAAAAAAACACGATAAAGTGAAATATCAATTGTTTAAGGTCGCCTTTTCAGGATTACACTCATTGGCAAGGACAAGTATGCCTTAGAGTTTTGATGCGACAGTAAAGCGCCCACAAAGCGAGACGAATCGCTCAATGTGTTTTGAGCCTCGCTTTAGGGCTTAACCGCGCTTTAAGCGTGCCTTTGACAACACTTATTTAGTGCAATTATGAATTAATCTTACAGAGACAGCTCCTCTTTGGATCTTCGTTTTATATCACTAATCTACTACATATACAACCACTATATCAATCAACAATAATTAACTTTGAAGTCTTTGCTCCAAGTTCCATTTCATCTGATGCTTACTAATTTTAAAACTGAATAAGTAACGGGTGCTTAATTCCATCAAAACAGTTCAGCAAATCACGTAGCTTGGGCACATGAGATGAACAGATCTGACCACTTCAATGTCAGCTCTGAACACTTCAACCCGCATGAATCAAACTATAATAATAATAAAACAACATTTCAGAAAACAAACATCAATCGTCACAACTAAACTACACTGTTTCAGGCAAAATCTCATTGAAAGTCTAAATTCAACAGGTTTAACCATGAGAAAGCATGCCATGAGCTTTAAACGATAAAGTATCACTAATAATGTCAACACAAATCTTCTTTTAAAACAACATATCTGCATCGAAGAAATAGTACCTTGATTGCAAAGAGTATGACTGATTTCAACAGAAAAATAGAGGGGAAGAAAATGATGGAGCTCAGCTACCAGTCCTAGCAAATAATCAGCAGCAAACCGCAAGGATTTTCACCTCTTAGAACCCAGAAGATGAGAGCAAATAAAGTGCAATTCCACAGCTACAGAAACCCCTCTTTTATGCTGTTATCCTCTTGTTTTCTCTCTTTGTTTTTTTTTTTTGAATATTTTTTCTATGTCGGATCTAAGATTCAATACGAATTCAAAACTTTTGTTTCAGCTATTTGGACTGTGAGTTCTGTGTGTGTGTTTTAGATGATGAAAGAATGACTGAATGTGTGTAAGTGTGTGAATTAGATGAGAGAATGAGGAAAATCAGTAAGAGTAGGAAGGGAGAAGAAGAGGTCGGCGGCTAGGGCTCAAAAAAAGGGGAAGGGTTTGGTAGTTTTAGCTAAGAGATGAGGGAAAACGACGTAGTATTGGGATACTACGTCGTTTTGGGTAATGACATGGGGGAGCTGGACCGGGTTGGGTTTGTGGGGATTGGGCTGGGTAGTGTGCGGTTTGGGCGATTTGGGCCCGCCTGAAATTGGCCCAGTCGGGTCTTCAAGCTTAGAAATGGCCTCTTCTCCCTTCTTTCTTGATTTTTCTTTGAATTTAAATCCTAACCAAATTAATTAAGCACCTAAATTAATTCCTAAATCAAATCTAATTTGAAATTAAACCTAGTTATCTATTTCTAACCTTTGAACAATTAATTTAAAACTAACGAAAGGAAATTAATATCTTAAGACTAAAAACTAAAAATATAAAATGACCATGGTATTTTTGTGATTTTCATTTAATAATGCAACTAATAAACTAAATGAAAGATAAAAAAATATTTTGATGATCTTTTTATGATTTAAAACATTTTCAAATATGCACGAACAACGTGAATACATGCAAAACAACTAAAGAAAAATTCCTAAAACCTTATAAAAGTGATTTAAATTATTTTTGGACTTTTTAGGAGTGATATCCTATGTGGGGGGAAAAATTAGGTGCTCATATATACTAAAGACTTGAAACGAGACTTCTGTTTAAGGATGAATAATTATTTACCTCTCCACCATAACCTTTGTTGGTTAATCATATTGGTTTTGCATAATTAACTAATATATTGAAGTAATACTATATATTAGTTAAATATAATAAAATAATATGTTTATTACATGTTTAGATATTATTAATTTGTCATGTGTCGGTTTCGGATAAATATGTTTTTTAATCCTTCTACTAATAACTCTTTTAAAATTTTCTTTTCTTCAATCTCCATTTCTTTTTCTCCAATACTCTCAGGAATCTCCTCCAGCTTCCGGAATCCATACAGGAGTAGCTGCTCAAGCATCGGAAAATTATCATTAGTTGCTTCCCACCTTTCCATACCTCCGTACTGAAGTCGTAGATATTTTAATTTTTGAAACACAACATCTTTATTTAGTTTTCAATTTGTTCCCTCGAATGCATAATAAGCTTTGAGCACCTCAAGATTGGGTAAATTAGCAAGCACAACCATATCTTCCCGTTGTAAAGTAGTATAGGATAATTTCAATTGCTTGAGATTGGGAGGAAAAATATCCCTAGAGAGAATCATCATGTCACTGCCTAAATCAGCTTCTATAGTTAGTGTCTCCAACTCCTGTAGAAGACTGAGAGGATCAAGAATAGCAGGACAGTCAGAATGCCTAGATTCATCTAAAACCGTTAGCTTATTTAGATAGGGAGTTCTTCTTAGGATTTCCGCCAAATAAGGAGAGGAACAGAGAACAAGTGTTTGCAAGTTATTGAGAAACAAAGGTTGTTCTTCAATAATATTATGACTTTCTGCCGCAAGAGGATCAGGCATATGTATTGACCATCTAATATCAAAATGTCTTATCTCTGACATTGTCCAGATCTCTTGTGGGAGATGCAAGTCTTTGCTTGCAAAAATACGAAGAATTATGGTTTGTAAATTCCACAATTTGGCAAGTGAAGGAGCTTCGTCAATGTTTGCAGCAACATATCTCAAATGTATATGTTTAGGTATTACACGTGAGAAATCGCAACAGACATTATATACGTCCAACACCTTAAGCAGCTTGAACTTTGAAACAATGGAACAAAAACGTTCTGTAAAATCTAAATCAGAATATTTCGTAAAAATAAAGGTCTGGGTCATACTTGTAAGGACAATTCTATGCCTTGTAGGGTAAACATGCTTCTCTTTAATATCAAATAGAACAATTACTCGTCGTTGATCATTTATGGCTTATGAGAACATGGGGACATTTGCATTCATGGCGTGCACCACATTCTCATTGTGAGCTTCTATTATGCACAACTGCGAGTTTTTGGCTAATATTGTCTCTTATCTTTGAGGGTAGGTCTATTTTGGTCCCTCAAATATAACCCTGAACATATTTAGTCCCTTAAGTATGCTAAACTAGAGCACCTTTAGTCTCACTGACACAATGTGTTCAAAAACTAATGGTGTTAAACTTTCGTTTAGGGACTAAGTGTCTCAAAACACCCCAAAAATCAAAACAAAACCTCATAGCAAGTCACATAAGCTAAAACAGATACAGAGAAAGCTAGGGGATCGGGGCTATAACTCTCAAAATGATCGCTCGGGTCGTTACACCTCCATTCCAACAACAGTATTTTTGCTCAATTGCATACCTTGTTGATAAGGAAGAAGTTGTTGCTAATTCTGCAAATTTACTTCCGTGCTTGTTAAACTCAATCTACATCACCTCTTTCTTGAGATAATCAACTTCTTTTTTGACTTCTTGAAATTCTTCATTGAAGGCTTTACAAACCCTTTCTCGGTCAACTCTGCAATCTGCTATAATGACACTTCTTAGTCTTGAATCAACTCTATATTCTACTTTGTAGACTACATCTCTGATCCTCTTTTCCAAACTCTTTAAAGTTTTAATATCTTTGGCTTCCTCTGTAGCCTCCTCAAGGAAAACTTGCAAAGAACAAAGACTTTGATAAGTGGATTCAACATGTTGTTGTGGTATACAGCTTCCACAAACCAAATGTTGGTTAGGCTGCAGGAGTTGCTGTAGTGTATGCATAAGTGAAGAAAGAGTTGCATAAGCCATTCTTCTTTTCTGAGTTTGAGAGCCTAAAATTATTTGGTGTATTGTATGAGTAATGGACTAATGGTTGTTGCAGTTTTGCTGGAATGCCTAAAGATATAGTTGTGCAAATCTAATCCTATATTGCACGGACTCTTCAAAATGCTGCTGCACCAGTGTCGGATCCTTCAAAAATACACTGCTTTTGGAGTATCCGACACACATTCAGCGACATTTTTGGAGAGTCCGATCAACACAGATCTAATCTCCCTGCTTCAGTAGTTTAGTTATTAGGCCTCGAAGTTCTGTTCAAACAGGTGTACGTACTATTTATTTACACCTTTGTTTTCTAAGGCGTAAGACACTCCCTTTTGTCATTTTCTTTAATAAAGTTGATGGATTGCCAATTGGTCTGTTGACAAATGATCACACAATCCATTCCACTTTGTGTCACACCACTTTTTTACCTCACTAACCCTCTTTAAAAGAGATAAAAGTAATTTTGAAGCTCAAAAGGGTTTTTCAATTAAAAAGTAATGAAATGTTTGTTTAAAAGGGATTTTCTCAGAATCGCCACTTGGCATATAATCTCGGTATGCCAAGTCACCATTTAAAAATAATTTTCCCTTAAAACATATTTAACTCTAAACCTGTTTGCACCAGAGATTCTAGACAAGGGGGTTCATTTAACTCAGGGAGAAAGTGTTAGGCATTTCCCGAGTCCCGTAACTAGTACGGTTGCATACATGATCTAGTTGGCTTTAAAGAATACTCTAATTGAGGTAAAACATACAAAAAAGAAAATAAATACAAAAGAGGTTCGAGGTTGTCCCTACCTAATAAAAGAAAAGAAGACAACAAAAATAAATCTAATTATCCTACTATGCCTCCATGAAATTGCCTCGGCCTCCTTTTACATTCACTTCGGGGCATTCCCCTGATAAAAATACTTACAGAGTCTACGGGGCATTCCCCTGAATATGAACTAAAGGGAACGACCTCTCACCTCGAATAAAATAAAAGAAAAGATCTAAAGTTTGCATATCTGAGTGTGGTCGGCCTAGGCATGCTACTAGCGATTTAATTAATAAATAAATAAAATAAAAGCAGCAAGATCATTTAAGCTCAATTTCCTTCACAATTTTAAAGACAATTCCCATGACCCATTTGTCTCATAATAAGATTGTATTCATATCATATTAAAATCAAACAACTAAAATCCAAAATATTTATCAAAACAAACAAGATGTTGAGCCACAGTAATAAAAAAAAAAGCATCGGACAACTGAATATTAATCTAAGAAACAAACCATCAAAATCATACCACAAAAAAATACATGAAAGTGATGAGAATAAGAGAATAGAAAAAGAATTAGACCTTAAGCAGCAAAAATCTTTCCCAATGTATTCATAAGAGTCTCTGAATCAAACCTTATACCCAAACGATCAACGGACGAGATGGAAACTCAAAAGTAGCAACAAAACTTTAGACGAAAAACTGGACCACGATCGGAAATAAAATGATAGGAACTAAGCCCGAACCTCCAACGGCAGCCTCGCTGCTTTTTTACTTTCTTGGATCTGAGCTCCTAAAATGTAAAGCCCACTGAATTGTAACTTTGTTTTATCAATCGGAGAAGTCTTTCGGGTGGAAATACGGTAGTCTTCAGGTGGTTTCGACGATGATAATGACGAAAATAAAATGGGCAGTGAGGAAGGGGATCGAAAGCTTGCTTCTGCTGCGCCGCTATGGATTTTCTCGCGTCCGTTCTATTTTTCTATTTCGTTGTCCGTTCCTCTCTCACTCTCGTTGTGTGTGCAGCTCCCTAGGGTCCTTAGGGTTAGAAAAGGTTATAATTAGGATTTTAAATAGGTGTGGGGAAATAACAAGGGTCATTAGATTAAAAGAAATGAAAGGGTAGGATTGAAAGGGGTGTTGAGCGGGTCGGCAGATCTAGTGAGCTAATGGAATTGGACTAGCCTCTTTTGGGCCTCTTTTGTCCCAAAACGAGATAAAATAATGAGCCTAAACTATTAAAATACTACCAAAATGTTAATTAGTCATATGTAAGTAGAGTAAACTATTAAAATAAAACTAAACACTAAAATAAAGCTGTTTTTGGTATTTTTTAAATATTATATTAAAAATAAAAATAGGATTAGGTTAAAAATCATAGCGAAATTAAAATAATATCACTTCCAAAAAAAACTAAGGACATTAAATAAATATATGTATAAAAATGAGATATATTATAAGGATGAAACTATTTTTGTAGTATTCAATTTGTATGTTTTAAAACTAAAATTAAAATTAATAATAGAGTGAAATCCTATAGAAATAAACTCAAATAAATATTCTAAAAATACTAAGACTACTAAAGATAATCCTAATGTGCGGGTCAAAAATTACGTGCTTACAACTGCCCCTCTTTGCTCGGAAACACAAAGTATTTTTGAGCAAAGAATCAAGTAAGTGATGTAATTGATTTCTGACCCGGTACTTATTCAAAAATAAAATAAAGATGGATAAAAATTTGTGACCGAGCCCTCGTATCTGAGTTGCCTACATATCCTTGGCTATAAAGGAATCATACCACGTGTAGTTCAGAAGTGAATGAAGTGATGGAATATGATTAGATGATGAGAGAGTCGAGTGAGGTACTGTTCGAGGTTCCGGTCCGCGGTGCCAGCCATTACATCAGAAATAAAAGCAAAAATGACTGCAAAAATAAAAGAAAAATACAAGATCCTATCTACTTCTTGTCTCGAATCTTCCTTGAATCTCTACTTGAATCTTCAACATGAAACTAAAAATCAACCCTATTCTTCAGGTGGGCATCCTGCTGACTTGAACTTGAAGAAAACTGAAAGTTGACCCTATTCTTCAGGCGGGCTCCTGTCACTTCTCTGACTTGAACTTGAAAACTGAAAGTTGACCCTGTTCTTCAGGCGGGCTCCTAGCACTTCTCACTTGAACTTGAAAACTGAAAGTTGACCATGTTATTCAGGCGGGCTCCTGGTACTTCTCACTTAAACTTGAAAACTAAAAGTTGACCTTGTTCTTCAGGCGGACTCCTGGTGCCTCTCCGACTTGAACGTGAAAACTGAAAGTTGACCCTGTTCTTCAAGCGGGCTCCTGGTGCTTCTTTGACTTGAAGCTAAAACCAATTTCTGAAATATTTCCCCTCTTTCTCTAGGTGGGTGCCTGCTGCTTGAACTTAAAGGAAACTAAAAGTTGACCATATTCTTCAGGCGGGCATCCTGCTGCTTGCACTTGAAATAAACTTGAACTTGGAGTAGACTTGAGCTTGCAAACCTTGTTCTTCAGGCGGCTTGTGCTACTTCTGTTTTGAAGTGAAAAAACTGGAGGTTAACCCTATTCTTCAGAAGGGATCCTGCTGACTCTGACTTGAGCTTGAAAACTGAAAGTTGACCCTGTTCTTCAGGCGGGCTCCTGGTGCCTCTCTGACTTGAACTTAAAAACTGAAAGTTGGCCCTATTCTTCAGACGGGCTCCTAATGCTTCTGAATTGAACTGGAAATTGACAGTTGACCCTGTTCTTCAGGTGGGATATCCTCCTGCTTGATCTTGAAAGAAACTGGAAGTTGACCCTGTTCTTCAGGCGGGCTCCTGGTATTTTTGACTTGAACTTGAAAACTGAAGGTTGACCCTGTTCTTCAGGCGGGATCCTAATACTTCTTTGACTTAAATCTGAAACCAATTTTTGAAACATTGACCCTCGCTCTCCAGGTGGGTGCCTGCAATCAAAACAAACAAAATAAACAAAAAAATTCTGCCCCAGTTTGCACTAGGAAGATTTGTGAGTTGTTAGGAAAGCTGTAAATCACCTATGCTATTGATGAAGGATGCAGTGATGAAACCAAAACTGAAGACTCGACTAGGATGTGCGTCTCCTATGAGATTGAGCTTAAGGAAAACTATATACTGAGCTTGACTAAACTAAAAATTGACCCTATTCTCTAGGTGGGACCCCTGAATTCAAGGAAAACAAATGATTACCAACTTAAAGAAATTGAGAACTAACCCTATTCTCTAGGCGGGTCCCCTGAACTTAAAGAAAGCTAAAGATTAGTAACTTAAGGAAACTAAAACTGATCCTATTCTCTAGGTGGAACCCATGAACTCCAGAAAAACTAAAGACTAACAACTTAAGAAAATTAAAAGCCGACCCTATTTTCGAGGTGGGACCCCTGAACTTAAAGAAAACTAAGGATTAATAACTTAAGAAAACTAAAACTGACCCTATTTTTTAGGCGGGACCCTTGAACTTAAGAAAACTAAATATTAATAACTTAAGGAAACTAAAAACCAACCTTATTCTCCAGGCGGGACCTTTGAACTCAAGTAAAACTAAAGATTAACAACTTAAGAAAACTAAAATTGACCATATTCTACAGGCGGGACCCCTGATCTTAAGGAAAACTAAAGATTAACAACTTAAGAAAACTAAAATTGACCATATTCTACAGGTGGGACCCTTGAACTCAAGTAAAACTAAAAACTAACAACTTAACGAAACTAAAAGTTGGCCCTATTCTCCAGGCAAAACCCCTGAACTAAAGGAATGCTAAAGATTAACAAGGTAAGAAAACTAAAAGATGGCCCTATTCTCTAGGCGAGACCTCTGAACTTAAGGAAAACTAAATATTAACAACTTAAGAAAATTAAAATTGACCCTATTCTACAAGCGGGGTCCCTGAACTAAAGGAAAACTAAAGATTAACAACTTAAGAAAACTAAAATTGACCTTATTCTACACGCAGGACCCCTGTACTTAAGGAAAACTAAAGATTAAAAACTTAAGAAAACTAAAATTGACCCTATTCTACAGGCGGGACCCCTGAACTTAAGGAAAACTAAAGACTCTTCCGACTATGGAGAATGTCTAGGAGGTATGGTTCTTCTCAACTAGGAAAATACCTAGGAGGTAATGGTCTTCTCAAATAGGGAAAATGCCTAGGAGGTAATGGTCTTCTCAACTAGGGGAATGTCTAAGAGGTAAAAACCTTCTCAAACAGCCTTTGTGCTAACAAAATTTAGGCACGACACCCAAGATTTTCAAGCTTCCAAGCTTTGATTTGGACATAGTCTTCATCCTTGTTTCAAACAAAGAAAACTTGTGAGTTATAAACATGGTGGTTGGTTTGTGTCCTTGACCTTGAGGGCGGTTGCTCCTTCACTTGCCATGATAACTTTGATTTCAACTTGGAAGACCTTGCTTGTTATTGACTAACCATTTTTCTGTCAACCCTTATCACAGAAAACACCTCTAATCCATTCAAGCCCAATACCCTCTATCTATTGTATTTTGCTCATGGATTGACATCTACCGAACCTTTGTATTTCACATGAATCCCAAAGCGGCCCAATTGTCACCAACTCAGTATGCATACTACTTTTCTTGATTTATGCCACCTTGATGTGCTATCCAGACTGCGCTTTGTGCAATTGGAAAGCTGGTAGAAAATTTTGAAGTCATTTCTCACGTATTCTGACAAAACAGACTCAAAAAGAGGACTTAAACAAAGCAAGAAGAACATAGTAAGGGGACAATAGAAAGAGATGACATCTAACAAGAAAGTTACCAAGTAGAAACTTATCAGATGTGGATACCAACTCTAATGACCGTGACATGCATTTTGGATTAAGTGGCCTGATCTGTCAAGCAAGTCTGATCTTCCATTCTTGTCATACCTCTAAGCTGTGAAACTAGGCTTCAATGCTCTAATTGTCCTATCTATTCATGATCCTCAGTCGACTTGTAGTGCCCTGATGTGTTTTCACCATCAAGCCTATCTTATTTTGTTCTTTCTCTCAACTCACCGTCGCCTTATGGTGCCCGTGAGGGTTTTTACCAATAAGACTCTCTCATTTTGTTCTTTTCTTCTTATTTCCTCTGATTTTGCAGATGACATGGCATTAACCATGGTAAAAATATCATATGCTCCTGGCATGTCTAATTCAGCACTCTCAAAGATTATTTGGAAGGTCTTTTTTGGACTGTAATATAGCTTCTGGAAAGGGTTAGAAAGAAAGGATATCATAAAGGATCAAATTAAAATTAAGACAAAATGGGGTATAACTTTACAACTTTTGGAACCGTCTTTTATAGAAAATAAAACTTCTACCCCAGTTTCTTTTGAAGTGAGAAATTTTAGAATTTTTGACTTGTTGTGACCGACCTTAAGACTGCCTACGTATCTTGTTGACACAAGAATCAGGTCGAACGTAGTTCAAAGGAATACTTTTTGTTGTTGCTATTTTTCTTTTTCTTTTTTTCCTTTTTTTTTCTTTATCTTTTTTTTTTTGAATTTTCTTTTGGAATGAACTTTACAAAATAAACCTATGGGGACATGAACTTTTTTTTATGACTCTAGCTTGATTCCAAAAGAGGGGAGGTCAAAGAAATCATCACAGACTCAAAATGGGTACCGAAGGGTATAAAGTGTTTGGGTAGCTGAAACAGGGCCTCCCAATCTCTGAAAATGCTAAGTACAACACATGCAACTTCAGGATAAAAAATGAAGATCATGCATAGCATTTCTTTTGCAGCATCGGTATTGATATCACAGATATGCCTTTCATCTCTCTTTAGTGCCCTGTCAAGTACATAACTCTCGTTGGGTGATTCTTTCTTCACAATGGATACCCTCCGTTAGTCTGGGACAAACTCCCTTAGATTTATCTTATAACTTGAGATGCACTTGAACTCAGAGTTGCTTGCTTCAAATTGTCTCGGACACACTCTCTTGTAATAAATTCTTGTCGTCCTATTAACTTCCCAAACTATCTACTCCAGTTTCACACAATTCGGGCTTTAAATGATCTCAAAATGTCCAAATCTTTAATTATTTCCCTCAAATGTCCCAATTATCTTCAAACCTTGTTTCATTATTTCATGATATGTAACGACCCAGCCGATCGTTTTGAGAATTTAAGTCCTGTTCGGTGGCATAAGGCCTTGAGCAGCTTCGTATTATATGTATTGACTTGTGTGCATGGTTTAATTCAGTTACCGGATGATTCAGAGTGACTTAGGACACTTAGTCCCTAAAACGAAGGCTTAAGCCTTAGGATTTTAACCGTAGTCGGACCTGTATGAAGATGACTCTGGAATGGAGTTCTGTCGGTTCCGTTAGCTCTGTTGGGTGATTTTGTACTTAGTGACGTGTACGAATTGTATTTTGAAGGTCTGTAGCTCATTTAGGCTTAAAATGACGAAAGTCGAATTTTAGGAGATTTTGATCGGTAGTGAACTTTTTGATAACGGGGTCGGAATCTGATTCCGTAATTTGGAGTAGGTATGTAATGTTTAATATGACTTGTGTGCAAATTTTGAGGTCAATCGAGCGTAGTTTGGTAGGTTTCGGCATCAGTTGTAGAAATTTGAAGTTAAGTTTATTAAGTATGAATTGGAGGGTGATTCGTGTTTTTAGCCTTGTTTGATGTGATTTGAGGGCTCAACTAAGTTCGTATAGTATTATAGGATTAGTTGGTATGTTTGGTTGAGGTCCCAGGGACCTCAGGTGTTTCGAATACTTAAGGGATTGAGTTTTGGACTTGTGCAATTGCTGAAGCTATCTGAGTTCTGGTGTTTTCACACCTGCAGTGGGGAGACCGCAGGTGCGGGATTGCACGTGCGGAGGGAAGGGTGCAGTTTCGCTGTTGGTCAAGAAGGTCTGTGAGCACAAGTGCGAGAAGGGAGCCGTATCTTCGCATCCACAGATGCGGAGTGATGGTCGCAGGAGCGGTATGGGCGGCCTAGATAAGAGTCACAGATGCGGAAGTCAAATCGCAGGAGCGGGCTCGCAGGTGCGGTCCTAAGCTCATGGATGCGGTCCCAGACATTTCAGTCATTTTCGCACCTGCGATGGTTTTCCCGCAGGTGCGGTTGAAGGCTCGCAGAAGCTAGTTTGCTAGGCAGAAAATAGGATTTCTATGGTTATTTTATCATTTCGATTTTGGGACTTTGAGAGCTCAGATTGGGCGATTATTAGAGGGATTTTCAGAGAAAACTTTTGGGTAACGATTCTTAACTCATTTATGGTTATATTCCACTAATCTATGGTTGATTTCATCATTTAATTTCGGATTTGGGTTGAAATTTTCGGAAAATGGGAAGAAGGTCTTCAACTAAAATTTTGGGTTTTGATTAAGATTTTGACATCAGATTTAGATAATTTTGGTATGAGTGAACTCGCGAGTGAATGGGTGTGCATATTTTGTGACTTTTACCCGATTTCGAGACGTGGGCCCGGGTCGATTTTTTGGGGTGATTTTCTAATTTCTTGTTTTAGTTTTGATTTCATTAATTAGAATAATTTCTTATAGTTGTATTTATGGTATGTAATTGATTTTGGCTAGATTTGGGCCACTCAGAGTCGGATATTCGTGGAAAGGCATTGTTACCGATTGATTGAGCTTGGTTCGAGGTAAGTATCTTTCCTAACTTCGTGTGGGGGAACTACCCCTTAGGATTTGAGTCTTCTATGCTAATTGTAGTCCGTGTACGCGAGGTGACGAGTACGTGCTCGGACTTATTTGTGGAAAGTTGGCACTTTAGGGTTCTTAGGTCCTTGTATTCGCTGAGTATGCGGTTGTTCTCGTTATGATTACGTTTCTTAATTACTAGTTTTACTTCTATTTGCTTTAATTAGAATTAATTGCTTCATGATTCGCCCTTGATGCTTATTTGAGTCATCAATGCCTTAACTGAAATTGTTATCTCTTCTATTGCCATGTTATCTTTCCCCTAACTGCTTATCCTTATTTGAAGTTATAATTATCTCTTTTGTAATTTTTCATCCTTAATTGAGGCTATGATTATCTTTCTGCTGCTTATCCCTAATTGAATTGGTTGTATCTCTTTCTTAATTTTCCAACCTTAAAAAGAAGTTAGATATCTTATATTTTAGTTGACTTGTCCTTATTTGGAATTATTCGCCTTGTGTTAGCTCCCTCGTTGTCGAACTGTACATTGTGGACCGTTATTGCATAATATTTCCTTTCTTGTTGAACTGTCCTTATTATGACTAGCATTCTCTATTTTGTCCACTCCTTGTGAATTAATTCCTTCGTTCCTTTGAGTTTTGGAATTTCTGAGTTGATTTATTTGTCGTACCCTTGTATTAGTGTTATTGTTGATGTTGTACTTGTTGTTCTTGCATATTTACTTTGGGACTACGAGGCGGTTCCTCGGGAGATCCCCCTGTCTTGCATATTTACTTTGGGACTATGAGGCGATACCTCGGGAGATCCCTCTGTCTTACATATTTACTTTTGGGACTACGAGGCGGTACCTCGGGAGATCCCCTATTGAGCATTTACTTTTAGAACTACGAGACGGTATCTCGGAAGTGCCCTTTGTTGACATCTCTTTGTTATGGGGTTGCACTAGGTTTCTATCATGCTATTGTTATTATTGATATTTTCACATGCGGCGTGACAAGGCGGGATACATATATGTGGGTTGCGCATGTGTCAAGACAAGGTGGGAACATTATTATGCACGTGTGGCGAGAAAAGGCAGGCATTTACTTTACTATTGCACACGTGGCAAGACAAGGCGGGCTATGTCAGGGATAGATTTGTGATGATTTGTTAAGGTCTGGGGGCATTCTTGTTGTTGCTATTTCTGTAGTGGTACATTTATCTATGTGAGCTTTCTCTTGTGAAAGTTGTGAGAAAATATTCTACGACATGTCCGTTCTTTTCCTTTTGCTCACTAGCTGGTATGAACTATGTTAGAACACTTGTACAAGCATACACATAGTTAAGCACTCTTATCGGATAAGATGTTTCCTTGATATTGTTGAGTATAGATGCACACCCTTGCTTACTTGCCTTCTATGTGAGAATGGCTCTATTTGGCACGCGAGTCGTCAGTGCCGTTATGAGATGTAATGAGGGCACATGATGCCAAGTGTTAAGGTTCATGTATTGAGGCCCGTGAGTTATGATTTGTCCGAGGTTCGGTACCTCGTGGAGTTTATTAACAAAAACCCGGTGTGAAAGATGTCGTATTGTTGAGTTGCTACTCGTCCTTTCTTTATCCGTGATTATCGGACTTAGGTTGTGTTTTCGTTCATTCTTCTAATGTCATTATTATGGTGTTCCGATGATAGTTGTTGTTTTCCTTCCTTATTGCAATTACCGTATTAATTGCCACTTCGTGTAGTCTTTAGGTAGATATCATACTCTGTTGTTTCTATACTTATACTTGGTCAGGTTATTTAGTCTAGTAGGTGTCTTTACTGTACCTCGTCACTACTCTACTGAGGTTAGTCTTGATACTTGCTGGGTATCGTCGTGGTGTACTCATACTTCATTTCTTCACATTTTTGTGCAGATCCAGGCATTTTCGAAGTCAGTTGATCATTAGCTAGTTGTGCGGATTGTTGCTGTGGAGACTCAAGTAAATGTGTTGCTACGTTCGTAGGCTTCAGAGTCACCTTCTGATTTGTATTCACACTGTTTACTTTATTTCAAACAATTGTATTTAGAAAATTGTAACAAACTCTGTAGAGCTTATGACTTGTACTACCGGTTTTGGGAATTGTAAATTTTATGGAGATTTCTATTTCATGAGTTGTTAGATGTTATTTATTATTGTTGTTATTTAGTAAATGTTAGGCTTACCTAGTTCCTAAGACTAGGTGCCATCACGATACCCAACGGATGGGAAATTGGGTCGTGACAAGTTGGTACTAGAGCTCTAGGTTCATAGGTGTTATGAGTCATAAGCGAGTTTAGTAGAGTCTTGCGGATCGGTACAGAGACATCTGTAGTTATCTTCGAGAGGCTATGGAACTATTAGGACAGTTTCACTTCCTTCATTCCCATCGTGCGAGTTCATTGATCTCGAAGTTGAACTTTTATCATTCCATTCTCTCACAGATGGTGAGGACACGAGCTGCAGTTACTGATGACGTTACCCCCGAAGCAGATGTCGCTAGGGGCAGAGGCCGACGAGGAGCACGTGCCACAACTAGGGCACCTACTAGTGCAGCAGTTGAGGAGACGCTAGTAGTTCAAGTTGGGGGGCAGGTACCAGAGGTGCCTGTTGTTACCCTCAGACTTTAGGAAACCTTAGCACAGTTCCTGAGCATGTTTGGTACATTGGCTCAGGCGGGGTTGATTCTGGTTGCACTAGCTATTTCATATACCGGGGGAGGAGCCCAGACTCCCGTCGCCCACACTCTAGAGCAGCGGGTTCATATTGGTCAGGTTCCAGGTATCATGGCGACACAGCCTGTGGTCCCAGTTCAACCCGTGGTTAGGGCAGCAACATCTGAGGAAGAACAACTTAGACTTGAGAGGTACAAGAAGTACCACCCTCCTACCTTCAGTGGATTGGCGACAGACGATGCCCAGGGTTTCCTGGAGGAGTGTCACCATATTCGCCATACTATGAGAGATTTTGTACCTCAGTCCCTTCGGGATGCATGGCGCACGGAGTTTGAGCAGCTGCGTCAAGGCATTATGTCAGTATCAGAGTATGTTGTTAGATTCAGTGATTTGGCTAGATATGCCCCTGCTTTGGCCGCTACAGTTAGAGAGCGTGCCCGTAGATTCATTGAGGGGCTCAAGCATGATATTCGGTTCAGCATGGCTCGGGAGTTAGAGTCAATTGTTTCATTTCAACAGGTAGTAGGGATCGCTCGCCGAGTAGAGGGCATGTGGGATCAGGAAAGAGGAGACATGCGAGGTCAGGAGAGAGATGACAGGGAGAGAGGAGGCCTAGTAGACCGGAGAGATCTACTGGTCCTTATTTTGGAGGCAGGGTACGACATGGTATATGTTTTGTGGGTCAGCCAGTTCAGTTTGCACTTCAGGCTTCGCATAATATTTCAGGTGCTCATGGGTCTCAGAGTACCCGTACCGCACAGTTCCCATAGCCACGTCAGCAGAGAGGTTGCTTTGAGTGTGGAGATACCATCCACAAGGTGAGAGATTGTCCTAGGCTCTGAACAGGTGTGTCACATCGGAGTATTGAGGCGAGTAGAGGGCGCCCAAGAGGGGAAGGCCCGACCCGTTGATGTGTTTCATATAGTAGGATTGAGGCCACTGTGCCAAATGATGTCATACATGTATGCTTTTGATTTGTTACAGAGGGGCACCATTCGTATTTTTGATTCGGTTCTGTTTATCGGGGCGAGTTCCCCTATTTGTTGTCCCACATATGGGTGAGTTTATGACCTAATATTATGTTTATGTGTTTGCCCTTATTGGAAGATTCTATGAGTGATAGCCGTGTTTATCATTATTTTAATTTATTATTGAAAGTTACGAGACTAGAAGTAAATTCATGTTGTCTATTATGGCAGGTTTGATGTAATTCATGAGTAATTTGGTTACGATTTGTGATTTGATACTCTACCGGGGTGAGAGTTCAGTAAGTGTTGTGATTTTATTAGTAGAATTAAGTTAGTGGAAGATTTCAATTTGGTATGATGTGTATTCAGCTTGTGATTCAGAGTTGAAGGTGAGACCCTCGCAATTCCATGTGATTTGATATGTTTGAGTCGGGCTGCGTGCCGCGATAGATGTTATATCAGGATGAGGTCCTTGTGATTTATTCATATACTTAGGTTTTTCCTTTTAAATTGATTCGTAGTATGGTACTGATAGAGAGTTTTACCTGTCGGGCTTGTTTGATATTTCTCTTATGTGTTTCTCTTTACATATTCGATCATTTTCATTCTGTGCTTCTTGAGTTTTAGCTTACGCAGTGTGTGCCCGGTGGTGTTAGTTATGACTTGTTGATTCGGGTGTATAGTTAAAAGGTCTTTATGTTTCTTGCATCGTTGTCAGTATTGTGGAGGTTTGAAATAGCGTTCTAACGGATATGAGGCTAATTGCCGGTGCTGGTTTTGATTACGGGCAACTATTGTGATCAGAAATATTATTACGGGCCTATGTGTGGCGTGTCATGTTGAGTGGTCGTGCCTTGTAGGTGTAGGCATGAGTTGTTATAGCTGGTTGAGACTGATACCGGGTATGGATTTAGAATCGGGTCTTTTGGAGATAAATGAAAGGTGAGAATTTCGACTCTAAAGCTTATCAGAATTGGTGGAAAGGGTGAATTACAGTGGAGATGGTGTCGTCAAGTCTATGTGGATTGGGGTGACATGGGGCCACCCGCGGGTGTATGTTGGATATGTGCTTTCAGTGATTTGAAGACTTCAAGGCGATTCTTGGCACGTTCGAGGACGAACGTTTGTTTAAGAGGGGAAGGATGTAACGATCCGACCGGTCGTTTTGAGAATTTAAGTCTCGTTCGGAGGCATAAGGTCATGAGCAACTTCATATTATGTTTATTGACTTGCGTGCGTGGTTGAATTCAGTTACCGTATGATTCAGAGTGATTTGGTACACTTAGTCCCTAAAATGGAAGCTTAAGCCTTAGGATTTTGACCGTAGTCGGAACTGTGTGAAGACGACTCCGGAATAGCGTGTCCGGATTGTGTTTTGAGGTCTATAGCTCATTTAGGCTTGAAATGGCGAAAGTTAATTTTTTGGAGATTTTAACCAGTAGTGGACTTTTTGATATCGGAGTCGAAATTCGATTCCGGAAATTGAAGCAGGTCCGTAATGTTGAATATGACTTTTGTGCAAAATTTAAGGTCAATCGGACGTTGTTTGGTAGGTTTCGGCATCGGTTGTAGAAATTTAAAGTTTCAAGTTCATTAAGTTTGAATTGGAGGGTGATTCGTGTTTTTAGTGCTGTTTGATGTGATTTGAGGGCTCTACTAAGTTCGTATGGTGTTATAGGACTGGTTGGTAATTTTGGCTGAGGTCCCGGGGGCCTCGGATGTGTTTCGGATACTTAACTTATTGAGGTTTGGACTTATGCAATTGTTGAAGTTATCTGAATTCTAGTGTTTTCGCACGTGCGGTGGGGAGACCACAGATTTGGGATAGCACGTGCAAAGTGAAGGGTGCAGTTGCGCTTTTGGTCAAGAAGGTCTGTGAGCACAGGTGCGAGAAGGAAGTCGCATCTGCGCATCCACAGATGCGGAGTGATGGTCGCTGGAGCGGTATGGGCGACCTGGGCAAGGGTATTTATGCTGGGCAGAAAATAGGATTTCGATGGTTGTTTTATCGTTTCGATTTTGGGACTTTGAGAGCTCGGATTGGGCGATTATTTGAGGGATTTTCAGAGAAAACTTTTGGGTAACGATTCTTAACTCATTTATGGTTATATTCCACTAATCTATGGTTGGTTTCATCATTTAATTTCGGATTTGGGTTGAAATTTTCGGAAAATGGGAAGAAGGTCTTCAACTAAAATTTTGGGTTTTGATTGAGATTTTGACATCGGATTTGGATAATTTTGGTATGAGTGAACTCGCGAGTGAATGGGTGTGCATATTTTGTGACTTTTACTCGATTTCGAGACGTGGGCCCGAGTCGACTTTTTGGGGCGATTTTCTAATTTCTTGCTTTAGTTTTGATTTCATTAATTAGATTAATTTCTTATAGTTGTATTTATGGTATGTAATTGATTTTGGCTAGATTTGGGCCACTCAGAGTTGGATATTCGTGAAAAGGCATTGTTACTGATTGATTGAGCTTGGTTCGAGGTAAGTATCTTTCCTAACTTCGTGTGGGGGAACTACCCCTTAGGATTTGAGTCTTCTATGCTAATTGTAGTCCGTGTACGCGAGGTGACGAGTACGTGCTCGGACTTATTTGTGGAAAGTTGTCCCTTTAGGTTCTTAGGTCCTTGTATTCGTTGAGTATGCATTTGTTCTTGTTATGATTACGTTTCTTAATTACTTGTTTCACTTCTACTTGCTTTAATTAGAATTAATTGCTTCATGATTCGCCCTTGATGCTTATTTGAGTCATCTATGCCTTAACTAAAATTATTATCTCTTCTATTGCCATGTTATCTTTCCCCTAACTACTTATCCTTATTTGAAGTTATAATTATCTCTTTTGTAATTTTTCATCCTTAATTGAGGCTATGATTATCTTTCTGCTCCTTATCCCTAATTGAATTGGTTGTATCTCTTTCTTAATTTGCCAACCTTAAAAAAGAAGTTAGATATCTTATATTTTAGTTGACTTGTCCTTATTTGGAATTATTCGCCTTGTGTTAGCTCTCTCGTTGTCGAACTGTACATTGTGAACCGTTGTTGCATAATATTTCCTTTCTTGTTGAGTTGTTCTTATTATGACTAGCATTGTCTATTTTGTCCACTCCTTGTGAATTAATTCCTCTGTTCATTTGAGTTTTGGAATTTCTTAATTGATTTATTTGTCGTACCCTTGTATTAGTGTTATTCTTGATGTTGTACTTGTTGTTCTTGCATATTTACTTTGGGACTACGAGGCGGTTCCTCGGGAGATCCCCATGTCTTGCATATTTCCTTTGGGACTATGAGGCGATACCTCGGGAGATCACTCTGTCTTGCATATTTACTTTTGGGACTACGAGGCGGTACCTCGAGAGATCCCCTATTGAGCATTTACTTTTGGGACGACGAGACGGTATCTCGGGAGTGCCCTTTGTTGACATCTCTTTGTTATGGGGTTGCACGATGTTTCTGTCGTGCTATTGTTATTATTGATATTTACACATGCGGCGTGGCAAGGTGGGATACATATATGTGGGTTGCGCATGTGGCGAGATAAGGTGGGAACATTATTATGCACGTGTGGCGAGACAAGGCGAGCATTTACTTTACTCTTGCACACGTGGCGAGACAAGGTGGGCTATGTCAGGGATTGATTTGTGTTGGCCTGGGGGCATTCTTGTTGTTGATATTTGTGTAGTGATACACTTATCTGTGTGAGCTTTATCTTGTGAAAGTTGTGAGAAAATATTCTACGTGTTGTCCGTTCTTTTCCTTTTGCTCACTAGCTGGTATGAACTATGTTAGAACACTTGCACAAGAATACACATAGTTACGCACTCTTATCGGATAAGATGTTTCCTTGATATTGTTGAGTATAGATGCACACCCTTGCTTACTTGCCTTCTATGTGAGAATGGCTTTATTTGGCACGCGAGTCGTCAGTGCGGTTATGAGGTGTAATGAGGGCACATGATGCCAAGTGTTAGGGTTCATGTATTGAGGCCCGTGAGTTGTGATTTGTCCGAGGTTCGGAACCTCGTGGAGTTTATTGACAAAAACCCAGTGTGAAAGTTGTCGTATTGTTGAGTTGCTACTTGTCCTTTCTTTATCTGTGATTATCGGACTTAGGCTGTGTTTCCGTTCATTCTTCTATGTTATTATTATAATGTTCCGCTGATAGTTGTTGTTTTCCTTCCTTATTGCAATTACCGTATTAATTGCCACTTCGTGCAGTCTTTATGTAGATATCGTATTCTGTTGTTTCTATACTTATACTTATTTAGGTTATTTAGTCTAGTAGGTGTCTTAACTGTACCTCGTCACTATTCCACTGAGGTTAGTCTTGATACTTGTTGGGTACCGTCGTGGTGTACTCATACTACACTTATGCACATTGTTTTAGAGATCCAGGCATTTTCGAAGTCAGTTGATCATTAGCTAGCTGTGCGGATTGTTATTGTAGAGACTCAAGGTAAACCTGTTGCTGCGTTCGCAAGCTTCAGAGCCACCTTCTGATTTGTATTCACACTGTTTAATTTATTTGAAACAGTTGTATTTAGAAAATTGTAACAAACTCTGTAAAGCTTATGACTTGTACTACCGATTTTGGGAATTGTAAATTTTATAGAGATTTCTATTTCATGAGTTGTTAGATGTTATTTATTATTGTTGTTATTTGATAAATGTTTGGCTTACCTAGTCCCTAAGACTAGGTGTCATCATGATACCCAACGGATAAAAAATTGGGTCGTGACATGATTAGACTAACTTTTAAGACCAGACTGAGAATTCCGTGTGCATGTCATGTCACTAGAGTCACCATGAAAGAACTATAAAAGGAAAAGAGGACTAAACAAAAACTGACTAGAAGTAACAAAAAATAGGATATTGCATTAGACAGACGGCGAAAGGGTTTGCAAAATAAACTTGGGTTACAACCCTGGAACAATCCTAGATTATACTAGACGAGTTACTACAACTAAACGAACCAGGCAAAATAAAAGGATAGAAGAGTTTGAGTCACAAGACAATTTTCGGACTACAACCCTGAAATAACCCGGACAACAGAAATGACAACAAAATAAACCACCAAGACTCCTCCCCGGCTAGTCAAGGTCTTTCCAATTACCAAGCTCGACATCTTAGCCACTGAGTTCCACATCTATATTACCAAGACCATTACCAATTTCAATCACATTGACCTCAGCAAACAGCTTTTGGGTCCCTTTTACCGACTCGTTCTTAAGATCAACTTCTGGAACCGAGACCGATAGCGCTGAAAACTTTGTAGCAAGTGGCCCTCCAAGGAGCTCAGAAGGGTTCTCATATTCCTTTTCAACACAAATCATGCCCACCATATGCGTCTCGTTACGAACAGGCAATGGACTTTGGCTAGTATCCGTTGCATCTGGATTTTGCACGGTAGTATCACCTGCATCAATAAGCTTCTGGATTGCTCTTTTTAGATGCCAACACTTTTCTATGTTGTGCCCCGGGGCATTAGAGTAATATGCGCACCTTTGAGAATAATCCAAATTCTTTGGAAGGGGGTTCAACATTTTTATTTGAATCAATTTCAACATGTCCAATTGCCTCAACCTTTGGAACAAACTGGCATACGATTCTCCAATAGACGTGAAAGACTTTTCCTTCTGTTGTTGCCTTTTCATTTTGTACTCCAGCCTCGGTTGGAACCTCTTGCGGGTAGGTGGTTGATATGCTTGTAGAGGTAGGTAAGACATTTTTGGAGGTGGTGCAGGCCATTGCGGGTCTGGTGGATGCGGAGCATATGGCGGTGCATTATGGATAGTGTACTGGGAAGGTGAGGTATAACTTTGGAGATTTTGTGGAGAGAATTAGCATTGGGGAGGATTATCTAGAGTACGAGGATATTCATGGGGTGGATATTAAGGCTGAAAGCATTGAGCAGGAACGCTCACTGGATCTTGTCATTGGTTAGGGTCAACAACATCTTTTCTATTTCTCTTTCTTCCTTCCAAACTTACTAAGATGTTCTGAATGTCTTCCGTTGTATCTTTCAATGCATAATAGCTCATGATTTTGCATGACTTGATTCCTTCTTCTACCATCTCCCCTATTTTTACCACATTATTGAACGATTTTTCTAAAGTCGGGATCAAATGATTGAAGTAGGTGGGTCCCTGAGCTTGTAGGAAAAGCTTAACCATTTCTTCTTCATCAATCGGAGGACTGACCCGAGTAACTTGTTCCCTCCATCTAAGCCCAAACTCTCTAAAACTTTCCTCGGGTTTCTTTTCCATCTTAGATATGGAGGAGCGGTCTCGGACAATGTCTATATTGTACTGAAAGTGTCGAACAAAATCTCGAGCTATATCATCCCATGCATGCCACTTCCTGGCATCTTGTCGAGTATACCATTCCAAGGCTACCCCACTCAAGCTCTCACTGAAATTCGCCATCAACAACTCATATTTCCCACCAAAACTTCTTATTTCACTACAATAACCCCTGAGATGGGCTACTGGATCTCCACGCCCATCATACAAATTAAACTTTGGCATTTTAAACTCGTCAGGCAGATGAATATTAGGGAACATACACAAGTCATTGTAAGACATGTTAATTTGATTTCTCATCCCTTGCATATTCTTTAAGGATTGTTCTATACCTTTCAAGTTTCTGGATATCTCATCTCGCTCTCCCGTCCTCGCAGACTTTCCATTTTCAATATGAGGCTCATTCCGAGGGCTATGATTATATGAGTCTGGAATCTTGTGGGCCAACTCTGGGGAGTAGTATTGGGCATCATGAGGTTTGAACTGGTGTTCACTGTTGGATCTAAGGAGAAGTTGTGATGGTGGAGGTAGTGGATATGACAGGAGAGCTATTTTTGGGAAATGTAGTTGGAGGACGAATGATGGAGCTACTAGAGAGGTTGGGAATGCTGTGGTAAGCGGGAAAATCTGGAGAGTATGGTGGATCATCTGACACTATGACTGGAGCTTGGGTGAGGGTAGCATCTAGGAAGCTAGTTGGTGGCGGGGGTGGTGCCTTCCCAGTCATCCAAGCTTGATACATGTCCGCCATGTGTCGTCTTAACGTCCTTACCTCTTCAACCAACCCGGTGTCCTTTTCAACCAATTGCTTTGGGGCACCAATATCAATGAACTCAATTCTGTTGTTATCTGCCATTGCCTTTCGACTTTATGTTGTAGGGAAGAGTTACCAGTTTAAGAACCACAAACCAACCACCCTTCTGTTATAATGAAGATAACAAATAGGAACAAAATGAAGTCATTAAGTTGGCGTTAGGGCATTTAACATAAGATAATCTCACATTATGTGCAATGCACCTAGTCATAATTATCGGTTCTAAAATGACTTCGAGGGTACGAAGGTCATCTTGGCATCGTCCCCATTTTATTCTCCTTGCCCTTTTCCTCTTTATTTTCCTCCCTAGCACTCCTTGGTTTTTCATTTTCTTTCCTCTCTTTTCTTTCTGATTATCACACTTTTTCTTTTCTCTCACTTCTCACATCCCACAATTTCATATTTCTTTTTATTTTAAAAATGATTCGATCAAACCCGATGTAAGTTGCCTTCGTATCATGTTCCACATGAATCAGACCAAGAGTAGTTCTGGAAAAGTAATGGACAAAATAAACTAAAAATAAAAATCTTTTTGGATTTTTTATTTATAACTTTTTTTGGTTTTCACATACAAAATAAGAAGTATGATAACAAAAGACTCGATGAATCCAACTAGACTATGACAAACTATGACACCACCTAAAAGACTCAATACTACTGCACAAGACTAGAAAGTAAAAGACAACATAAAACAGACTTAAAAAATAAAAAGTCCCCTCAAACAACTTTTGAAGGCAATAGTCCTGGCGGGGATGGTCCTGGGGGGTCTATCATGATCAAGCTCTGGTAAATGAATCCATACCTGAATGAGAAGAATAAGATTAGAGTTAGTGACTCAAGACACTATGCGACGCCACAACACCTTATATTGGACATATGCGAAACATGATCAGACTATTTTTGCAAAATGGCCTACGTGGCCAAGGGTGGATATTAGTGAAAACTCAACAAAAATGACCTCTAAGACATGGAAATATCTTACTAAGGCCTATATGGCTTCAATCTCCCAATAATCATGGCCCTAGAAATTACTTTGCAAAAATGACCTATTTCGCAAAACTGGCCGATGGACCAAACGTGGCTAGAGATGCAAATTCAACAAAGACGGCCTTAAAGTAATATGACACCTAGTTGAAGACTCAAGATTCCAAGACATGGGTCACTGGACCACTTTTCACAAAAATGAACCCATTTCGCAAAAACAACCGATGTGACCCAAGAGTGGCTAGACATGCAAGATTTAGCTACGACCTCCGAAGCCAAGAACTTAAGACTCACTAGGAAGACTGGACCCTATGTGGGTTTCCTACGTATCCCGCTCCGAAAGACGAGAATCAGGTATGCGTAATTCGGGAAGATTAGACACGGGAGAGAATTTTAAAAAACAACTGATTTGGAGAAAACATATTTTATTTTTATTTTTTTTGAAAAATGATGGGAAAGTGCAAAATCTTTTTGAATTTTTCATTTTCATTTTTTTTGGGTCTTTTTCTTAAAAGAGTTGTGAAAGAAAAATATAACTGGGCCCTACTTGCTTCATTTTTATACTTCACCCTCTTTTCTTTCTCATTTACCCTCAACCATCATTGGTCCGCCAAATGACCTATTTTCCCTTAAAGAATGCAGTATGTAGCACATAGAGATGATTAAATATCTTTTTGGGCCACGAGCTCATTTTGACATAATTTGGATAAGCCTCCTACAAAGGGACACGGTGCCCGGGACCGAGCCCTGCTAGGTCTAAATGACATGATGTAAATAAGAATAACCTAAAGGCTGACCTAAGTTTGGGGTTCACTAGACAAGGTAATTCGGGGGAGCGTATGGTCGATGGTGGTTGCTCAAGCTTTTCACCCACTCCATACGTCTGACGCCCCCCCCCAAAATAAGGGTGACTCAACGAAGAGTTCGTGTACGCGATGCGTACTACGAGACTTGTTGCAGAAAGAATTAATCGGGTAATGCATATGATGATAGTTATAAAGAAGTAATACACAAAGAAAAAACTATAAACACATAAACAATTAGCAAATAATAAAACGACATAAACAAAATAAAAATCAAATAAAGGAAATAAAAAGCATAAAAACCTCAACCGAATATTCTAAAAAGCCAACAAGATCAAGTATCAGTTTGAACCTGCAAATCCTCAACAGAATCGCCAAAGCCGTCACACCCTTTTTTTACCTCACTAACCCTCTTTAAAAGAGATAAAAGTGATTTTGAAGCTCAAAAGGGTTTTTCAATTAAAAAGTGACGAAATGTTTATTTGAAAGGGATTTTCTCAGAGTCGCCACTTGGCATATAATCTCGGTGTGCCAAGTCACCATTTAAAAGTATTTTTTCCTTAAAATCATATTTGACTCTAAACCAGTTTGCACCAGAGATTCTAGATAACGAGGTTCATTTGACTTGGGGAGAAGATGTTAGGCATTCCCCGAGTTCCTTAATTAGTACGGTTGCATACATGATCTAGTTGGCTTTAAAGAATACTCTAATTGAGGTAAAACATACAAAAAAGAAAATAAATATAAAAGAGGTTCGAGGTTGTCCCTACCTAATAAAAGAAAAGAAGATAACAAAAATAAATCTAATTATCCTACTATGCCTCCATGATATCGCATCAGCCTCCTTTTAAATTCACTTCGGGGCATTCCCCTGATAAAAATACTTACAGAGTCTACGGAGCATTCCCATGAATATGAATTAAAGTTAATAACCTCTCACCTCGAATAAAATAAAAGAAAAGACCTAAAGTTTGCCTATCCGAGTGTGGTCGGCATAGGCATGCTACTAGCGATTTAATTAATAAATAAATAAAATAAAAGCATCAAGATCATTTAGGCTCAATTTCCTTCACATTTTTAAAGCCAATTCCCATGACCCATTTGTATCATAACAAGATTGTATTCATATCATATTAAAATCAAACAACTAAAATCCAAAACATTTACCAAAACAAACAAGATGTTGAGCCACAGTAATAAATAATAATAAAAAAGAGTACCGGACAACTGAATATTAATCTAAGAAACAAACCATCAAAATCATACCACAAAACAACACATGAAAGTGACGAGAATAAGAGAATAGAGAAAGAATTGGACCTTAAGCAGCAAAAATCTTTCTCAATGTATTCATAAGAGTCTCCGAATCAAACCTTACACCCAAACGACAAACGGACGAGATGGAAACTCAAAAGTAGCAACCAAACTTTTGACAAAAAACTGGACCACGATCAGAAATGAAATGATAGAAACTAAACCCGAACCTCGAACGGCAACCTCGCTGCTTTTTTCCTTTCTTGGATCTGAGCTCCTAAAATATAAAGCACACTGAATTGTAATTTTGTTTTATCAATCAGAAAAGTTTTTCGGGTGGAAATACGGTAGTGTTCATGTGGTGTCGACGATGATAATGACGGAAATAAAATGGACAGTGAGGAAGGGGATCGAAAGCTTGCTTCTGCTGCGCCGCTATGGACTTTCTCGTGTCCCTTCTGTTTTTCTATTTTGTTGTCCGTTCCTCTCTCACTCTCATTGTGTGTGTGCAGCTCCCTAGGGTCCTTAGGGTTAGAAAAGGTTATAATTAGGATTTTAAATAGGTGTGGGGAAATAACAAGGGCCATTAGATTAAAAGAAATGAAGGGGTAGGATTGAAAGGGGTGTTGAGCGGGTCAACAGGTCTAGTGGGCTAATGGAATTGGGCTGGCCGATTTTGGTCCTCTTTTGTCCCAAATCAAGATAAAATAATGAGCTTAAACTATTAAAATACTACCAAAATATTAATTAGTCCTATGTAAGTAGAGTAAACTATTAAAATAAAACTAAACACTAAAATAAAATTATTTTTGGTATTTTTCAAATATCATACTAAAAATAAAAATAGGAGTAGGTTAAAATCATAACAAAATTAAAATAATATCACTTCCAAAAAAAAAACTAAGGACATTAAATAAATATATGTATAAAAATGAGAAATATTATAAGGATGAAACTATTTTTGTAGTTTTCAATTTTTATGATTTAAAACTAGAATTAAAATTAATAATAGAGTGAAATCCTATAGAAATAAACTCAAATAAATATTCTAAAAATACTAAGAATACTAAAGATAATCCTAATGTGCGGGTCAAAAATTACGTGCTTATACTTTGCACTACACCAGAAACAAAGAAAATCAAATTGTTTCACTTAACTCACTATTTAATCTAACTTTTAAGTAGGTTAAGAAGATTAAGCCTCGTTTCGCCATAGATTTTGCCTTTTTTTTTCAAAACAAATTTGGCAAAACATGTTTGTTTATAGATTTTATCCATGTTTTGGCAGATTTTAAAAATAAAATTTCCAAATCCCAAAACTAACTCTAGACCTATTTTTGGCCCAAAATATTAGGGGTGTACAAATCGAACCGGAAAACCAACCAAACCGAAAAGCCAAACCAAACCGAAAAGCCAAACCAAACCCATTAAAACCCGATTAGGTTTGGTATTGAGTAAAAAACCCGAATCAAACCGACATATAAATATATAATTTTTATATATATTTTTACGAATTTATATAGAATTTTCTTTTAAAATGTCTAGAAATATTTGGGATTCTCTTACGTGATATAATATTTAATAGAATATGAAGTGCTCCATATTTATTAACCGTAAATAATGGGTTATATGATCACTTTCTAATCAAGTGTTACTTAAATGTGCCAATCTCTTTGTTCTTCTATGATGACCCAAAAATATCATCTTTAATTTAAACATGTCACGACCCGACCGGTCGTTTTGAGCTCCAACGCGTCATTCAATGGTTTGAGACCCTGAGCAGTTTCACTTCAGGTATTATGACTTGTACGCATGGTCGAAATTTAATTTCAGGAAGTTCGGAGTTGATTTGGAAAGAAGATTCTAATTTCGGAAGCTTTAAGTTGGAAGAATTGACTAAGGTTTGATTTTTGAGTAAACGACCTCGGAATCGGGATTGAAAGGTTCCAACGGGTTCGTATGATAATTTTGATTTCGGCGCCTATTGTGGAAGGTTGGCGTTTTGGAAGAATTTCATAAATTTGAGTTGAAGTGCATTTCAATGATATCGACGTCCATTTGGGATTCTGAGTCTGGGAACAGCTCCGTATGATGATTCCGATCTTAGGAGCGCATCCGAATGTGGATTTGGAGGTCCGTAGGTCATTTCGGGTCATTTGGCAAAAGTTAGAAATTTGAAGGTTTTTGAGAAGTTGGTCGGGAGTGGACTTTCTGATATCGGGGTCAGACTCCGATTCCGGAAGTTGGAGTAGGTCCGTAATGTCGATCATGACTTGTGTGCAAAATTTGAGGTCAATCGGACGTGCTTTGATAAGTTTCGGCATCGATTGTAGAAGTTTAAAGTTTCAAAGTTCATTAAGTTTGAATTGGAGGGTGATTCATTTTTTTAGCATTTTTTTATGTGATTTAAAGGCTCGACTAAGTTCGTAATGTGTTTTGGGACGTGTTGGTATATTTGGTTGAGGTCCCAAGGGTCTCGGATGGATTTCAGATCGTTAACAGATCAAGTTTGGACTTGGAAGAAATGCTGAGGCTGCTGTCTTCTGGTGTAACCGCATCTGTGAGGTTAGGGATGTAGGTGCGGAGCCGCAGAAGCGGCCATGAGGATCGCAGAAGAGGAGACTGGCCAAAAAGGCTTGGGCCGCAGAAGCGGGCAGAAGCGCTTGGTGACCGCAGAAGCGAGAGCGCATGAGCGCTACCTTGCGCGCAAAAGTGATGAATGTTGGTATGAGCTGGAGCCGCATCTGTGATGGGTCTTCTGCAGATGCGGAGCCGCAGGTGCGGAAGGTCGGCTGGACAAATTGATTTAAGAACAGGACTTGGCTCATTTTTCTCCCATTTTTCACTTGATTGGGGAGATTTTGGAGAGCTTCAAGGAGGGATTTTCATCATCTATGTCAAGGTAAGTGATTCCCGCGTATTGTGAGTTATATACAAGATTTATATATGGATTCAAGCATGAAAAATGTAGAAATTTAGGATTTTGGTAGAAACCCTAGAAATTGGTATTCTTGGATTTTGGTCACGAATTTGGGCATGAAATTGAGAATAAATTATATATTTGAGTTCGTAGTTCTATGGGTAGTGTTTGCCTTCGAAAATTTTCAGAATCCGGGCCCGTGGACCCGGGGTTGTTTTATCGATTTTTCGAGTAGAGTTGGAAATTGTTATAAATTGATTAATTATGAGTATTAGAGTATATTTTGATTGGGTTGCATCTTATTTGACTAGTTTTGGATCGGCGGTCACCGGTTTGAGGTGTTAGGGCGATGTTGGAGCCGGTTTTGGAACGTCAGAGTGAGGTAAGTCTCCTTTCTAAGCTTGTAATAGGGAATTAACCCCATAGGTGAAATAATTCAATATGTGCTTCTATTTGTGGGGGCTACGTAGACGAGAGTCCGTGCGTAGATACTAATATGCTTATGTCCGGGTAGTCTAGGACCCAGATCATGTTATAATTGTGATGCTTGCATCCTACTTGCTAATTTAAATTGCTTAAATCATATCAAAACTTGGTAAAGGAACTTTAAAAGGTTAAACTCCATTCTTCTTGACCGTAAATGAGAATTTGTATTTCTTGAATAGTTGCCTTAATAAATCATGAATTTAGTTGTTTTAAATTGTATTTTCTCTTTTGTGGAGCGGGCCGAACGCCACGACAGGTTAAATAGATGCATCTATGGTTCACGCCGTTCGACCCTCGGTAGAGCACAGTTTAAATATTTATGTTGGATCGGGCCGTACGACCTCGGCATGATTTGCGCATGATATATTTTTGGAATTGATAATAATTGATATTGCTTTCACTAGCCCGAGATACAAAAGGCAAAAAATGTTAAATGACGAAAATAAATTTGGAAATTTCTTATGAACAAAAGAATTGTTTTATTATTTCATAATAATTGAGCTTACAGACGTTCTACGTAATTCATGCTTAATTATATCATTGATATTTTATTTATAGCCCATAGTAAGTGTCGAAATCGACCCATCGTCACTACTTCTTCGAGGTTAGGCGGGATTCTTACTAGGTACGCGTTGATTTACGTACTCATACTACACTTGCTGCACATTTTTGTGTAGGTGCATATATGTCTAGTGGCCTTGTGGGCGCAGAGGCACGGTTATTGCTGGGAATTAGGTGAGCTGCATTCCACGTTACGAGTCCGCAACTAACAGAGTCTCCTTCAGAATATTTATATTTCTCATGTCCGAATTTGTAGTCCGGACAAATGTTGTATTTTATTTTGCATTCCTAGTTGAGGCTCGTGCACTTGTGACACCGGGTTTTGGGGTAATTTGGGTTGTCCTGTATTGAAATTATTAAAAATATTATTATTTACTCTGTAAATTCCATCTTTTACTATTTAATTGAAGGAAATGTGATTTCAAAAATATTAAAATGAGAACCAAATTAAGTATTTATTTTTGGCTTGCCTGACAGTGGTGTCCGGCGCCATCAAGATCTTTAATGGATTTTGGGTCGTGACAAAACATTCATTTATGTGTTTTATGAAGATGTTGGGAGCTTACCTGCTATGAGTTACGTATCACCTGAATAATTGATGTTAATGTCGTTCATTTTCTAGAAATATATTGCTTATGAGGCCACTTTTAGTATTGTTTTCATATTATATTATGTTGATAGGATTATGTATGTGTTGTTAGGATTGGTTACTGCGATTCTCTGACAGGTGGATAGGCCCAGTTACAAAGGAAACTCTGGCGAAATTTTTTGGAAATTTTGGGAGTTAGTAAAATTTGGAAAATTAAAATGTGCGAAAGAAGAGATAAGTTATGTTATGTGTTTGGGGGCGGACTCTACTTCTCATTCGAAGACTATTAGCATGATGGACACCTATTGGATATGATAATAAGTGTACTGGGCATATTATAAGTGATATGGGGTCTAAGGAAAGTCCTAAGTCTAAGCCAAGCTGGAAAATTTCATCATAGACTAAAGTTCTGAATGAGTACGCACAAGACCAAACTTTGGATATATATATATATATATAAGGAGTTTTATGATGGAAAACCTATCAAATGAAAGATCTTCAAGTCTAGTTTTTAACACTTCAAAACCGTTTGTCATTTGGACACTCCTACAAGAAAATATGACCAAATTACCAAACACTAGCAGAATTTGTACTACCATGCCGCCCCACGCGGCGCCCGATGCACCACGCCCTTGGGAAATTCCATAACGCTCCGAAATTTCATTTTCAGACACTTTTTGCACAGCCGCCCCGTGCCCCGCGACTGTACAAAAATAGGTTTTTATGACCCGAATCCCATTTTATTTAACTCGATTTGGGTTCATTTTTGGGGAAATTTCTAGTGTTTTAGAGAGTAGGGAGAGCGATTCTAGAGAGAGGAAAGGGGAGAACTAAAGATTTCACTACTCTTCCTTGATTCAAACCTTGAAATCGCATCAAAGGGTTGCTAAGGCTTCAAAGAGGTAAGAATTTCTTTCCCCAATTCTTCAATTTCGAAATCCAACTAGAAATGGGTAATTAGTAAGATGATTCTTGGATGTGAGAGTATTAATTATACATGCTTGTACCAATAAGGTTTGTGGGAAGATTGTTGAGTTCAAATGGGTAAAGATTGGGTTGAAAATGGTAGAAATCTTCAAAGATTTTAATTGAGGACTTGAAAGGCAATCTGATGTCGGAATTCGATAAGTTTTGTATGGTTGAACTCGTATCAGAACGAGTGTTCGAATTTCAAGAGTTTTTCGGGATTCGAGACGTGGGTCCCATTTTCGATTTTGAAAATAAATTTAGTATTTTAATCCAAAAAATTGGTAAATTCATATGGAATTAATTCTTACGATTTGTATTGAGTATATTGAATTGTTCATGACTAGATTTGAAGATTTCGGACACGAATTCGCGAGCCAAAGGTTTATTGGAATCTTGAATTTGGTTGCAAAGGGAGATAAGTGTCGTGGTTAACCTTGACTTGAGGGAATAGAACCCTTAAATTATTTGTTATGTGAAATGCATGTGAACGACGTATAGGTGAGGTGACAAATGTCTATACGTCGTCAAATTAATTATTTGCATAATTACTTGAAAAATCATAAATCATTTTAAATCTTAAATTAATTATTATATTAATTGTTTCTCTCGCATTCTTTGCTCAATAACATGCCTTGAATCCATGATATAAATGCTACATGCTTATTTGATTTATGTGACTTAAATGCCACTTGACATTTAGCATACTAATTATTAAAATGCTTATTACATCTTTAATTTCCATAATTTACTGCTACTTGTCATCACAAATCATAATTATTTTATGCTTGTTGTCTTATAATTTCATATTAATTGTTGCATTTATTGGAGTAATTTTTTTTTTAATAAGAATTGGTAAATGAATATATTGGAGGAGCGGGTTGCATGCCGCAACAGAAATGAAAGTGAATATATTGGAGGAGCGGGTTGCACGCCGCAACAAAATTGATTGAAATGAATATATTGGAGGAGCGGGTTGCACGCCGCAATGGAATTGAATATGAATATATTGTGGGATCGGGTTGTACGCCGCAACAGAAACTGATTGAAATAATAATTGGTTATGACTGCCGAGTTGGCTTTAAATGTTGAAAAGAGACACCTATTTTATTTATATTATTGTTGTTATTATTGTTATTGTGTACAGGTTAATGTATGTGACCTGCCTTAGCATCGTCACTACTTTGTCGAGGTTAGGCTCGACACTTACTGGGTACATGGGGTCGGTTGTACTCATACTATACTCTGCACTTCTTGTGCAGATACTGGAGTTGGTCCCATAGACGTATAATAGATTTGCTCGGATTCAACTATTCGCAGGAGACATGAGGTATAGCTGCATGGCGTTCGCAGTTCTGAAGTCCCCTTCCACTTTATCATAGTTGTGTATTCCTTTCAGACAACTTTATTTTCATTCAGAACTTTATTTGTATTATTCTAGTAGCCTGTGCACTTGTGATACCAATTCTGGGATGGTATTTAGACATCGCTATTATTATGGATTATTCACTACAATTCAGACCTTACTTCCGCATTTGTTTCTTTGTTATTAATTAATTTAAAATTGTTTTAAAATAGCTAATATTATTCTAACGTTGGCTTGCCTAGCAAGTGAAATGTTAGGCACCATCACGGTCCCGAAGGTGGGAATTTTGGGTCGTGACAAGTTGGTATCAGAGCACTAGGTTACATAGGTCTCAAGAGTCACGAGCAAGCTTAGTAGAGTCTGGAGGATCGGTACGGAGACATCTGTACTTATCTCTCAGAGGCTATGAAGTTTAGGAACAATATCACTTCTTTCATATTCTGTCGTGCAATTTTATTATGTCATTGATGATTGAACCATTCTATTCTTATTCTCTCGCAGATGGTGAGAACGCGTAATACACCTACCGACGGACAAGGGCCAGAGCCCCCGGTGGCAACTATGACCAGGGGTAGAGGTCGAGGTCGCGCTAGAGGCCGAGGCAGAGGTATAGCTCAGTCAAGAGCTCGAGCAGCAGCACCTATTGTAGAGCCTCAGATGGATCTTTAGGAGGAGGTTCCAGTTCAGACTGTATCGGTTGAACCAGTTCAAGTTCCAGAAAGATCCATAGCTACTCCAGTGCTTCAGGACACTCTAGTCCGTTTGAACCAGTTCAAGTTCCAGAAAGATTCATAGCTACTCCAGTGCTTCAGAACGCTCTAGTCCGTTTGGTGAGCCTAATGGAGGGTGTGGCCCAGAATGGTACATTTCCAGTGGAACCAACCGTCTCACAGGCTGGGGGAGGAGCACAAACTCCCACTACTTCCGCTCTGGCATCCGGGGCAGACAACTCTCCAGTATCAGGCTCCAGTAGCCCATCCAGTTGGGGTAGTTCAACCAATTATTGCAGCACACACCGGTGATAGGCTTGCTTTGTCTTCTAAGGCATTGTTGAGATTGGACAAGTTTACCAAGCTATTTCCAATCCATTTCAGTAGTACACCTTCTGAGGACCCACATAATTTTCTTGACCGCTGCTATGAAGTATTGCGGAACATGGGAATTTTGCTGTATTTCAGATGACGGGTTCCGCCAAGAGGTGGTGGAGAGATTATGTATTTACCAGACTAGTTGGTTCGCCTGCACTTACCTGGGAGCAATTCTCGCAGCTATTTCTGGAGAAGTTCCTTCCTATCACACTGAGAGAGGATTACCGCAAGCAGTTTGAGCGTCTCCAGCGGGGCAGCATGTCAGTCACTCAATATGAGACCCGCTTTGTGGATCTAGCCCATCATGCTCTTCTTCTACTTCCTACTGAGAGAGAGAGAGAGAGAGGGTGAAGAGGTTCATTGATGGACTCTTTCGACCTATCAAGCTACAGATGGCCAAGGAGACCGGGAGTGAGATTTCTTTTCAGACGGCTGCTAATGTCGCCAGACGGATCAAGATGGTTATTTCACAGGATAGAGGGCCAGTGCCAAATAAAAGGCCTCGTCATTCCGGTAATTTCAGAGACTCTTTATCTGGTGGCAGGGGTACTTTCAGTAGGGGAAATCCTCCCAGGCCATTTTATTCAGCACTTCAAACTTCTCACGGTGCTTCAGGGAGTCATGGCCCTTATGTTCCTTACCCTGGGCAGCCAACATTCAGTGCACATTTAGCTCCTATCAGTGCACAACCACTTTAAAGTCACTACGGTTGTTATCCGACCAGTCTGGGTCATCTTCAACTTCAACAACCACGACAGCAGGATGAGTGTTATGAGTGTGGGAACATTTGTCACATGAGGAGGTATTACCCTAGGTTGTCGAGTAACAGATCTCGGTAGGATTCTCGTGCCATCATACAGGCACCGGTTGCTTCACTGTATGCTCAACTAGCTAGAGGTAGGGGTCAGGCAGCTAGAGGTGGAGGTCAGACCATTAGAGGTGGAGGTCAGGTCGTTAGAGGTGGAGGCCAGCCGGTTAGAGGCTGTCTTAGAGACGTAGTTCAGAGTGGTAAGGTCCAGCCCCGATTCTATGCTTTCCCTGCTGGGCCTGAAGCCGAGTCATCCAACGGCGTGATCACAGGTATTGTTCCAGTTTTCCATAGAGATGCTTCAGTTTTATTTGATCCAGGATCTACTTATTCCTATGTGTCCTCCTACTTTGCTTCATATTTGGTTGTGCCTCTTGATTCTTTGAGTGCTTCTATGCACGTTTCCACGTCGGTAGGGGATTCTATCGTTGTAGATCATGTCTATCGTTTGTGTGTGGTTACTATTGGAAGTCTTGAAACCAGTGCGGATCTTCTACTTCTTGATATGGTAGATTTTGATGTCATCTTGGGTATGGACATGCTGTCACCTTATCATGCTATATTGGATTGTCACACCAAAATAGTGACCTTAGCCATGCCGAGGTTACGTCGATTAGAGTGGGAAGGAACTCATGGTCATTTACCAGCAGGGTTATTTCTGTTATGAAGGCTCGACGTATGGTCGAGAACGGGTGTCTAGCCTATTTGACTTATATTCGCGATCCCAATGCGGATGTTCCTTCTATGGACTCAGTACCAGTTGTCCGTGAATTTCCAAAAGTATTTTCTGCAGATTTACCAGGAATGCCACCCAACAGAGATATAGACTTTTGTATTGATTTGTGTCCGGGCACTCAGCCTATTTCTATTTCACCATACCGTATGGCCCTGCCAGAATTGAAACAATTGAAGGAACAACTACAAGATTTGCTTGATCAGGGATTCATTAGATCTAGTTTCTCGCCCTGGGGTGCACCAATACTATTTGTAAAGAAAAAATATGGCTATATGCGGATGTGTATATATTATCGGCAGTTGAAAAGGCCCCTATCAAAAACAAATATATGTTGCCAAGAATTGATGACTTATTCGATCAGCTTCAGGGTACCAAGGTATTTTCGAAGATCGATTTGAGATTCGATTACCATCAGTTGAAGATTAGGGCATCTGATGTCCCTAAGACAGCTTTTTGGACTCGGTATGGGCATTATAAATTCCTAGTGATGTCATTTGGGCTGACAAATTCCCCAGCATCATTTATGGATTTGATGAATCGGGTGTTCAAGCCTTATTTGGATTCCTTTGTAGTTGTGTTCATTGATGATATCTTGATTTACTCCAGCAGTCGAGAGGAGCATGAGCAGTATCTTCGGATTGTGCTTCATACTTTGAAGAATAATCAGTTATATGCTAAATTTTCAAAATGTGAATTTTGGTTAGGCTCAGTTGCCTTTTTGGGACATGTTGTATCGGTTGAAGGCATAAAAGTGGATCCTAAGAAAATTGAGGCAGTTCAGAATTGGCCTAGACCTACTTCAGCTACAGAGATCTGGAGTTTCCTGGGTTTGGCAGGATATTATCGCCGGTTTGTAGAGGGATTTTCGTCTATAACATCTTCATTGACCAAATTGACCCAGAAGGGTGTCCCATTCAAATGGTCAGACGAGTGTAAGTTGATCTTTCAGAAGCTCAAGACTTCTTTGACTACGGCGCCAGTGTTGGTACTGCCCACAGGTTCAGGATCTTATACGGTATATTATGATGCATCTCACATTGGGCTTGGTGCAGTATTAATGAAAGATGGCAGAGTGATTGCATACGCGTCGCGACAATTGAAAGTTCACGAGAAGAATTATCTTGTTCATGACTAAGAATTGGCAGCCATTGTTCATGCGATGAAAATTTGGAGGCATTACCTTTAAGGTGTCTCATGTGAGGTATTTACTGATCATCGTAGCCTACAGTATTTGTTCAAACAAAAAGATCTCAATTTGAGGCAGAGAAGATGGTTGGAGTTGTTGATAACTATGATATCACCATTTTTTATCACCCTGGAAAGGCCAATGTGGTGGCCGATGCTTTGATTAGAAAGGTTGTGAGTAGGGGTAGCCTTACGTATATTTTGGTTTGTGAGAGGCCGTTAGCTGCAGATATTTAAACTTTGGCCAATCAATTTATGAGGTTAGATGTTTCAGAACCCAGTCAGGATCTAGCCTGTACAGTCGCTCAGTATTTTTTTATATGAGCGCATCAGAGAGCGACAATATGATGATCCTCATATGCTTGTCCTAAAGGACACGGTGTGGCACGCCGCACGGTGGTTCCAAACAGGTTGATGTGGGAGATGATGGAGTTCTGCGGATGCAGGGTTGTATTTGTGTTCCTAATATGGATGGGCTTCGTGAATTAATTCTTGAAGAGGCCCATAGTTCTCGTTATTCTATTCATCCGGGTGCCGCCAAAATGTATCAAGATTTGCAGCAACATTATTGGTGGAGGAGAATGAAAAAGGATATAGTTGCATATGTAGCTCAGTGTCTGAATTGTCATCAAGTTAAGTACGAGCATCAGAGACCTGGTGGTTTGCTTCAGAAGTTAGAAATTCCTGAGTGGAAGTGGGAGCGTATCACTATGGATTTTGTTGTTGGATTCCGACGAACTCAGAGAAAGTTTGACACAATATGGGTCATTGTGGACAAGTTGACCAAGTCAGCATATTTCATTCCAGTAGCAGTTACCTATTCTTCAGAGTGGTTAGCAAAGATTTACATCCGCGAGATTGTTCACCTTCACTGTGTGCCCGTGTCTATCATTTCTGATCGAGGTACACAGTTCACCTCGGACTTCTGGAGGGTTGTACAATATGAGTTAGCACGCGGGTTGAGTTGAGTACAACATTTCATCCACAGACAGAAGGACAGTCAGAACGCATTATTCAGATATTAGAAGATATGATTCGCGCTTGTGTTATAGACTTTGGAGGTTCTTGGGACCAGTTTTTGCCACTTGCGGAGTTTGCCTATAATAACAGCTACCAGTGGAGCATTCAGATGGCTCCATATGAAGCATTATACGGGAGGCAATGTTGTTCGCCAGTTGGCTAGTTTGAACCGGGAGAGGCTCGGTTGTTGGGTACCGATTTGGTACAGGATGCCTTGGATAAGGTCAAGATTATTCAGGATACTTTGCATAGCTTAGTCTAGGAAAAGGAGTTATGATGACCGTAAGGTTTGTGACGTTGCATTCATGGCAGGAGAAAGAGTATTGCTTCGAGTTTCACCTATGAAAGGTGTAATGAGATTCGGAAAGAAGGGCAAGTTGAGCCCTAGGTATATCAGCCCTTTGAAATTCTTGAAAGGGTGGGTGAAGTAGCCTACGGGCTTGCACTACCACCTAGTTTATCAGCAGTTCATCCGGTATTCCATGTATTCATGCTCCGGAAATATCATGGTGATCCGTCTCATGTGTTAGATTTTAGCTCAGTTCAATTGGACAAAGATTTGACTTATGAGGAGGAACCGATAGCTATTCTAGCTCTGCGGGTCCATCAGTTGAGGTCTAAGAGTTATCCTTCACTTCAGGTACAATGGAGAGGTCAGCCAATTGAGGCAGCTACCTGGGAGTCCGAGTCGGACATACAGAGCAACTATCCACATCTTTTCACCAGCTCAGGTACTTCTCTAATTCCGTTCGAGGACAAATGTTTGTTTTAGAGGTGGAGAATGTGATGACCCAGAAATATTATTTAATTTAAACATTCATTTGTGTGTTTTATGAAGATGTAGGGAGCTTACCTACTATGAGTTATGTATCACCTGGATAGTTGATGTTAATATCGTTCATTTTCTAGAAATATATTGCTTATGAGGCCACTGTTAGTATTGTTTTCATATTATGTTACGTTGATTGGATTATGTATGTGTTGTTAGGATTGGTTTCTGGAACCCTCTGGCAGGTGGATAGGCCTAGTTACAAAGAAAACTCTGGCAAATTTTTTGAAAATTTTGGGAGTTAGTAAAATTCGGGAAATTGAAATGTGCGAAAGAAGAGATAAGTTATGTTATGTGTTAGGGGGCGGACTCTACTTCTCATTCGAGGACTATTAACATGATGGACACCTATTGGATATGATAATAAGTGTACGAGGTATAGTATAAGTGATATGGGGTCTAAGGAAAGTCCTAAGTCTAAGCCAAGTTGGAAAATTTCATAATAGACTAAAGTTCCAAATGAGTACGCACAAGACCAAATTTTGGACGAGCATATCTACATATATATAAGGAGTGATGTGATGTATAACCTATCAAATGAAATATATTCGAGTCTAGGTTATTGTATGCTTATTGTCTTATAATTTCATATTAATTGTTGTATTTATTGGAGTACTTTCTTTTATAAGAATTGGTAAATGAATATATTGAAGGAGCGGGTTGCAAGCCGCAACGGAAAAAAAAGTGAATATATCGGAGGAGCAGGTTGCACGCCGCAACAAAATTGATTGAAATGAATATATTGGAGGAGCGGGTTGCACACCGCAACAGAATTGATTAAAATAAATATATTGGAGGAGCGGGTTGCACGCCGCAACAGAATTGAATATGAATATATTGTGGGATCGGGTTGTACGCCGCAACGGAAACTGATTAAAATAATAATTGGTTATGACTGCCGAGTTGGCTTTAAATGTTGAAAAGAGACACCTGTTTTATTTATATTATTGTTGTTATTATTGTTATTGCGTACAGGTTAATGTATGTGACCTGCCTTAGCCTCGTCACTACTTCGTCGAGGTTAGGAACTTACTGGGTACATGGGGTCGGTTGAACTCATACTACACTGTGCACTTCTTGTGCAGATACTGGAGTTGGTCCCAGCAGCGTATAGTAGATTTGCTCGGATTCAGCTATTCGCAAGAGACTTGAGGTATAGTTGCATGGCATTCGCAGTTCTGAAGTCCTCTTCCACTTTATCATAGTTGTGTATTTCTTTCAGACAGCTTTATTTTCATTCAGACCTTTATTTGTATTATTCTAGTAGCTCGTGCACTTGTGACACCAATTTTGGGGTGGTATTTAGATCTCGCTATTATTATGGATTATTCACTACATTTCAAACCTCACTTCCTCATTTTCTTATTTGTTATTAATTAATTTAAAATTATTTAAAATTGGCTAATATTATTCTAACATTGGCTTGCCTAGCAAGTGAAATGTTAGGCGTCATCAAGATCCCGAAGGTAGGAATTTTGGGTCATGACAAATTGGTATCAGAGCACTAGGTTACATAGGTCTCACAAATAACGAGCAAGCTTAATAGAGTCTGAAGGATCGGTATAGAGATGTATGTACTTATCTCTCAGAGGCTATGAAGTTTAGGAACAATATCACTTCTTTCTTATTCTGTCGTGCGATTTTATTCTGTCATCGATGATTGAACCATTCTATTCTTATTCTCTCGTAGATAGCGAGAACGCGTAATACATCTATCGACGGACAAGGGCCAGAGCCCCCAGTGGCAACTATGACCAGGGGTAGAGGTCGAGGCCGAGGTCGCACTAGAGGCAGAGGCAGAGGTAGAGCTCAGTCTAGAGCTCGAGCAATAGCACATGTTGTAAAACCTTAGGTGGATCTTCAGGAGGAGGTTCCAGTTCAGCAGTACCGGTTAGACCACCATCTATTATGACCCAACTAACCACCAGCTAATTACTACTCACTTTCTTTTGGACTGATGGATCTTGTAATATTATTGTTATTTGACGAATTATAGTGGCTAGAAATTGTGTTATTAGCAGTTGATATTAAAATATAGGGTTATGATTTTAGGATAGTGTATTATGTAGTTCATTATAAAAATAATAATTTTATGCCAAACTTATCTATATTTAGGACTATGGTTTGTGGCGATGATAATGAATGTGATCGATGAAGGTTCTGCATATACAGGATTAGCAAGTTTGTTCGTTTGGTATTGTTGGGTATTTTTGATAATTTTTAGAACTTATGGATATAAATCACATTTCATGTATTTTCAAAAAAAAGTGAAATATGTTTTCAAAAATTATGTCCAAACAGTTTTCATCTTCAAACCAAACTAACACGTTGATCCTGGCCGCAGCCAACAGTAAAGTGACAAAAATTGCACACATGTTCGACTGAAGAATATTTACTGAATAGAACTCGTGCACTAGCCTCAAAACATATCAGTGAAAGTTCAAAATGAAAGAAACAGACGGGAAAAAGTAGAACAAAGCTTGGCCTGTAATTTCAAGCTGGAGACCCCCATGTTAAAACAAGAAACAATGTAAACATTGAGAAAAAGGGATAAACTTGATTAAGAATTACAACACTTGCCTCTTCAATTTCTATAACTATTTCCCTCAAGGGAAGTGAAAAAGGAGAGAAAAACAAAAAGAATGAGTTACAAATGCAAGTTAAGGGCAAGAAAGAAACGTCTAACTGATCATGCTACTGCCTTCTTCCTAACGAAACGCTCTAAAGATTTTGGAAGCTGAGTTTCGTCAGTGAGTTTCCTTTTCTTGGAGAATTCATTCATATGTTGCTCCAGGAACGGCTTCTTAGCTTTCTCAACAGCTTCTTGCTTCTTCTTTGAAATCTTACTCGGCTTGCTTCTACCTTTTGTTTTCTTCTTCATAGGCATACTTTTAGCTTCCTCAATAGCAACTTCCATTTCAGCTTCTTTATCCTCCTTTGTTGGCTGTTCCTTCTTTCTTGTTGACCTCACTGTACCAATCTTTGTAGGATCTAAACATGATAGTCTCTGGAGGAAGCTTGTCAAGAAGAGATCGGACTTCCTTCTCTCTCCTTTGTTTAGATGTTTCGAATGGATTTGCCACCCAAGAATCGAAGTTGGGTTCTCCGGATCCTGGAATTAAGATAGAAGACCAACCCATGGAATGCCCTATGCACAGAACGTCTTCATATGGTCTGAACGCCACCCTCTTTACTTGGTATCCTTTCGCAATAGAATGATTCATATAACGACTATAATTCTGAGATCCAGAAAGATCTTCAAAAACTTGTACGAAAGATCCGGTTACAATAGCAAGTAAACCTTTTTGACTAAAATCCAAGGCCTTGCAATGTCCTGGTAAGGTTTGGAGAACCTCAAACTTCCTCAAATCCCAAATCCTTATTTTCCTCTCCATACCAGCGGTTTCCATTAGATGGCCGTTAGAATGGAATGCAAGAGCATGCTGACTGTTCCACCAGAATGGCCGACAGCAACCACACCGTACGGCCCAGGCCAGTTCGAAAATTACCTACCATCTGTCCAGTAGTAACATCCTGATAATGGAGCTGACCAAATTTGTCTATAGAAGCCAAAAGAAAGTGATTCCTTAAGAACTGAAGCTTTAGCACAGCACCATGTTCCTAGAGTTTTAAGGAAAGAGCATAAGCGAGCACCATTTTTACTTAATAATTGGCTAAAAACCTATGAATCGGAATGCAAAACAGATGAGCATGCATTTGTTTCAACAACAACATCCTAAAATAGCAATCGGCCACATGGAATCCATAAATATTTATTTTCTGGGGCAGTTAATTATAAAAGATTAAACGGGTCAAACTAACCTTCAGGCAAGGGAGCTCTGTGCCATCTCTATTGTATATATACGGGTACCTGTGACATGCCAGATATTTAAATTTAGAAACGAAATCTGCCAAATTTGTGATGGACATGGGAATGAAAGTATGGTGATTGGTGAGATGTGGAATATAATTAAAAGAACATGCACAAAATTGCTGATAAAAGTATTGAGCTTCACATAGGATCCAGCAGTAAAATTCAAGTTGATGGAAAGCGAAGAATATGCTAGAACAAGTTCATCCGAAAGTCATCCATTTTATTTACAGTCCAAACCAACTTTGAGATCTATGTGAACTTTTAAGAAGAGCGTAGGAACTTATATAATCTTTATACCCTGGGAAACATAACCAAAGGATGAGAGTTCCTTTGCAACCCATCTTATAACACATTACAATCAAGAAATTTGGACATAAAACGTGTCACGACTCAAAATCCATTAAAGGTCGTGATGGCGCCGGATACCGCTGTCACGCAAGCCAAAAATAAATACTTAATTTGGTTCTCATTTTTTTTAATATTTCTATAATCATGTTTCCTTCAATTAAATAGTAAAGGATGGAGTTTACAAAATAAATAATAATATCTTTAAAAAAAATTTAATACAGTGCAATCTATAATTCGCCCAAAATCCGGTATCACAAGTGCATGAGCATCAACTAAGAATATAAAATAAAATACAACATCTGTCCGGAATACAAGTTGGACAGGAAAATACAAATACTCTGAAAGTGACTCTGCCGGCTGCAGACTAGTAACGTGGAATGCAACTCACCTAAGTCCCCGCAATAACCGCGCCTCTGCGCCCACAAGGCCACTAGACATATATGCACCTACACAAAAATGTGCAGCAAGTGTAGCATGAGTACGTAAATCAACGCATGCCCATTAAGTATCCCGCCTAACCTCGAATAAGTAGTGACGAGGGGTCAACTCCGACACTTACTAAGGGCCAACAATATGATAATATGAAATTCTGATTAAACAAGATATATATATATATATATATATATATATATATATATATAACAATAAAACTCAAAACAAGAAATAACTGAACAAGTATTCAGAAATATTTAAGAGCTTGAATCACTTCCTTCCTTTAAAACATATGATCACACAAACAATGAATTTATACTGATTATGAAAGGAACTTCCAGTTCTATTATCACACACGAATACCACCGAGGACGTTCGGCCCGATCCAACTTAAATGTAAATTGTGCACTGCCGAGGGTCGAACGACGTGAACTATAGATGCATCTATTACCCCGCTCGTGAATCATACATGCGACGCGGTCAAATATAAATTTATCAATAAATCATAACTTTTTCTTGATCCTTTTCAAAATAAAGACAATCCAACTTGAAGCTTTTAAATCTTTAAAATCCTGACTTAGTTCCATTTGATACAATTAACAAATATAATCAAATAACGATGTCCACAAAGCATGGTGTAAACCAAAAACTACCCGGACATAAACAGGAATAGTAGTTACCTACAGACTCTCATTACTTCGTGCGTACGTAGCCCCCACAAATAATAACACATATTAATTAAGTTCACCTATGGGGTAAATTCTCTCTTACAAGGTTAGAAAGGAGACTTATCTCGCTCTGAAATTCCATAACCGACTCCCAAGCCCTTCCAATAACTCAAATCGATGCCCAATCCTCCAAATCTAGTCCATAAACGTGCAAATCCATAAATACACACTCTAATACTTATTATCATCCAATTTATAACAAATTCCTAACTCCGCCTGAAAAGTCGATAAAATCACCCTCGGGCTCGCGTACCCGGATTTCAAAAATTTTCAAAGATAAACCTTACCCATATCACCATGAACTCAAATATACAATTTATTCCAAATTTCATGTCCAATTTCGTGGTCAAAACCCAAAATATCGATTTCTAGGTTTTTCTACCAAAAATCCCAAATTTCTACGAATTTAAAGTCTAAATCCATCTGTAAACCAAGTACTTAACTTGCAATAGGTGGGAATCACTTACCTTGCATAGGATGGCAAAAATACTCCCTTGAAGAGCTCCAAATATCGCCCAAGCCGTGTGGAAAATGGGTGAAATGAACCCAAACCCAGCTTTAAAACATTCTGCCCAGCCACGATATCCGCTTCTGCGGCTAGCCAACCGCACATGCGGCTCCGCATCTGTGGAAATAACCTCGCAAATACGATTTTCTCCCTTAGCCGGCTTGTCCTCTTCTGCGATCACTGGCTCGCTTCGGCGAGACCGCTTCCGCGGTGCATGTGCCGCACCTGCGCCCATAGACCGCTCATGCGTTGCCAACTTCGCACCTGCGCCTTCGCAAGTGCGCCCAAATGTTCAGCACCTTCAGTTTCTGACCAACCTCCTATCCTTCGCACCTGCGACTCATGGCTCGCATCTGCGAGGTTGCACATGCGGCCCTTGTCACGCAGGTGTGATTGCATCAGGTATCAGCTGCCTCAACATTACATCCAAGTCCAACATACGATCCGTTAACCATTCAGAATCCACCCGAGGCCCTCGGGACCTCAACCAAATATACCAACACATTCCAAAACACATCACGAACTTAGTCAAGCCTTTAAATCATATCAAACAATGCTAAAAATACGAATCACCATCCAATTCAAACTTAGTGAACTTTGAAACTTCAACCTCTACAATCGATGCCGAAACCTAACAAATCACGTCCGATTGACCTCAAATTTTGCACACAAGTCACATTCGACATTACAGACCTACTCCAATTTCCAGAATCAAAATCCGACCCTAATACCAAAAAGTCCACTTCCGGTCAAACTTCTCAAAAACCTTCAAATTTCTAACTTTCGCCAAATGACCCCAAAATGACCTACGGACCTCCGAATCCACATCCGGACACGTTCCCAATGCCAGAATCACAATACGGAGCTATTTCCAGACTCAGAAATCCCAAACGGACATTGATAGCATTAAAATTCACTCCAACCCAAATTTATGAAATCCTTCCAAAATGCCAACTTCCCTAATAGGCGTCGAAACGCTCCCGGATCATCCAAAACCCGATCCAGACATACGCCCAAGTCCAAAATCATCATACGAACCTGTTGGAACCTTCCAATCCCGATTCCGAGGTTGTTACTCAAAAATCACACTTTAGTCAATCCTCCAACTTAAAATTTTCGAAACGAGAATTTTCTTTCTAAACCAACTCCGAATTTTCTGAAATTCGATTGCGACCACACGTACAAGTCATAATACTTAAAGTAAAGCTTCTCAGGGACTCAAATCGCTGAACGACACGCTAGAGCTCAAAACGACCGGTCGAGTCGTTACATTCTCTCCCACTTAAATATACGTTCGTCCGCTGACGTGCTAAGAACTGCTCTGGAGTTGCCTGAAATCGATATTTAACACCTCGTGCACCTACCCGTGCTACCACAACCCAGTTGAGCACATTAGCTCGAGCAAACCCGAGAATCCTCCCTTTTATCTACTCAAATAAGCCTTAAAGCCAAATTCCAACACCTGAAATCCTCTACCAGGCCTGTTTCCAACATACGAACATCGTGTCCATCACTACATGATGCACCAATACATGATTGCATACCTTTACTGAATTCATACCATGTACCGTGTAACTCACATGACTATAATAACAACCTCTGACAACAATAGCCGAAATCCCACGAATATGATGCTCCCAACACACCTCATGACACATATAAGTCTTGTTCCCACTCTTGAAATGCTACGACAGAGAAGATGTGTATAACTCATAGCCACCTGCCGAATTACAATTTATGGAATCTCTCCTCCCGACAAGAACCATTACCTCATTCTGGACCGAATATCAATATTTACTCTTTAATATGCTTTATATAAATCTAATCACACTGATCCCAGATCCAAACATCTGGTCTCACCCAGTACAAGTCATTCCGGCAATAAGCCACCACAAACACTACCAAAGGTCTCATATGATGCCACCATGTGCCAACAATCCATAAACTCGAATGTGGTACATAAGGAAAAACGAACTCTAGAAAGAGCTACTCAACTCACGTAGCTAATTAAACAACCGAAAGGATGTTATGAACCTTCCTCAGGAAATGAGAAGCAAAACACACAAGAATAGGAATAGGGAACTGTACACAACATCACACTGTTGCGGCGTGCCACCCGATCCAATCAACATATCCATGGCAGTGTTCCACCCGATCCACACATAATTATCTAAAGAAGACACATCGAGTCATCATACACACGAAATGCCCGAATATCAACCATAAGCGCGCCAAGTGCATAATATAAATCCTGGGGAGACGAGTAGCGTCACGCACTACAAAACTCAAGCACCACTAAGGTGAGATATATGACCTGCTTCTCGAGAGCCATCCTACTCACATAATACCACAAACCATACGGGATCTCAATACGAGTGCGAATAATCAAAATACCTTACAACCCACTTGGTATAATATAGATTACACGGGATAGCTACGACAGAAATAACATCCAAGCGCTGATGACCCTTCTGAAAGCAACGCTATGCTGAGATGAGCATATCCGACCTGATATATATCCCACGTTCACATTTAGATCCATCCACGGACTTCAAACCGATTCTGATCATACCATGCTTGACTAAATAGCCTCGCAAGGACCCACAATGACCTATTCACGACACATAAAAATATTTGTCAAATCCGAAATGAGCTTCCATATTCCACAACCAAATGAACCGAGTGCCCTTCAGGCATAAATTCTCACATTAGCGATAGTACCACAATCTCCATACTTGGTTTTAAATCTTTAACCAATCAAGTGACTACATGTCACACTTATACAATCTTCCCGTGGGATACACTCCCATGACCTTCTGCACCAGGTAACAAGTCTGCACCGGTCACACTAATGGTGTAAAGCAAATCAAGAAGCTGTAATTCAGTACACAAAGCCTCTTACACAGGACACCGATCTCGGGTACTAAGGACAATACCAGCTTACTCTAAACATCTGAATTATTTCCTGCTTATCCGAGCTCGTGACATTCTTGTCGACATCAACTGCAAACTTGATCCTCAATTTTCAATTCTCATGCCGCTCACTGCACCTAACATACCAATACGCAAGAGTACAAGAATTTTATCAAAACTACCGAACCACCAATAGGGTACACACTTCATCATATAGAAACTTTTCACTTAACTCATTTCAGGAGAACCATTGCCACACGTGACTAAATTCCCATAACCGCAGAAAATATAAACCTCGAGTGGTGGTTTAAACCACCATAATTATTTCGGGCTCCATCTACACATAACAGACCATAATACTCGCATGCCTCCAAATAAGATCAATTACGGCAGCCGTCAAACCTCGCACGTACCGCCACAAATCACAAGTATACTTAACACGCTAAAGGAACTGATCATTGACATCATCATGCTAATTTAACCATTGCTAATCGAATCCGGCTTCTTCTAATTTACTTTGGGCTTCCTTAGAAATAACAACAGTTCCTTTATCAATATAACGAACTCAACCCACACTCATCCTGAGTGACCTCATTTCACGAGACCACATTGTCTCCAAAACCCCACGAACCATCTCATGCCCTCCTTGTGTGCATATTCGCGTCTTTAACTGGTACACCCATTCTGAAAAATCCCTCTATAAATCCGAAGTTATTTTCTCTCATTCATCCAATGCCACAACGCAAACCGAAGATAACGTAGAACACTCCAAGCCACTTTTCATAATCCGCTGCAAAAGCCCAATACTTAACCATACTACTGGCTCGAAATCCTTAGGCATCGCATTTTGAACCCACTAGAACCATTATTGAAGGTCATCCACTCTGATTTGTTCCCAATCATGATCGAACTCCAAGGCCCTGCTGGCACATAAACACCATCTCAAAGAAGCACCTTGCTAAATCACGTTCCTTGTAACTCACCTCTACCCGAAGCATAAACTCGGAGTCTTCCCAAAGCCTGGACATGAATAGATAAGACCAATTGTAGCACACATTCCTCAAATCCTTGGCTCAGATCAGTACTGATGTTCTCTTTCTTTAGTCGTAATAACCCACCAACATGCCGATAACCAGAAACCTCACAAGTAGATAACCATGCAATCCAATCATAGACGGGGGAGGGGGGCTCTCCCACTTAGCTTGAAGCTACCATTGCATAACTCTGGAATCTACCAAGCTTCCTTCTTACTTACTAACATGACCTTGCGCAATCGACCCGCCAAATTCCTCGAAATCTTCTTGCTAACCATTTCATGAACGCCTTGAATCACTAGCCACATTTACATATTTGACCTCTTACCGGATAGCCAGTAAAATTCTTCGTAGAAGTTTCATCAACACCACGCAACAGTTAACCTGCTCACCAGAAATAACCCACATGTGGAAATTCCATGCTGACATCTTCCAACAACGCTTCACTGAGTACAATTACTATGAAATCCTTAAACCATCTTGAACTCGTACTCATTCACCAGCAGTACAAGCCCGTTCACTCCCCATTGACATCAACTAAACGTGCGACGATACATTCCAATCCAAAGTCGTGTTGTATCCTTCTTCATATCATGCAGCTCTTTTTCGTCGTATCCAACCCTTCTCCGTATAGCAGCCAATATTCCAAATTAAGTTCGTAGACTTAGTCACTGTCCACCATGAGTTCCAAATCACTCTAAACTTTTCCCAAGGCGTATAGTCATCCTACCACAGAACCCATATGCTACTCTGCCACTCTCCCACTTTGGTCAACCCCTCTCCTTTAAGCAGCTACTCAACCTCTGATTCTCACACTTGGCCTTCTAGAATTTTAACCACCGCAAGACACCTCCCGCACGTTCTTTCTCATCCTTCGCTGCCCAGTTGTTGCCTTAAATCAAAATCTATCTATGGAGAACTTGAACGAATCGATCACTACCAACTTTAAACCTTTCCGAAGATCATCTTCCTTGAGCCCTCAACACCCAGACCATCGATTAAGTCCTAAACCACTGCACACTGCGATCTTTGACAGTCATTTCCCCGGCACTGTTTCACACCACCCTGCCCAAAGGCAAATTGATGAAGACCATAACACCGGCAAACTTAACATATTTAATCCAGGGCGACGACACCACATCACAGATGAAAATTCCACCATGCTCGAAATACCAAGTCTCGTTACTCCGTCAATCCAAACTTGAACATTCATAGTCCGATTGCCTTTCCTTCGCCGGAAATAAAATACTGGATCTCTTAAGCATGCACTGAGTAAACCTCCTTTCCAAGTCATTCACTGCTTCGACGCATAGACAAGCATCCTACCATTACACAAACATGGTGCGATAGCAACACACGAATCATCATAATAATCGATGCCAAATCTCAAATCCTTAGGAAATGTTGATACTGAGATGCAATGATAGAACGGCCTTCCGCGAGGCGACGACAATAGCCCAACCAAATTAGCAGGGATAAACATCCTGCACCACATTTGTAGTACCATTAAAATCCCTCGATTCCCAATTTATAACAAGCGCTTCACGTCGCATAAGACTAAATAGGAAGGGAATGAAGGGATAAGCCTCAAAAGAATCGAATCGCACAATGAGGAATCAAGAAGGGAAGTGCTCCTAACAGTCTTATAGCCTCTTCGAAGATAAGTACATACGTCTCCGTACCGATCCGCAAGACTCTACTAGACTCGCTCATGACTCGTGAGACCTAATTGAACCTAGTGCTCTAATAAAGCAAATCAAGAAGCTTAGGGTCTTGCTCTTTAAAAAAATTCCAATATAGTGCAATCCATAATTCGCCCAAAACCCGGTGTCACAGGTGCATGAGTATCAACTAGGAATATAAAATAAAATATAACATCTGTCCGGAATATAAGTTGGACAGGAAAATATAAATATTCTAAAGGAGACTCTGCTGGTTGTGGACTCGTAACGTAGAATGCAGCTCACCTAAATCCCCGCAATAACTGCGCCTCTGCGCCCACAAGGCCACTAGACATATATGCACCTATACAAAAACGTGCAGCAAGTGTAGCATGAGTACGCAAATTAACGCATACCTAGTAAGTATCCCGCCTAACCTCGAAGAAGTAGTGACGAGGAGTCGACTCCGACACTTACTAAGGGCCAACAACATGATAATATGAAATTCTGATTAAGCAAGATATATACATAACAATAAAACTCAGGACAAGAAATAACTGAACAAGTCTTTAGAAATATTTAAGAGCTTGAATCACTTCCTTCCTTTAAAACATATGATCACACAAACAATGAATTTATACCGATTATGAAAGGAACTTCCAGTTCTATTATCACACACGAATACCACTGAGGACATTCGGCTCGATCCAACATAAATGTAAATTGTGCACTGCCGAGGGTCGAACGATACGAACCATAGATGCATCTATTACCCCACTCGCGGATCATACATGCGACGCGGTCAAATATAAATTTATCAATAAATCATAACTCTTTCTTGATCCTTTTCAAAATAAATACAATTCAACTTGAAGCTTTTAAATTCTTTAAATACTTGACTTAGTTCTATTTAATACAATTAACAAATATAATCAAATAACGGTGTCCACAAAGCATGGTGTAAACCTAAAACTACCCAGTCATCAACAGAAATAGTAGCTACGTACGAACTCTCGTCACTTCGTGCGTACGTAGCCCCCACAAATAATAACACGTTCACCTATGGGGTAAATTCCCTCTTACAAGGTTATAAAGGAGACTTATCTCGCTCCGAAATTCCAGAACCGAATCCCAAGACCTTTCAATAACTCAAATTGATGCCCAACTCTCCAAAGCTAGTCAATAAACATGCAAATCCATAAATACACACTCTAATAATTATTATAATCCAATTTATAACAAATTCCTAACTCCGCTTGAAAAGTCGATAAAATCACCATCGGGCCCACGTGCCCGGATTGCAAATATTTTCGAAGATAAACCTTACCCATATCACTATGAATATTCCAAATTTACAATTTATTCCAAATTTCATGTCCAATTTCGTGGTCAAAATCCAAAAATATCCATTTCTAGGTTTTTCTACCAAAAATCCCAAATTTCTACAAATTTCAAGTCAAAATCCATATGTAAAGTGTAAATCAAGTACTTAACTTACAATTGGTGGAAATCACTTACCTTGCATAGGATGGCGAAAATACTCTCTTGAAGAGCTCCAAAAATAGCCCAAGCCGTGTGAAAAATGGGTGAAATGAACCCAAACCCAGCTTTAAAACATTCTGCCCAGCCACAATTTTCGCTTCTGCGGCTAGCCAACTGCACCTACGGCTCCGCATCTGCGGAAATAACCTCACAGATGCAGTTTTTCCCTTAGCCAGCTTGTCCGCTTCTGCGATCAACGACTTGCTTCTGCGAGACCGCTTCCGCGATGCATGCGCCGCACATGCGCCCATAGATCGCTCTTGCGTTGCCAGCTTCGCAGGTGAGTCCAAATATTTCGCACCTGCGGTTTCTGACCAGTCTCCTCTCATTAGCACCTGCAACTCGTGGCTCGCACCTATGACCTTTTTCATGCAAGTGCGATTGCACCAGGTATCAGCTGCCTCAGCATTTCATCCAAGTCCAACACTCGATCCGTTAACTATCTGGAATCCACCCGAGACCCTCGGGACCTCAATCAAATATACCAAAATGTCCCAAAACATATCACGAACTTAGTCATGCCTTTAAATCACATCAAACAATGCTAAAAACACGAATCACACTCCAATTCAAACTTAGTGAACTTTGAAACTTCAACCTCTATAATCGATGCCGAAACCTAACAAATCACGTCCGATTGACCTCAAATTTTGCACATAAGTAACATTCAACATTACGGACCTACCCAAACTTCCAGAATCGGAATCCGACCCCGACACCAAAAAGTCCACTTCCGGTCAAACTTCTCAAAAACCTTCAAATTTCTAACTTTCCCAAATGACCCCAAAATGACCTACGGACCTCCGAATCCACATCCGGACGCGCTCCCAATGCCAGAATCACCATACAGAGCTATTCCCAGACTCAGAAATCCTAAACGGACATCGATAGCATTAAAATGCACTCCAACCCAAATTTATGAAATCCTTCCAAAATGCCAACTTCCACAATAAGCGCCGAAATGCTCCCGGATCATCCAAAACTCGATCCGGACATACGCCCAAGTCCAAAATCATCATACAAACCTGTTGGAACCTTCCAATCCCTATTCCTAGGCCGTTTACTCAAAAATCACACTTTAGTCAATCCTCCAACTTAAAGTTTCCAAAAAGAGAATTTTCTTTCTAAACCAATTCCGAATTTCCCGAAATTCAATTCCGACCACACGTACAAGTCATAATACTTGAAGTGAAGTTGTACAGGGCCTCAAACTGCTGAACGATTATGGCTCAACTCGACCGGTCGGGTCGTTACAAAATGTGTCTTACTTCTTTTGAGAAGCAGCAAAAAATTGTTCATTATGCAAGAATATTACATCACGCACCGTTTTCCTGACCTGGAATAGAAGCAGAAGCTATAAGTACACCTGAGCCTCAAAAAGTGGTGAGGAACTCCTTAATGCAAATGTAGTACAAGATATTATTTCAACAACATGTTATAAGATAAAATGATATTGGCACTTATTCATTTGATAAACTAAGTGATGCATGTGATAATATAATTAATGATACCAAGTTGTCTAATTCTTCATGCTAAGATTACTCCATACTAAACCAGATTATTATATGTTACAGCCGGTGGGATCCTTGAAAACCCTAGAAGTAATTTGACACCCTAGAAGGTTAACAAAGACAACTTGATACATGCAATTTAACCTAGGTTTTCTGCAGCTGAGTTTAATGGGGAAAAAATATACTGTAGATGCCTAGAAATTTAAGCTAAACTATCTAAATACATGCTAGACACCTTCTCAGCCTTCACAGCAGCTGTTGCAGATTTTCCATATAACTCTTCTTTCACAGCAATCTGACCCTTTAATTTTTTGTCCTCCAATGCCTGCAAATTACTAAAAACAGCTCTTTAACATATGATTATCAACGAAAAGAAAAACTAACCAGAACCAGAGTTAAGCGAAAAGCAAGTTTAGAAGTCTTAACAAACTTCAGTACCTCCAAATTTGCTCCTTCACCTCTAAGGTATTTCTTTACTTTCATATCCATCTCTTCAGAAATGACCTGCCAATCAAGATATCAAAAAGAATCACAAGGCAGTAGAGTAAGAAAAAGAGTGTAATTGGTCAAGTTTCTTTTTATTCACAGTGATATTTGGTACTTCTAATCAAGAAATTTTATGTCTAATAATCAAATTTAATCCTTTTGATCCTATGACTATTTGGTTCCAAACGCACAGAAAACACGCATTCCCCTTTTTTCGGGACAGAATAATACCCCTCCCCAGCCTGCCCCGCCCCACCTTCTCTTTTCACTAGGTTAAACATGTCTGGATATTCTAAAGTTTCAACATGTCATAACTTAAGTTTCTAACACTAAGATCTAATATTATTGTAAAGGAAGCAAAGTCCATAAAAATGCTTAACAATAAACACACAACACGATTCCTCTTCTCAATATAGGCATAAAGCAAACAATCCTACTTGGTGTTGATAATAATCAGGATTGCCATACGGATCCTATAGTTTAACCCAACTCAACCAAAAATTAAAGAGTATAGGATAGTGGCCAAATACGAATGCCAGTAAGTAACAGAAACTTCAAAATTGGCCTGTTTCATTTAGATTATGAAATTGATTCTGATTCAGATAATTTGGAAAATTAATCAGTTCAAACAAAAATTCATTATTTGCTAAAATCTGATTATTTTCACACAAAACCACATACTGATTCTAATGAAGAAAATCATTCCACCACTTATAACATTTAAATCAAATAAAGAAAATCCAAAAATAAAATTCAGGGAATGAAGCATCTCGTGTGTGTGGAATGCAAGTAAAAATACAACATTACACATCAACCCGCTTAAATAAGAAACTAGCTAATAATCGGTCACGTTTACATAAAAATAACTTTCTTCTTATTCAATTCATCTAGTTGATACATAAAGATGAAAATTTCTAATTTTGAATGGCAAAGAACAAATCACTTCTTCATTTACCCCATTTTGTCTGTAAATTCAGAAAGTAACAAATTTTTTGTTTGTGAAATACATCTAATTAATACATAAAGATGCAGAACTTCTAATAGTGAGTGACCAAGAACAAAGTTTCGCAATTCCTGACTTTAAAATGTAACTTTTTCAGCTACCCGTTACGTCATTTTATATGTAATTTGAAAAGTAATATAAAAACCCACCACAACAGGATCATTAAAATAAATTTTATACCAGCTAATAATCAGTCACAACAACTATGTCTCGGTCCAAAGGCGGAGCCAAGGTTCTAAATTTTGGAACGACGACTTCAAATGCTAATAATTGAGTTCTAATTTTTAATATCTGTACATAATTAACGAATTTCTTAACATAAATACATTATTCAAGCAAAATCTACTGGATTCGACCAAACCCTTAACCGAGCTTCTAGCTCGGCCCCTGCACTCAGTTTCAAACAAGTTGAGATCGGCTATATGAATCATCACTTCTTCGTTTATGCTTAACTTGTGTAGCTAATAAATTAACTTTCTTCTTATTCAATACATCTAATTTATTATACATAATATGCAAAATTTCTAATAGTGAGTGACCAAGAACAAATTTTTCTCAATTCATGATTCAAAATAGCAACTTTTTTAGCTGCCCTTTACACCATTTTGTATGTAAATTTGAAAAAGTAATTTTAAAAACTCACCTCATCAGTAACGGTCTTACTTTTTCTCGGAGTTATTTTCTCCACTTTTACCACCATTTTCTCGCTTGAAAATTTTCTCCAAAGCTTTATAAATATTAATAAATATCTAAAGACTAATAAAGGGAAAATAAATTAGGTGGAGAAACTTGGAAGTTTATGGTGGTGCTCTGCCGTCGAAGGTTCGCCGGAAATTGGGGATGGCACAAAAGGGTTTAGGGTTTTAGGTTTTGAGGTATGAGTCCTTTTGTCCATCTCTTTCTATTTAGACAAAAATATTTTAAAGATTTGATTAAAAGTATCACTTTTATAAAAACGAAGGGGCTAAAATATTATAATCAAGTATCATTTGGGGAAATTTGAAAATTATCACATAATCGGGCTATTTTATTTTATTTTATTGGTTTTTAGTATGTTTATCAAAATTTTCAAAAATGTCTCGCACATTTAAAACTTGTTGATTACTTTATTTGAGTTAAACAAAGTGTTAAAAGTTAGACTATGAATGCGTTTAAGAAAATAAACTATAAAAATATCACAAGAAATATCAAGGACAAACTCGGATTCCCCCTTATAAAAGATGGAATTAGCGATATAAAGGATTTAGAGTTTTTGAATACGTTCGAAGTCGAGCTCGACTTCAACTTGATAGATTAGGTTTGGAACATGGCGACCATGGACTGAAGGTCGACCTCGAGTTTCACCGAGCTAGAACCTGAGGTTGAAAAGCCTACCTTCGAGGAAAATTGAGTCAGGTGTCGATCTTAACCTCGAACGAGCTCGGGGATAACTAACAGAAGACCAAAATATTCGCGACCGGACGGATATTACGGCGAGAATATCGGCACGAATCAGTAAGGAACTTGTAATCAGCAAATCAAGAGATTTTTACCTTTTATAGAAATGTACCTAGAATATGACTCATCTACTATATAGAAGAGGTCTGATAATTCATTAAAAATGTTGAAACACGCATCCTTAAGAAATATACTGTTATTCCTAGTTCTTATTATCTCATCATTATGTTTCGGTATCGATTAAAGCATTTTTGACTCAAAGGTGATCAACATTCAAGGCTAAGATTGTTCAACTTGTGTGGTTTGCATTTACCTTTTCGTCGTTTATTTCAGTATTAATCTGATTTCTCATTTTTGTATCAAGTTAGATCACGTATCCTTAAAATCACGTATAAATTCAATTGTTATCTAATTTTGAGGGTAAACATTTTTACTTTACACTTGCTCTTCGAAGTGTCTTTGATTCCAGGCTAAAATACAAAATGTCGAACTCTCAATCAGCACCCTTGTATGTTGACAGCGAGTCTGATCATCAAGGTGAAAATAACAACAAAGCTCCCGGAAATGAGGTACCACCTGCTGATCCCATTGGAGTTCCGATCGCAGACCCGATTGACACTAATTCGGATGTGGCTATCGATGCAAACTTGCCTACCAACCCCGAAAATAGCGTTCGTGGGGGAGCCTGATCGGCAACTCGAAACACACAAAACGTTGAAGGAGACGGAATTAGTCTACGATTGATCTTCGAAATGTTGCAGGCTCAACATGCGGCAATATCTCAATTACAGAACCAAAGCCGTGCACCGAGCAGAATCGAGCCTGATCCTCCCCGGGAAGTCACCCGCAGGGATGAACCGGTCATAGAAAGGTCAAATGAACATGAATCGGTGCACGGTTCGAGGATGCTTGAGGAGCTGACAAAGTGGATAGAATCAGGGGAGAAGATAATCGAAGCTAACGACAAAAGGGTGGAGACCTACAACTCCGGGGTAGACCAAATCCCAGGAGCACCTCCCATATTGAAAGGACTCGATTCCAGGAAGTTCGTGCAAAAACCTTTTCCTCTGAGTGCGGCTCTGAAGTCGATCCCCAAAAACTTTTTGTATGCCCGAAATACCTAAGTATAATGGAACGACCGACCCAAATGAGCATGTGACCTCTTATACATGTGCCATCAAAGGGAACAACTTAGAAGACGACGAAATCGAGTCTGTTCTGTTGAAACAATTTGGGGAGACCCTGTCAAATGGAGCTATGATATGGTATCATAATTTACCTCCTAATTTTATTGACTCATTTGCTATGCTTGCATACTCTTTCGTAAAAGCACATGCTGGTGCCATCAAGGTCGAGACTAAGAAATTGGACCTTTTCAAAGTCAAACATAGGAATAACGAGATGCTTAGGGAATTCGTGTCCCATTTTCAAATGGAACGAATGGATTTGTCGTCGATCGCTGATGATTGGGTTGTTCAAGCTTTCACTAAGTGACTCAATATTCGAAGCTTGGTGGCTTCACAGCAGTTGAAGCATAACCTGATAGAATACATGGCCATTACATGGGCCGATGTGCATAACCGGTATCAATCAAAAATCATAGTCGAAGATGATCAACTCGGGGGCCCTTCGAGGTCTGTCTATCCTATCAAAACCCTCGACAGAGTCAAGAGAGACATCGATCGTGAACCGAGGCTAAACAGGGATTGGTACCAGCCATATAATGGAGATATGAGAAGTAGTAGGTCTGGGCGGAACTCCATGAGAAACGAAAGGATAAACGACCAAGGTCAAGGCAACTAGGGACTCATGACCAAAAATGGCTTCGACGGGTCCATCGGGCCTAAGGAAGCACCGAGGCTATCGGAATATAACTTTAATGTCGATGATGCCGCCATTGTATTAGCTATCGGGCATATCAAAGATACCAAATGGCCTCAACCTCTACAGTCCGATCCAACCCAAAGGTATCCTAACCAGATATGCAAATATCATGGCGCTCATGGTCATAGAACGGAAGATTGTCGACAGTTAAGAGAGGAAGTAGCTCGTCTATTCGACAATGGGCACTTTCGAAAATTCTTGAGCGACCGAGCTAGGAATCATTTCAGGAACAGGGATTCTAACAAACAGGCAGAACAATAAGAACCTCATCACACCACTAACATGATCATCGGTGGGGTTGATATCCCACAGGGGCCGACGTTAAAACGCACCAAAGTATCCATCACTAGGGAGAAACGAACTCGGGACTACATACCGGAAGGAACTTTATCTTTCAATGACGAGGATGTGGAAGGGATCGTGCAACCCCATAATGATGCACTGGTAATATCTATACTCGTAAATAAAATTTGGGTTAAACGTCTGTTAATTGATCCAGGTAGCTCAGCCAACATCATTTGATCAAGGGTCATGGAGAAGCTCGGTCTACAAGACCGAATTATACATGCAGTTCGAGTTCTAAACGGGTTCAACATGGCATGTGAGACCACTAAGTGCAAAATAATGTTGCCAATAAACACCACTGGGACCATCCAGGAGACTAAATTTTATGTGATCGAAGGAGACATGAGGTACAATGTTTTATTCGGAAGGCCATGGATCCACAACATGAGGGCGGTGCCCTTGATACTGCACCAGGCACTGAAATTCCTAACACCTGGCAGAGTTAAAACAGTCTACGGTAAACAACCGGCTGCAAAGGAAATGTTCGCGGTCAAGGAAGTGATACCGGCGTCTGCAATCTCAACACCGAAGGATCCAAATCAGATGGTCAAAAACGGGACCAAATAGCAATAACCGATACCATCCTCGGCAGATTCGGACAAACAAAGGGAAACTGAGGATGATGATTATGGGGTTCCAAAATCTTTTATAGCCCTCGATGATTCTGACACCACTAAATCGACGGTTGAAGAGTTGGAACAAATCATATTACGAGAACGTTTGCTCGATCGAAAGTTATACCTGGGCACGGGGTTAAGCTTCTAGTTGAGGGAAAAACTCATTCAATTTCTTATAACTAACGAAGATTGTTTCGCTTGGTCCTACCTTGACATGACAAGGATCCCGCCGGAGATAACCACTCACAAGCTAAGCCTAGACCCAAAGTTTCACCCGGTCAAACAGAAGAGGAGACCCCAGCACGATATCAAGCATGCTTTCATCAAGGACGGGTATCTAAACTTCTTAAAATAGTGTCTATTCGGGAAGTTAAATACCCGGATTGGTTAGCAAACGTAGTGGCAGTCCCTAAAAAAGGGAATAAACTAAGAATGTGTGTAGACTATAAAGATTTGAATAAGGCAGGTCCCAAAGACTCATTTCCTTTGCCCAACATCGACCGTATGATCGATACCACGGCTGGACACGAGATCCTCAGTTTTCTCGACGCCTATTCCGGGTACAACCAAATACAGATGGACCCGGGTGATCAGGAAAAAACTTCCTTCATCACTAAATACGGCATATATTGTTATAATGTAATGCCGTTTGGATTAAAAAATATTGGTGCCACATACCAATGCCTAGTAAATCGGATGTTTGAGGAACAAATAGGAAAATCAATGGAAGTTTACATTGACGACATGTTAGTTAAGTCCGTGCGAGCAGAGGACCATTTAAAACATTTGTAGGAAACCCTCAGCATACTGAAGCAATACAATATGAAGCTGAACCCGGAAAAATGTGCATTTGGAGTTAGGTCGAGTAAGTTCCTCGGATTCATGGTATCCAATCGGGGAATCGAGATCAATCCCGATAAGATTAAATCCATCGAAGATATCACGATCGTGGATAATGTGAAGGCCGTACAAAGATTAACCGGGCGCATAGCCGCCCTAGGGCGATTTATTTCTAGGTCATCCAACAAAAGTCACCAATTCTTCACACTATTGAAGAAGAAGTATAACTTCTCGTGGACCCCGGAATGCCAACAAGCTTTGGAGGAACTCAAGTGGTACTTGTCGAGCCCACCACTGCTTCACACACCAATGCCATATGAATAATTGTACTTGTACTTAGCAGTCTCGGAGATAGCGGTAAGTGGAGTCCTAGTTCGTGTCACACCTCCGTTTTTTCGAGGGATAGGGGAGTTTTTCCAATTAAAGTGATATTAATCGAAATGGGATTATTTATTTGTTCAGAGTCGCCACTTGGAATAATTTATGGTATCTCAAGACACCGGTTTATTTTAAATCTCAAGTCGAAGAAATTGACTCTTATTTATGGTCCGCGAACACAGAAGACCGGGTAAGAAATTATGTTAACCCGGGAGAAGGTGTGAGGCACTCCGAGTTCCGTGGTTTTAGCACGGTCGCTCAACTATTAATAATTGGCCTAATTATCTGATTTATTACATATGTAAAATCTATTGTGTATTTTTACCTTTTTATCGCTTTTATTATATATTTAAACTATTTTTAATATTTATGGAATTTATTTGAGCAAGCTACGATGTCGTACACTTGTCATTTTGTGCACATCAGAAATCGCACCACGTGAAATGCACCCGCAATTTACAACATATTTATTTTATTATTATTCGAAGTTATGGTCGAGTCACGTGAAACGCACACTCGAATTAGGGATTATATATCATGACTATGCCACGGGAACCGTATCCATAATCATGATGATTTATTATTAATCGCGCCTAAGGTAAGCTACGATGTTTACAAATGTTATTCTGATTTTGTAATTAATGTAAGGCATTAGACTAAATCACGTGAAGTTAATCAACAAAGAGCTACTAAAACTAAGAGTATGGAATGAATTCTTAGGATTAAATTGGTCTTATTCTAGTGTTTAGTGATTTTTCAAACTAGTCCTAAACGCCTGAAATGGACCAAGTGACATATAGGCCCAATGATACCGTTTGGGACGTTTAACAAGAAGAAATCGGTACTTTAAACTCATATGGGTTCTTTACAAAGATAGCCATGCTCATTACACATTCACGAGTAGCCACAAATTTAAAATTAAGGCCAAATCAAGACAAGAGTCCCAAGTAAATGGATCATAATTTACCACTTCATCAAATTAACATGGTTGCTAGCTTTAATAAAAATCAATAATTAATTCATACATTTAAAGTATCGAATGAACTACACATACACCTGTGAGTGCTGGTTTATACTAATTACATATTTCTCACCGTTACTAATATTTCCAGATATGTAACTTCCTTAAGCCCATTGGCAGTTTACAATCACAAAGCTATCATTGCAGGGGACTGAATTAGGTACAACATTACGAGCATGAATATTTGTTCGATTCCAAAATTACAGACATAACTAAACTATAGAACTTATATTTGACAGTAATAATTTTTTATTACACCTTAATGAACAAAGTCATGACCTAAACTAAATAGAGAAAAATAGTGTAATATCTTAACAGTGGCTTAATGAAAATATGCTTCAGGCACTTGAACCAACACATACTATTTCCTCCTCCTGCCTTCACATGTATCCTAGTCCAAATCTCATCCTTAGTAGCACCAGTTATTCGAGGAGAATCAGTAAAACAAACTTAAAAGAATATCAACCAATTGACAACAAAGGAAACAACAAGGCACAAACACATCTATAAAACTTTCAGTCAAACAAAACAAAATTTACATCATTTGATCAAGGTGATACCTGGATGCAGCAAGTAAACAGAATAAGAAAATAGATCTCTGAAGTTGGAAAAGAAACAACAGAAAACAGCATCAATGACAGCAAGAAAACAGCTTCAAATCCACTCCAAAACCCAACGAGAACTTAAGAACTAGTGAAACAGTGCCATGGAATTCAAAATGGCTTTTCAACTCTCTATTTTTTGGGGGGTTTTTTAAGTCAAATTCAACTCTCAGATTGTTTTTCTGTGGAGAATTAGTGAATGTGCAGTTGAAAATTCCAGAAAATTAACTTCCGTGGTAAAATTAGAGGAGGAGTCCTTTTTATAGAATGTGAGCATGTGCTCTGTGTGAGGGAAAATCAGAGAATAATTCTGGTCCCTAAAATTTAGGAAAAAAACATCTGGTTCAACAATATATGGGCAGTTGTCCTTTTTTAATGTTTATCCAAGTTTTTAGCATTTTTTATCAACAGGTTTGGACAGTTGTCCCCTTTTAGAAGCTTCTTTTTACTCCCAGAACCATTTAAACTTTTAAAACTTCAATTTTTACCCCAAGTTTAAAACGTATTCCGCATTTTAATGTATTTCCAACCAAACAAAAACATATTCCTTTGTTTTCCTATTCTTTTAGATCGCTGAATTTCAGTAATTACAAACATCTATCACAAAAACTTAAATGGATTAACAATCACAGCACTATTCAAACTTTAACCTATTTTAGGTAATTAAACTAATTCAACATGTAATTAACTAATTAAAGCCACTTTAAACCAATTAAAACTGACTGCTATGCTTTTAAAATATTGGCCTAATCACAGAATTGATGAATATGAAATCCTAACTAATCTACAGCATGTTAAACATACAAGAAGACATACTAACAATCAATTGATTAATTTAACAAAAGTTGAAGCCAATACTAAAAACATGCTGTTAATTTTGAAATAAACCTAATCTATATAACATGTAACACAAAAATGTCAATGCATGAACCTAAAATAAGCAATAATCAAAAAAACAAAAGGAAGGATTACTCCTTGACGACAAAGATGCCCCAAAATAAAACATCCAGCTAACAGCCGGCATTGTTACATGAACATTAACCCACACTCGAGGCGTAGCCAATACTATATGTGACGATGTCAGTCATATGCCGGCAAAAAAAATCAATATTATGGAGCTTTCATGGTTGTGGCTAGGGGTGGCAAGTGGGCCGGGCCTGGTCCTAAATGGGCCGGTTCTAAGTGGGCCGGTCCTATACGGTCCGGTCCTAAACGGTCCTGGGCCTCGCGGGCTTATTGCTGTAACCGGCCCGGGACCGGGACCATGAACTAACGGACCTGGGTTTAGTGGGCCGGCCCCGGTCCGGTCCCGGGCCTAGACGGACCCAACATAAACTTTCTATTTTTAATTTATTTATTTTATAGAAGTTAGAGAAAAAAATAGTAATAAAGATATATAAGCTATATTCGATTTATATACTATATATACATCTTAAAATATATATATATACACACACACACACATAGTATACATCTTAAAATATACTATATATACATCTTAAGATATACTATATATATATAGTATAGTATAGTAGATCTTAATATATATATACATCTTAAGATATATAAGCTATATATATATATATAGTAAGATGTATATATAGTATATCTTAAGATGTATATATAGTATATTTTAAGAAGTATACTATGTATATATAGTATATTTTAAGAAGTATACTATGTATATATAGTATATCTTAAGATGTATATGTAGTATAGAATATATAGTATATCTTAAGATGTATATATAGTATAGTATATATATATATCTTAATATGTATATATAGTATATCGAATATAGTTTATATATCTTATGAGATGTATATATAGTATAGTATAAATATAAGCTTATATATATATGTGTGTATACTATACTATATTATACTCTATGTACATCTTAAGATATACTATATATACATGTATATCTATTATATATATCTAGTATACTATGTATATATAGTATATTTTAAGATGTATATGTAGTATAGTATATATAGTATATCTTAAGATGTATATATAGTATAGTATATATAGTATATCTTAAGATGTATATATAGTATATCGAATATAGTTTATATATCTTATTAGATGTATATATAGTATATATTGTAGTATAGTATAAATATAAGCTTTTATATATAGTAGATATATATGTATACTATACTATATGTATAGTTTAAGATATACTTTATATACATGTATATCTACTATATATATCTAGTATATGTAGTATACTATGTATATATAGTATATCTTAAGATGTATATGTAGTATAGTATATATAGTATATCTTAATATGTATATATAATATAGTAGATCTTAATATCTATATATAGTATAGTATATATAGTATATCTTAAGATGTATATATAGTATATCTTAAGATGTATATGTAGTATAGTATATATAGTATATCTTAAGATGTATATATAGTATATCTTACGATGTATATGTAGTATAGTATATATAGTATATCTTAAGATGGATATAGTATAGTATATATAGTATATCTTAAGATGTATATGTAGTATAATATATATATAGTATATCTTAAGATGTATATAGTATAGTATATATAGTATATCTTAAGATGTATATATAGTATAGTATATATAGTATATCCTAAGATGTATATGTAGTATAGTATATATAGTATATCTTAAGATGTATATAGTATAGTATATATAGTATATCTTAAGATGTATATATAGTATAGTATATATAGTATATCTTAAGATGTATAAATAGTATAGTATATCTACAATATATATCTAGTATACTATGTATATATAGTATATCTTAGTATACTTAGTATATCTTAGTATATCTAGTATAAACTATAGGATAGTACATACATATATATATATATATATATATATATATATATATATCTTAAGATGTATATATAGTATATAAATCGAATATAGCTTATATATATATATATATGTATACTATATATAAGCTACATTCGATTTATATACTATATATACATCTTAAGATATACTATATATACATGTATATCTATTATATATATCTAGTATATCTAGTATACTTAGTATATCTTAAGATGTATATGTAGTATAGTATATATAGTATATCTTAAGATGTATATATAGTATAGTATATATAGTATATCTTAAGATGTACATATAGTATAGTATATATAATATATCTTAAGATGTATATGTAGTATAGTATATCTACTATATATATCTAGTATACTATGTATATATAGTATATCTTAAGATGTATATATAGTATAGTATATATAGTATATCTTAAGATGTATATATAGTATAGTATATATAGTATATCTTAAGATGTATATGTAGTATAGTATATCTTAAGATGTATATATAGTATATCTTAGTATAGACTATAGTATAGTATAGTATATATATAAGATATACTATATATATATAAGCTATATTCGATTTATATACTATATATACATCTTAAGATATACTATATATACATGTATATCTACTATATATATCTAGTATATTTAGTATATCTTAAGATGTATATGTAGTATAGTATATCTTAAGATGTATATATGGTCCAACGTTTTTTTTTTTAAAAAAAAAATTAAAAAAAAATAGTCGTTGGGCCCGTTAAGGGGCCCGGCCCGGTCCTGACGGGCCAAATCATAGGATCGGCACACGAGACCGGACCAGGCCCGCTAAACCCGGACCAAACGGTCCTGGCCCGTATAACCGTTTGGCCCGCTTTCCTGGGCCGGTCTCGGGCCTGGACCGGCCCACTTGCCAGGCCTAGTATAGTATAGTATAAATATAAGCTTATATATATATATATATATATATATATGTATACTATACTATATTATACTATATGTATAGCTTAAGATATACTATATATACATGTATATCTACTATATATATCTAGTATACTATGTATATATAATATATCTTAAGATGTATATATAGTATATCGAATATAGTTTATATATCTTATTAGATGCATATATAGTATATACTATATGTAGTATATCGAAAATATATCTAGTATACTATGTATATATACTATATTATACTATATGTATAGCTTAAGATATAAAAGTACAAAAATATTGTAAAGAGATATTCAAATCAATGCGTTATATTTTTATTATAGCATTAAAAATCATGGCAATATCTTTCTTAGTCTTCCTCCCCCTATGGAATGAGCACAACAAGGTGCTAATACCACCATTGAGAAGAAAAAGAAACTAATCAAGATGTGCCAAAATACAAGTTACATATTAATTTATAAAAAGTTTGGGATTAAAATAAAGTTGAGGGGTTAAATGGCTATTTCATAAATAGCCAACGGCTATTTTTTACAGTCAAATGTTTTTTTTTAAAAAAAATTTAAAAAAATTAGCCGTTGGGCCCGCTAGGCCCGCTAAGGGAACCGGGTCGGGCGACCCCGGGCCCTGACGGGCCAAATCATAGGACCGGCCCACGAGACCGGACCAGGCCCACTAAAATCGGACCAAACGGTCCTGGCCCGTTTAGCCGTTTGGCCTGTCTGGCCCGCGGTCCTGGGCCGGTCCCGGGCCTGGGCCGGTCCCGGGCCTGGACCGGCCCACTTGCCAGGCTTAGTTGTGGCAGGATTCAGGTGGCCTAGAATAGGTCCAAAGTCGACTCCAATTGATAACCCTCAACAAGAGTGTTTAATTAGAGTGGTGAGAGAGATAGGGAACTGAAGGGTATCTCTAGGTGTTTTGGGGTGGGGGGTGGGTCCGACATTTTTAAGGGAATGGGATGAGGGGTCCGGTTGGAGGGGGTTTGGGCCTGGGCAGAAAATTGATTTGGGCCCTTTGCAACTGGCCCAATGTGAAACAGCCTTCTTTGTTTCTTTGTTGTTTTCTTTTCTTTTTCTTTAATTTTAAAAATTCTAATTTCATTAATTAAACAAAGCTAAATAAAATCCTAAATTAGACTCTAACTGAAATTATTTTGTAAAATTAATCTTACTTATTTTCACTAATTTAACACTAATTAATTTAAAACTAAAAGCTAAAATGTAGACATAACTATTGTATTTTTGTGATTTTTTGTTTAATAATGCAATTAACTCGTGTAATTAAATCATAAATGCAATTAAGATCTAAAATGCTTATGCAATGCAACATTGAACATTTTTTGTATTTTTTATGATTTTAGGATATTAAACATGCAACTAAATGCAAATAACAATTAACAAGAAATTCCTAGAATTCTATGAAACATAAAAATAATTAGAAAAAATCTATTTTTGTGGATTTTATAGGAGTATTTTGTGAGGCAAAAATTACGTGCTCACAGTTCGAGAAGATCAAGGTACGCAATTTTCCAATTTACTATGTTAGTAGAACCTTATGTAAGGTCGATACTATGTACCCTCACCTAGAAAAACTGGCGCTCGCTTTGCTAAGCGCCTCTAGGAAGCTAAAATCGTACTTCCAGTGTCACCCCATATGTGTCGTAACTACTTACCCGTTGAGAAACGTTATGCATAAGCCTGAACTCTCGGGCATGTTGGCCAAATGGGCTGTAGAAATAAGTAGGTATGATATTGAATACCGACCTTGGACCGCCATCAATCTTAAATTTTGGCATACTTTAAGCCGACCCTAATACCCGAGGTCGAAAGAGGTCTACTAGTTAACTCAGAAACTTCCTCGGGAATCTGGACCCTCTTTATGGATGGCGCCTTAAACGTAAAAGGGTTCGGATTTGGCATCATACTAAAGCCACCAATAGGTAATATAATTAGACAATATATTAAGACTTTGAAATTGACTAACAGCGAAGCCGAATATGAGGCCATGATTGCAGGCCTTGAACTAGCCAAAATCTTGGGGCCAGAGGTGATCAAAGCCAAGTGCGACTCCCTTCTCGTGGTAAACCAGGTTAATGGAGCAATCGAGGTCAGAGAAGAATGAATGCAAAGATACTTGGACAAGTAAAAGGTGACATTACATTGGTTCAAAGAATGGACTCTGCAACATGTACCTCGGGATCAAAACAGCTAGGCTAATGCCCTCGCCAACTTGGGGTCGTCGATCGAAGACGACGAGTTCAACTCGGGAGAAGTCGTACAGCTCATGAGATCGGTGATGGAAGAAGGTCACACCGAGATCAACTCAACGAGCCTAACTTTGGACTGGAGGAATAAGTACGTGGAATATCTCAGAACCGGTAAACTTCCCTCTGATCCAAAAGAATCGAGGGCCCTGCGTACAAAGGCAACCCGATTTAGCCGTCCAAGAACCGTAACAAAAATAAGGCCTTCGAATTTATTTTTCATAACCGATTCTAAAGGCTACCCTGAGCAGACTATAATCTAAATTGCTTACTTCGGGAGAAAGTTTTCGGTAATACCGAACTCGCAGGATGCCTTAAAACAGAATTATGTAAAGGCAAGGTTTGTTCGAACCTTTGAACATAACCTAATTATTTTATTCTAACGCATTTCCATCTTTATGAATACAAATAATAAAGCAAAGGAAAAAATTCAAAAGCTGTGAAAGGGAAAGAAAGTCTTATATATTCATATCCCAAAAAAAATTACAAGGGCTAAATAGCCCCGATACAAAATGTTACAATGGCCAAACGACCTCAAAAAGCAAAAGACAAAAACATCCTAAGTGGCCTAGTCTTTGTCGGGGGCCACATCATCACCTTCGGGGTCTTCATCACCTTCGGACTCACCCGAACCTTCAAACCCTTCAGAATCTTCCTCCTCAGGATAAGCCAGCTTCCTGGCCTTGGCTTCATATATCTTGGCATTCTCGATTTCAGGCAATAAATCAAAATCCCGAGCATGGACTTCCTCGAGGGCCTCCCTTCGGGATTGCCACTTCGTGTGCTTCACCATATTTATCGCTTGGTCTTGCGCCACCTCGGCATCGTCCTTGTGTTGAGCCACTCTATCATCGGCGTCGGCCCTAACCACGGTACCTCTGACTTGGCCGCCTCAAGATTCTTGGCCAGATTTTTTTGACAGGAGACAGCTGAGTTCAGCTGAGACTGAAGTTTCTCAATTTTTTTGGCTTGTACCGGGGTTTTCTCCTTTGCAGCCCAAAGCTAAACCTCAGTCAAAGCCAACTGTGCCCGGGCAGTATCCTTCTCCGAAGCCAGGCTATCCATGTTTTTCTTCCATTCTTTGACCTCAGCTTTGACTGTATCCACTTCCACCTGGAGCTGCTCGATCTGGTCAAGTCTTTTTTGAACCTGCGGGTTCGAATCGTTAGACATTGTGTCTGACTCATCGTCACTAACTTCAAAAAATCTTCTTACCTGCTCGACCAGGTCGGCATGCTCCTCCCGAGCCGCTTCTAACTCAGCATGGAGTTTCTCACTAAGAAGCTTGTAAGCATCCCACTTCTCAGTAAGCTCCCGAGTCTCTACCTCATTATGATTTAACTCCTCCCGGTATTGGAGAAAGGTCTCTTGATGAAGCATCGAGGTCTGCAAGCACAAAAGAAAATATTACGATCGTTTACGACTTGTACATAATAGAGGGGCATTCGAAGTTACCCGATTTAACGCCTGTTGAGCTTCGTTGAACAGGCAGGGCGCTTCCACCTCGTTCATCCTGGCTTGATCCTCTTCGGTCACCAGGCACCGAAGATAATTGGCAATCCCCTCGGGGGCGAAAAGAACTCGGGCATCCTCTGGAGTGGACATAATGATTGACCGTTTTCGGGTAGGATATGCACTCAGAGATGGGAATCGGTTTACTAATTTCGGACTTGAAGAAGACCCGCCATCTCCCAGAGACAGTATTTTCTTGGGTACCAGTAAGTCACCCAACTCGGTGATGTCCTCCGAGGCGATAGAATCCAAGCCATCGAAAAAGTGGTTAAAAGAATATGTTGCTCTTTGGGGCCCCTCGCTGAGGGGACCTTTCAGCGTCTAAACCTCATTTATCATAGAATCAGTAAATGAAGGCGACCCGGAGAGATCTATCACCCCAAGTGTGACCTTCGGTACATTATCTTCTGCCCGAGAAGTACTGGTCGCGGTCTCTTTGTCGACCTCCCCAGCTCGGGGCAAAACGGCCTCGACCCTCCCTAGTTCGGAGGCGTCGACCACTACCTCTTCATCAGCCTCCCTGGTTTGAGGCAGTTCGGTACCGCTTATCACACGGGTCACCAATTCAGAGCTTTTTTCTTCTTCTTTAGACTTATCCCTCAACTGGTAGAGTGAGTCCGATGGGAGTTCTCGGATGTTGGTACTTTCTTTGGATGTGCGCACCAACCGCCTCTTCGGTTTCTTCTTTTCGTAGCTTGGAGAGCTCAGAGATTTTCTTCTTTTCTTCTATTTATCTTGCTTTGGAGCAGGGGGCTCGGTGAAAATGTCATCATCACCGAACGGAGGCCTAATTTCAACTTCTTTTGGTAAACCTGCAAAAGAAAAGTAAAAAAGTTAGAAATCGACGGCGTGAAAGTAAGGTCGAATGTAACTTAATGAAAAAATCTCACCATGAGAACGGGCCTCCCAGCGAACTTTCGAAAGCTCACGCTATGAGCGCCCGGAGTAAGATCTTTGTGTTGTAATACCCCCGACCCACTCCTTGAGTCGAGGAACTGCATCCGACATCCGAGTAACAATTGCACTATCACAAAATATAAATGAGAATGGAGGAAAAGGAAAAGAAATAAAAGAAATCTTAAATCCAAGGTTATACTTACATTTCATGTTCCATTTCTCAGGAAATGGCATATCCTCGGTCGGGATTAAATCCGAGGTCTTCACTCTAACGAATCGGGTCAACCAGCCCCGATCCCGATCCTCGTCGATGCTCGAGAATGGGTCCTTACTGGCCCGACGTGCAAGCTTGATTAATCCCTCTCGATAGAGTCGGGGACTATACAAAGGCATAAGGTGGTCGATGGTAAAGGGACACCCCTCGAGTTTTCTCACGAAGAAGCGAAAGAGAATTACAATCCTCCAAAACGAAGGATGAATCTACCTAATAATCACCTCATACCTTTTGCAAAAGGCTATAATAACTGGATCTAAAGACCCAACGTGAAAGGGTAAGTGTAAACCCAGTTGCAGTCCTCCTTGACCTTGGCGATCGCTCCATGTGGGTGGTGATCGCTCCCTCGGGCGCAGGAACCACCACGTGCTTATCAACCCAGTTGCAGTCCTCCTTGACCTTGGCGAGGACAATGTCGGTGACCAAACATATGTATCTCGAGATCGGCTCGCACCGACCCGGTACCAAAAAAGGTTTTCTCAATATTAAAATCGGCACCGGTTGGGCACCCCGTAGGAACGAACATCCTCAGAGGAGGTTCTGGTGTCGGTTCCTCAGTAGCAGCAGATGAAACGTTTTCCTCTACAGCCGGTCGCGAGGCACATAGAGTTTCTTTTTGGGGAACAGACTTTGAGGTCTTCATTATTTCTTTAATATGTGAAGGAATGCGAGGAAATTTAAAGATTACGTTTGATGGTAAAACAAATCTGAAGTTCTTGTGAAAAGATTTCAAAATAGCCAAAGATTTAGTACCGAAAAAGTGTTGATATTTCTAAGAAACAAGGGTAGAGAAGATTTGGATGTAAAAAGTTTGAATGAATGAAGATATTTATAGTTTCCAAATGACGGTTCAAAGCCGTAAGTGATCGACCAGCGACTGACGAGCATTTAATGCCATGAAGATGTGACTGACGAGACGTTTCGTTCAATTTATCGTTTCTGACGAGGAACACCGAGGAAAGATATCAGAGGCTCATATCGTTTCTCGTCGATTATTCTCCGAAAAATGAGGGGACTATCTATATACGGTCGAAGTCGAGCTCGACTTCAACTTGGTAGGTTAGGTTTGGAACATGGCGACCACGGACTGAAGATCGGCCTCGAGTTTCACCGATCTAGAATTCGATGTCGAAAAACCTGCCTTCGAGGAAAATTGAATCCGGTATCGACCTTATCCTCGAACGAGTTAGGGGATAACTAACAGAAGACCTAAATATTCACGATCAGACGGATATTACGGCAAGAATATCTGCACAAATTAGTAAGGAACTAGTAATCAGCAAATCAATAGATTTTTACCTTTTATACAAATGTACCTAGAATATGACTCCTCTACTATATAAAGGGGGTCTGATAATTCATTAAAAATACTGTAACACATATCCCTAAGAAATATACTGTTATTCCTAGTTATTATTATCTCGTCATTCTGTTCTGGCATCAATTAAAGCATTTTTTTACTCAAAGGTGATCAACCTTCAAGGCTAAGATTGTTCAACTTGTGTGGTTTGCATTTTTCCTTTTCATCGTTTATTTCAGTATTAATCTGATTTCTCATTTTTATATTAAGTTAGATCACGTATCCTTAAAATCACGTATAAATTCAGTTGTTATCCGATTTTGAGAGTAAACAGTTTTAGATTTCAATCATTTAGAAAACAAAACTCTATCTTTTGGAGCTACAATACATAATATTTACCCTAATATATTATTTAGATTATTGTCATGGCATAAATAAATAAAAAGAATTATTGTTAGACCATCAATCAATTAATTAAAATAGCTAATATTACATAGTAAAACTTTTATTAGGAAATAAAAGCTATTTTTTAAAACAATAAAACACAAATTGTGATCGAAGAAATTATGTTAATTCAAACTTGAAATAGTTTAAACCAAATAAGCACGTAACTATCTTCGGTTTGCACTTTGCCGCCTTAAAAATATCTTTTTGAAGATTTTTTCCCTTGAACTTATATAGTAATGCCTAATAAAATGATGTCATCTCTCCTCCTTTGAAGAGAACATGCCTCAACCTAAAGCTTATAGTATTTATAGCCTGTTTGGCAAGTTTATTTTTGGGCCAAAAGTATTTTTTTTAGCTGAAAGCACTTTTGGCCAAAAATTGAGGTGTTTGGCCAAGCTTTTGAAAGGGAAAAAATGATTTTGAGGAGAAACATAAGCAGTTTTTGAGAAGCAGAAAAAAGTAGCTTCTCTCCAAAAATATTTTTCTGAGAAGCACTCTTGAGAAAAATACACTTAGAAACAATTTTCAAAAGTTTAGTCAAACACTAATTATTGCTCAAAAGTATTTTTCAAATTAATTAGCCAAACGCAAACTGTTTCTCACCAAAAGCACTTTTTTAAAAAGTACTTTTGAAAAAAACACTTCTCAATATAAACTGATTTTAGAAATTTGGCCAAACAGACTATTAATTTTCAAAGAGATATATATGGTATAACAATGGACCGATGGAGTTTAATTTAGGGGTATGGTCAAGTAGCAAGAGTACAACCACATTATCGTTAGTTAAGCTCACATTATAAATTCAAATTTTAACGTAATAAAAAAACCTATATTTAAGCCTCACAAATCTCTCCATTATTAGAAAGTAGGATTGAAATGAGCTCAACATGCTTCACTAAACGAAGTTGTCACGATTATCACTATTTTTTTTTATAAAAAGAAATCAAACCCCTCAACTATATACGGTAACGTCAACATATATGCATATCTTTTGATCGTAAAAGACCAAAGGTTTGCACCATAATTTGGATGGAGTTCATTTACTTTTACATCAAAGTATCAAATTCTAATGGAAAAATGATATTGTATAGCCGCTCTCAAAATAATAGTAAAAAAAATGTATAATGTTATATACAAATTTTATACACTTTTCAGCTACTGAATATAAATAATTTTTGGTACGGGCTAGAAATGATAATACCCCAATTCTAATTCCCCAACTAAACTGACAATTCAAAATATCATGGCCCATAGACGAATAGGCTTGTTAAGTTGATCCAGATTAAGACCATTACATTTTAATGTTTCAATTAAAAGTTAATCAGCTTTTAGCGCATAACATGGGCTCTTTTAAAGTTTGCTTTCAACCCATTTGACGTCAACTCTTAAAATTAGTTTACCACATAGCTTTGCTTTTAGATACATAGAAAAAATTGATGAAAATGTAAAGTAGAAAGTAACGTTTATCATAAAAAATTATCTATAATTATCTTATAAATAACTACAAGGACAATTACTTATAAAGGGGAGGAGTAATAGTAAGAATTATCCCTAGGAGATTACGGGTTCAAGTTATAAAAATAGTTTATCGCAAAAAAAAGTAAGATTGCACAACATAGACCTAATGTGCTATGACCCTTCTCTAGATTCCCGCAAATAATTAATGTATTACATTGCTCTTATTTACCTTATAAGTAAATTTAATCTTACAAATATCGTTGACAATGTGTATATAACTTAAAACTCTAAGAGATTTGAGTGCATTTTTATTAAAAGAAAAAGTATTCTTATGCCTTATCCACTAATTAGGCTGCCAATCTATCTTTTCTTCAGTTTAACTTTTTGTAATAGTCAAAACTCAAATAGCCACCTACCAATTAATATCAAATTCCTTCTTTTATTGTTTTTTCCTATAAATGTTCACCCTTTTTTTTTCATTTGGGATAATAGGGAATTGAGTGGGTTTTCTGCATGGGACCAAACACTTCCATCTGAACGATTGAGAAATATACCAACTAATGAAAAAGAAATATTTTTCCAAAATAGGCAAATGAGATTAAGAAATTGAAAAGACATGGCTAAAATGGATGCATAGTCAAATCGTGGAAAAAATGTAGACCACCACTTTACGTAATTTAAAAGTATACTCCTAAGATATTAAAAGATTAAAATAATTTCGGTAATGTTGAATAGTAGGAAAAGAGGAATACTAACTTTTAGTAAAATAAGTTTTTATGTTAATGAGTGAGCTAAATAAAGTAAAAGAAGAGTATATATTTCCTTAGTTTGGTTCACGAAAATAATAGGAAAGGGAAACAATATTTGATCTTCTCTTCTCTCTTGTATAGGACGGTATTTATATCAAATCAAATAATTTAATATTAACAACTAAAATTTATTGCAAGATAATTATGATTAAGTGACAAAATAAATATTGATATGACAAACACACTACTAAAAATTATTAAAAACCAACGAAAAAAATACCGACCAATAGCGATTGATCGCCATATTGGGTACATTTAACTGTGATTAAGTGACGATTGATCATGTTAGGAACTTTTGTTATCTTTTCTAATTATTTAAATACTACTTCGCCTTTGACAAAAAAAATAAAAATAATAATAATAATAATAATAATAATAATAATAAAACTACTCCATATAACTATAAAACTCTTTCACATCAAAAACCATATAATTAAAGTTCTTTAAGATAATATAGCTAGATTTGAATAAAGGGGATTTCTTTTAAAATAAATATAATACATAGGGTACACGTCTATGTTTATCCAGATAACAAAAAAGAGTTTAAAAATCAAATAAAAGTTTATTAACATATATAATGAAGTAAACCTACATGCTGGAGAAAGAAGCATCACAAAAATTAGTCAATATTCAAAAAAGTTTTTTTTTCTTTTTGAAGAATGTTTGTTTGACTAGTCAATTTGTATAAATGGACATCAAATAAATAGCAAAACTTTGGCTATACAATTGCTATCATTAATTTCAATTTAGCATCTTCTAGGAATTGAAGGATATAAGCTGAATCTCTTCATTTAGTTGTAGTCAAACCAACCTTGCAAGGGTATGATATTTTTTTATTGAAGAATATTAATTTTGAATAATTATATTATATGAAAGATATTTTTTTCTCGAATTTTAACAAGAGGAATATTGGCTTTCTAACTGATAGTTTATATATCAATCTTCAAGTATAATAAAATATATATTTTAAAAAATAAAATTGGTATAACGTGAAATATATTTTTTTAAAATTTAAATAAATTATTTCTAAATGGAACTATTTTTTAAAATATAATATAATTTTAAAAATAAAAGGATAAGATATTTTTGTATTTTAGTAAAGATTTTTTAAATTTATTATAATAGAAGTCATATCACGGATAAAATCAAGTAACCAAAATCCTATGAAATATTTACGTAAAAATCTGGCTAGATTTATTGTTTACTTTTTATAACTGATATACATAGATGATATACTGTCAATACACGATTATACACATATTATATATAAATTATATATAAATTACACATCCTTCAATTAATTTAAGTAGTTGGGTGAGCGCCTATTTAGGTTGATTAGATAAAGCCAAAAGAAAAATATGAAAGAACTTCAACCAAAGACTAAAAATATAAATAAATTTCTTATGTAGACAGTTTCTATTATAACTCATTCTTTTATAGGGAAATAAATTAATTTTTTGTAACAAAAAAACAGAAAAATAACAAATAAGATAAAAGAAAATAGATGTGGAAAAAAATGTATGGAAAATCTAAAAACTAGAAATAAGAGACGACAACGAATTTCTCAAAGATTTAGAAGTTGATCTCATCAATTTTAAATATATATTTTTTCAACTCAAATACATAGATTATAAGATAAGAATTTTTTAATTTACATTGTGTGTCGATTTTTCAAAAATCACTGTTACTAACAAACTGATATGATATTCGAATATGAATTTAAATGTAATTTGAATTATTTGCATTGAGGTTAAGCCAAGTATGGTATCGAAAAAAAACTACTTGGCAGTTTTAAGATAATATGTGCAATGTTATATAATAAAAATCACCTAAATTAACATTTAATGATTCAAAGAATAAAAAATCTGTATATATAGGGTATTCAAAATTCAAAATCTGTGGGTAGAGATATCGTTAAACTCAAAATAGAGTCATACTAAAATAAAGTTTCACCGGCAACAAAATTATTTAAATTTTTAGATAGCCGATTAAAGTAGATTTTAAATTAAGGATAATATCTTCACTTGCATCATTATAAAGATAATCATTATTGAAATATATTTAAAGTTTTAGAAATTCAAATTTCAAAATAGAAATATATTTTAAAAGATAACAGCATACCAAATAAGAGTTCAAGTCATAGTAAAGGAGTCATGTCGTAACCAAAGAGTTGTTCGTATTTTATCAACTTTTGTGCGTTTTCATAAATACGAGTTATTATTTCGCTTCGTGACTATTTTTAGATTCCATTGACACCACTAAAAATTGTGCAAATAAATATTATCACTACAAAATTTGAGATAATGTTAGTCTTTTTTCATACAGTGTTTCTTAATTAATATCTAACGATTATCTATAATTATCTAGAAGGTTTAAAGTTTAGGGTTATTTAAATATAATTCAAATAACTTAGATATTTAATATGGTTAATGTCAAATATCAAAATGGAGTTATACTAGAAGAAAAAGAAAATCACTGGCTAAAGAATTATTTAAATTTTTAGATAGCCAGCTAAAATAAGTTTTGAATTAAGGATAATATTTTCACTTGCATTATTATAAAAATAATTATTATTGAAAAATAAAGTTTTAGAAACTGAAATTTAAAATAGAAATATTTTTTGAAAGATATCAACACACCAAATAAGAGTTCAAGTAGTAGTAAAATAGTCAAGTCGTATCCAAAGAGTCCTTCATATTCTCAACCTTTGATTGTTTTGCCATAAATATAAGTTATTATTTTGCTTCCTGACTATTTTTATGATCAAATGACACCGACGAGAATGGTACCAAAAAAGAAAATAGAATTATAACTAGTAGATTTGAGAAATGGTTAATCTTTTTCATGTAGTGTTTCTTAATTAATATCTAGTGATTATCTTTATTTATCGAGAAGGTTTAAATTTTAAGATTATTTACATATAATCCAAATAACTCAAATACTTGACATGGTTAATGTCCGCGCGCCCGCGCGGGTGCTAATACTGGTTTAAAAGTATAATCCTAAGATATTAAAAGGTTAAAATAATTTTGGTAACGTTGAATAGTAGGAAAAGAGGAATAATAACTTTTAGTAAAATAAGTTTTTATGTTAATGAGTGAACTAAATAAAGTAAAAGAAGAGTATATATTTTCTTAGTTTGGTTCACGAAAATAATAGGAAAGGGAAACAATATATGATCTTCTCTTCTCTCTCGTATAGGACGGTATTTATATCAAATCAAATAATTTAATATTAACAACTAAAATTTATTGCAAGATAACTATGATTAAGTGACAAAATAAATACTGATATGACAAACACACTACTAAAAATTACTAAAAACCAGATCGTCATATTGGGTACATTTAACTATGATTAAGTGACAAATATTTATATGGAAAACACACTACTAGAGCGAGTACATTTATCTTGAATTTATTAACTTGATATAAATATTATGTACGAGTAAAAAAGTTAGATATTTAAGAATTAAATATATCCCTTTTCTTTCTTTCCTTTTCCAATAGAAGATAAGGTTTTACCCTTTTAATTTCTTGAGGGGAATCATTAAATTTAGAGGATAAAAATCCTCTTTCCATAAAGGTCTAAAGAGCACTCCAAAGAAAATAAACCAACCGCAACCAATGGTTTAAACTTTATATTTGTTAAAACTAGTCTAGTCAACAAGTAAAATGATGGCTACATATTGGACGATCTATATTCGTATACACTAACCTTTGTCCTGGAATGTTCAAACTCTATTTAGATTTTATTATATTCTTTTTAGTTATATAATATCTATCATTTTTTTTCCATATAGGGGCGGTGATGGTGTTAACACTACGAGTTCAGTTGAATCTAATAATTTTGGTTTAAACCTGTATTTATCTTAAGAAATTGATTGAATATGAATAAAAAATAATTTAGAACTTAGTAGCTTAAAATGACTAGAATTCCGAATTCATAAATTTCAAATCTTAGTTTCGTCTCTGTATAAGATAACAACCTTATGTGAAAGGAATTGCTAATTCAACTCGAGAGAAAGTGTAGAATTTCTCCCCTAATTTCTAAAGTTTATTTATTTGTATGTAATGAACATAGGTAGAAGTAGAACAATTGAAACGGATCTTATATCGTTTTTCTTTCTTCTTACTTTTATAATTTTCTTTGCCTTTTTCTTCTATTAATTAGTTATTAATACCTCCTTTAAATAGATGTAATCTAACATTATTGGCTCTAATAGCTATAGGTCGGTGCTTGCTAGTGGGTCTAAAAAGTCATATCTAATTAAATTGCAAATCTTAGATATAAATACCTAGAGAAAAGTATTAAAATGAGAAATTAGTACCCTAATACACCACATGGGAATATTGACCAAACCGGATAATTAGGCAAAAAGCCATTTTGAATGAGACTTTTCGATTTAATTTACTATTTAATCGGGTAACAATACGAACTAACCTATATCAAGTAGAAAACCATTTTAAAAAATATATACATATAATTAAGTATATGCATATTGATTTAGTGTTGTGGTGGGCGCGTGGCTATGGGGTTTCAATTCACGAGAAAATAGGAATTTGGTAAGGCTATTTGAGAACATTAAATGAATAAATGCACTTAGGTAGGACCCATTTGTAACCCTAAATTGACAAAGCATCACTTATAGAAAAGAGAAGCAAAGATGGATTCTTCTCAAAGTTATAAAATAACAATATCCTTCACATGGTGATGAGTCACTAATGATTATGAAGATAGATACAAATTATTTTTGCTCTAATTTTCGGTTCAAAGAATGTAGAGTTTCGTGGGAAAAGAAGAGTTTGGCTAATTATAACCTGTAATTAAAATATAATGAAATGTATCAAAGTTAAATATGGTTCACAGAGTATTTGGCCTACTAGTAACTAACCTTAGATTCTTGCCGTGGAGAGACTTTAATAACCATAGCATACTAAAATCGAAAATTGAGATAGTTAGACCTATGCTGGAAGTACATATTCCTCTCTATTTTAATTATTTTAATAGATATTTGCTATCTCTAATCAACAACATATACATAAGATAACTTTATTCATAAATATTTAGGCATATAAAAAGAAATTACCGTTTACACACACATATTTATATATTGTGAATTCTAATCTTCAAATTTTGCACTCAATTTATCGAATATTAATAGCCAGTTTGGCCAAGTTTTTTCAAGCTTAAAAAATAATTATTTAGAAAAAAGGTTTTTTTTTTCAAAATTGAATTGTTTGGACAAGCTATTAGAAGAGGATTTTTTTTTTTTGAGTGATAGCAGAAGCACTTTTGGAAAAGCCAAAAAAGTAGATTTTTCCTGAAGTACTTTTTGAGAAAAATACAATTATAAGTATTTTTTTTAAAGTTTGATCAAACGTTAATTGCTGCTCGCAAGTATTTTTTTAAATTAATTAACTAAACACAAATTATTTCTCACCAAAAATATTTTTTAAAAAACACTTTAAAAAACCGCACTTCTCAAAATAAGTTATTTTTTCTGCTATAAGGCATAAAAGTAGGTGCCAAAAATCTACTCTTATATATCCTTCCATTTTCCTTAGTTGTAAATGACATGAAATGTTGAAGAAATGATGTGTAACCTTTTTCTACAAATGTGACTTTTTGTGGGGTGCAGACCTCACACCTAACCCCCTAGAATCCTAGGCAATTTATTTGATTTAATTAATACTCCTTCCCAACTAAAATCACAACAAAAAATATGGGGACAAATTAAGAATTTTTAAGTTGTTTTCTGAAGAAAAAGCCAAGGAGAAAAAATTGCAGAAAAAGATGGAATCCCATAAAAAAGAAAGCATTGTGAAAATTAGGAATTTTATGAATTATTAATCAAGAAAATTCCAAGAGGAAAAAGAACAAAATAAAAGGGGCAAGAAATAGAAAAAATAGGAAAAGGACAGAATTTTTTCGGCAAATAAACATGAAAGGATTTTTGGCAGAGAGCAAACATAACTTGACAGTTGACACACCAATGTCTTCTCACCAAACCGAAAGCCTAAGTTAAAAGCTAACCCTAAAGAAGACATATTATTATCCTTTTTATGTTCCACACTACCCCCACCACCTGCCCCCTGGATTTTCCTAGACAATGGATCATATATTTTTTAATTTTATGTTCCATATTTGGTACTTATTTTGGTATCCCGACTAATTTGAGTTCATTAAAGAGATGTTTCCTGACCAAAATTCTTTCAATTCCCAAGACTCGAACATAATACCTAAGGATGGATGGATACTATACATTTTACTTAGGGGAGAAATCATTATTTTAACGCGACGGGACATTAGTATTATGTTCAAGCAGTGCATCATATAAAGGTTGTTAGCATGCAGAATTTCAAGTAATTTAAATTAATCACCTTTAAGATATATACATATACATATACAAGATTTATATCGAAGTTAACGGTCCGATAACCCTTCATGGTTACATACTTACATATAGGACCGCCTCCGATTCTATCGTAATATACCTCAACATGATTTACTGTTTTTATAATTTATTCATTCAGAAAAATGAATTGTTTGGATGACAATCTTTTTAGAACTCAATGATGTATAGTATTCTCATATTCAAGGGCGGCTCGAAGGCTTTACTCCGTGAGGCCGTTGTCTTAGGCCCCAAAATTTGAAGGCTCCAAATTTATTTAAATTTATATTATTATTATTATTACTATATACTATATATTATATAATTTATATAAATATTTACTATAAAGAAAGATATTACAATATATTTTTTTGTAACTCGATTGAGGTTATTTTATACCAATAAATTTATAAATTATGATAATTTTCTTCCCTCATTAATTAGTACATTTGCTTTACTCTTCAATTTTAATTTTATCATTTTTATATAGGAATTAAGTTATATATATCGACAACATAATGAATTTCTTTTACAATGTTCTCTAAAACTGCATGAACACAAAAGCATTCATGCACCGGTTTGGAAAAATGCATAAGTACCCCCTGACCTATAGCCGGATTTTCAACTACACGCTCTACCTTTGCGGGAATTTTATTATCCTCCTAAACTATTTTAAAGTAGAATTATTTGCACCCTTAAAGCTTACGTGGCAGAGTGTGTGTACTTCACTCTCCTTGGGAGAGTGAGAAGCAAGAAAAAATAATTTTTCAGATTTTTTTTTGCTTTTTTACATTTTTAGCGAGGTGTATAATTTCTTACTTTTTTTCTTTTTCTTTGTCTTTTCCTTCTTCTCCTCCACTTTGCCATTCCCGACGACTTTTATGGCCTTCTTCTTTAATTATTTTGGTTAGTCGGTTTCTTTCTTTTTCTCTCCCTCTCAAACACACAAATCACACTTTCATAAAAATCACTCAGATCTAGAAATATCTATCACCGAAAAATAAAAAATGGAGTTTTTGAATTTTCAAACTGGAAGAAGCCTTTTCTTACAAAGCAAATACACATATACTCACATAATTTACTATCACTCGTATCTTAATCATAAAAGTCGATATTTTTATGCCCCACAATTACTGGTGATAGAAACCATCTAAAATGCCATCACCACAATAGCCATTTAAAGGTCTCAACCCTATCTTAGCCGCCGGGAAAAAAAAGAATAAGAAGAAGAATATATCGGGGGCCAAAAATTAGAACATGGGATGAAACTTTATTGTTTAGTTTGGTGGTGACGAGAGTAAATGAAAAGAGAAAAGAGAAAGAAAAAAATAAGGAAAAGAAAAGAAAAACAATTTTTAATAAAATATACACTTGTCTATGACATGTAGGTCACCTCCCAATAGAAATCAGGTTGTAGTATTTCAAGGGTGGATTTATTCTATTTTAAAATAGATTAAGGGGTAATAAAACCCCCGCCAAAGGTAGAGTGTGTAATTGAAAATCCGGTTATAGGTGTGGGGGTACTTATGCATTTTCCGCACCGATTTTCTTTTAGTGTAATTCGACACATTATATTAGGTTATTTACGATCTATTTTAGATATTCACCAATAAGTGCTAATATAAGTACTTAATAGAATAAATTACAATTATTGTTTAAATTGACTAGAAGGAGTAAATATTTTTGATACCGTCAATGCTCAAAACTTAAGCTATTACGTTATGTATGTTTATTTCTTTTTCTTGTTTGTGATGATACCTAAATCAAAATTTTCACTTTGAGTTCTGGACCTCAATATTCGATAGTCCACCACTTTTATTTTTTGTGCTCTTCCTCTTATTATTATTATTATTATTTTTGAAATTCAATTTTTTTTGTCCTAAATGATTAATTTGTTATTTAAAAGCAAATTTTATTATTAGTGTAAATATTTTATAGCATAAATTTAAGGGTCTTTATATGATTTCGCCCTAGGTCACGAGATTCGTTGAGCTGCCTTGCTCATGTTCTCATTGTATGGAGGAGTTAGTTAGATTTAAGACTTTTCTAAAATGATATAGTATTTAATTTGTCCGTTGTACTATGTAGTGATTTATTTGAAAATTAATCTCATCGTTCTTAAGAAACAGGCAGCAAATCTTAACCGGGCTTAATGTTAAGGCCAAAGTTTTGAATGTAGTACATCATAAAAAAAAAAAAATCAAGTGGAATATTAGACTAATTTTATTAATACAAGTTGTTTAATATAATATTAATTTCATTTTTTATCCCTTAATATTGATGAATTTTGATGTGAACTTGAATTAATTATGCGGAGAACCATGAAGGGATACCAACCCCTTCAGTTTTTCCTTTACTTTATATATTTGTCAACCAATCTCATGCATGTTAATTATTTTTTCCAAACTCACGAGGTATAAAATAAGAAAAGTGGCCCAAATAAATCTCAAAAGGTGGATAAGTAAATTATGAATAATTAAAATACTTGCTTGGATAATTTACATATATAAATGTGGATAATTTAAGAAGATATATTATAATATATAAGAAATATACGTAATGTTTTTGTTGTACCCACTGAAGCATGATAGTCGAGACGAACGACAAAATGGGAATTGGGGTACAAGATATCTGATGACTGTATAATATGACATTACGTAGACAATAATGCATTTTGTTTTTCAAAAAACAATTGACCCAAAAGATAAGATTATATCTCAATTTAATTAATATTAAAAACGTATGCCCACTCTATACTTTAATAGGATCGTATTGAAAAATGTCAACTTGAACATGAACTGTCATCCACATAAACATTAATGAAAAAAATATAATTCTGAATATTTGTGAAGACAAATTATAAATCTTTTATTAGTTGCTCCCATAGCTAGTATTTTATGAATTTGGACATTTCTTCAGCATATTGGAGACAATTGTCCAAACCTGTCCCAGCTGTTATTATAAGCTTATTTACCCTATCAATTTGAATGTAGATCACTGTCCATTTATATAGGAGATAAATGTTGGTAATAAATTATATAAACGATAATATTGAGAATAAATATCTAGAAATGCAGGGGCGACCTGATGAATTTTGTGGCCTAAAACCAAACTTTATTAGGGGCCTTAACTTCTTTAAGAAGAATTATTTTTTTATTTGAATTCTATTTTTTTAACTTTTTTTTAGATGCAAAGTTATTAATAATTTTCTTATAATCAATTTCTCCTAATAAGTCTTTCTCAATTGATAATATATCTAATCCATTTAACATCTCTTGTGACATTGTTGATCTTTGGTAAGATTTTATCAATTTTAATTTTAAAAAACTTTTTTCGATGAAGTAACAGTAACATGAGTTATTCACAATATTCTATAAGCAATATAGGCATTTGCATAAGAATCAAATCTTTTTATTTGATTGGGCATATCAATTAAACTGTTATTTTCTACTTGTACTATTTTTTTAGCACTATTATTCAAAAATAAATCTAAACCAGCAATATCAGATTGATTATGCTTTAAGGAACATTTAAGATAATATTTTTTCAAATTTTCTATCTAGGTTTTTTACCGCTAAATAGAAAAATAAAAAATATATTCATATGCTTCGAATTGTTCAAATATATTTTGAAATAAAAAATAGCCTAGTCTACTATCTATAAAAAGTAATCAAATCTAAAGGACTCTTTTAGAGATTTTGAGATTTCATTATCAATATTCTCATCAAATTATTTCTTCTTATATATCATAATGCAATTTTCTTGGCAGAAATTATAGAAGTTGCAAATTCTTCTTCTCTATATTTGTTAAACAAGGAAATCAAACTTTTTCAATCACATAATTTTTTAAACTTATATATAGCTTATTAGTTGTAACAAAAAATGCCTCTTCCACAAATGTGGGGCCTAAAAAAATTGTTTTACCTGCTTTAGGAAAGGGCCGCCCTCGTAGAAATGTTAACTTTGGAAGCCTGAAAGGATCTATTAAAACGATAAAAATCCACAGAAATGGATATGGAAATCACATACTTATAACAATCCTTTCACTTTCCCAAATTCTTACGATTATCTCATCTGACACTAAACCATTGTTCATGGAATGATAATACCACGGTATGGATTTTAGGGAGAATAATGTGTACGCGGACTTTATTTTATCTTATGAAGGCAAAAAAACTATTTCTCAGTTCAAAAAAAGCATTTCTCAACAAGTTTGAATGAGAAAAACAATAATAAAGAAGCCGTGTTGAAAAATTGTTCAAGAAATGACGAGCGAAGAAAATCCATAAAAAAATAGTTTAGGAGATTTACGGATCTTTTTATGTAGAAACGAATTTGTTGCACCTACAATTTGAATTATTGATAGTAGGAATTATTACAAAATGGATTAACTCCTAAAGGGTCGTTTGGTTTGAAAACAAGTTATGCTGAGATTAGTTATGATAAGATTAATTATACTGTGATTAGGTTATGCGAGAGTTATTCTGGTATTATTTCTTATTGACTGTTTAGTATGTTGTATTAATTCTATAATTGTTAATTTTACTGATTTATCGTAGGATAACTTATCTGAGATTACTATTTCACCATCTGAAAGTATAAGTTATCCTGGTATTATTTTTAATATTAAAATAACTTATTCTAGAATTAATAACCAAACAAAGAATAAGACAGTATTAATTTTTTATCCCAAAATTATTTTTACTTATCCATTGTAACAAACGACCCCTTAGTTTCTACCGTCTAAATATCCCATGTGGATAATTCTCTTTATAAACCTTAGTTGTCATCTTTTAACGAAGAAGCTTGCCTTTTTCAATACCATAATGGTATATTTATATCTTAATACTACTGTAAATGACATTACCATATAATAGGTATTCTAGTATTGTGAGAGTGGTTGCAGCTTGTGAATTACTTACCATATAAAAAAGTTTATTAAAAACTTACCATAAAATATATAATAGTAGAAAAAAGAGAACAAAACAAACGAATGAATAAAATAAAAGTCTTTCACTATCTTAATACTGTCGCTGACTAAGCTGCCAAAATACTTCATTCCATACGCTGTTGCTGACCAATAGTAGCTCAAGAATTTGAATACCCTTTAAAGAAAAGATTCCAAATAAAAATATCAAACAAACTAAATGATAAATAATAAATAATAAACAAACCCCCCAACATTATTAATAAATCTCATTCTAACTAACGGCTGTACACCTTTTTTTTACTCGACGTTTGGTATTTTTTTGAGTCTTGATTAATTCAAATTTGTACCACGTAAGGCCAATTATAAAAGACACATATTATAAAATTTTATTTTTTATTTTTAGGTTGGGAATCCTATACATCTTAAAACAACTATGTGACTATAGACTCATTACTGTAGACTAAACAAATCCAATTCAGAATAACAATAAAATATAAAAAATAATGTCAAAATCAAAAGGTCTCATGTTCATGACTGTAAGATAAAGTGCACAGTTAAAAGTAAAGTTGGAGAGAGAAATGATTTTTTTTTTTGGGATAAATACACGAACAAATGCTGTACTGCTAGTAGTATTATTACTTATACATTGGAGTATTGAGAAGAAGAAAAGGGTTCTGTGTATTTGAAATCTTCAGCATCATATGCAAATTATGGGTTATGTATTTTAATGGGAAGATGATTATTTTAATGTTATTAAGTTAAGAGAAGTGAGAAATTAAAAGCAGCAAGAGCAATGCCGGGAAAAATGGGAAGGAGAGAGAAAATAATGTTTTTGCTGAAGAAACAGATGATGAATGTTATGTTCATGGAGATGAGAGCCACCACTTCCTCTGTACTCTTCCTTTTTCTCCTTTTCATTCTTATTCTCTTTGTTCTTTAATTCATCAGCTCACAAATCTCTGTCTTTTTTTTTTTCCTCAAAGATTCAATTTTTCATTACCTAAAATTGTTATACTTGCGGTTTCTTCATCTGGGGTTCTCTTATTTCACACTGAAGTTCAAAAAGTTTCTTCCTTTTTTAGGTGGGGTTGTTTATTTATCTCTAAATATTGCTCTCTGGGGTTTTTGCAGGCTAAATTTATCAGCTCACAAATCTGTATTTGTTAAAAAGTTTCAATTTTTATACCCAAAAATCTTTATACTTGTGTTTCTTGATCTGGGGTTCTATTAATTTCTCACTGAAGTTCCAAAAGTTTCTTCCTTTTTTGGTGGGATTGTTTATTTATCTCTAGATATTGTTATCTGGGGTTTAGAGGATTTAATTGCAGAATCTGATATGAGTCTTGTTCAGTAGTTATTTGGGTGCTGACCTCTGGATCTGATCTTGATTTTAATGAAAAATTTGATCTTGGGATCAAATCTTGATGATTCTGGGATTGGTTGAGTTGGGTTTTTAGGTTTGAGTCAACAGATTGGTCAAAGGTTCAATCTTTTTGTTGTCATAAGTTTCAAGCTATTTTGGTTGTATATATCAAAATTCAGTGTGAAATAGATTGTTGTAATCTGTTCTCCCCTTGAGGATATTTAGTGATTTCTGGGGGAAAAGCTTACTGCTTTTTGTGTAATTTTTAAAGAAAAAAACATTAAATATAACCCTGAATCCACCATTTTTTTATTGTGGATTATAGATTCCATTATATTTTGATAGAGTTTCTTCTTTTAGCACAAAGAAATCAGATTACAAAAATTCTTAGATTAGGAGAAGAAGAGTTGTAGTCAGGCTTATCTAAGTGAGGCGAATTATCGGTATATTTGGTGGGTGATTTCTGGTCTATGGGAGTACCTGATAGTTCACTACTGGATTTGATAGAGAAGGTTAGGACTTGGATATCGTGGGTTATGAGTGATCCAACTTCATTGGCTGGCAGACGCAAGATGGATGCTGACAGTTGCAAAACCTGTTATGAATGCAAGATGAAGTTTACTGATTCTTACCTCAAGTTCCATTGCTTAAGTTGCAGTCGAGTATTCTGCAATGATTGCGTGCACATTTTTGGATCTTCAGATGTTGTTGCATCTGGATCAGGAGAATCAGAAAGCTTGGTGAGGGCTGCGGTTGATATCAAGACTTGCAAATTTTGTTCTGACTTAAGCAATTGTCATAAAAGCACTAGGAAGTTTAGTGACAAAGTTTATCCTTCTGAATCTCCAAGAGAAAGCCCAGAACCGCTGTCACCAAATTTCAGTAGTGACAGATTTGATGTTTATTCTCCGCATGATGCAAGTAAGAGTAGTTTTACAGCCTTTTCGAGTCATCCATCTTCAGTGTCTTTGCGTCACTCGCCAAGCAGGTAACAATCTGGTTCAATATTTGTTAGATTTCTTTATTTCCTTGTAATTATTCCAGGGTGAAATTTTGTGTTTTCCATGTATGTTAATATACTAAATGAAACATCAAATATGGCAGGATCAACCTGTTATCTAATTATTGATTTAGTTGTTTTAGTTTCCGTAATTGTGGGTATAAGAGCTTGGTTTTACTTTGTTTTCTCAAAAAGAGATTTGGATCTATCCCAAGATTTGGCTTGGCTTAAAGTAGCTGATGTTGCGATAATCTTATGTGTAAAGGCTGGAGTTTCGTTCCAAGATATTCGGCATGTGATATTAACTTATATCTGTTTTTTCAGTTTTCTATTATCTTGTTTGCAAGTCAAAAGATCATTTCGTTTGCACCAAAGTGGTGCCAAAAACTTCACATTTGTGTTGTATCATTAAATTTCCGACATATCTATATATAGCTTTCTGAACAAGTTTTTTTTTTTTGGACACAAAAAAATACAAGCACTAAAGAGCTTCTAATTCTCCACATGGGCTTCTTTACTCCTTGAAAAATCTTATGTACTCTTTTTCCCACATCATCTAGAACATAACAATGGTGCGACCTTCCAATTATCGTTCCCCCATCCCAAATTTTTTCATCCTGCAACTTGACTGGGCATCTGCCACCGTACTCGGTAGCACTCAAGCAACATTGAACAAAGAGAAGACAAACTTCATGTATGTTAATTTGACTACCGAATAAAGCCTACTGTTTCTTTTTGGAAAAAAATTACCCATCAAACAGAAGCTACATAGATTTTATGAGATTGCTAACATATGTTCAACTTGTGTTTTCAAAGCTGCTTCCTTGAACTAAGAAATCTTACTTTTGTGCTTATAATTGTAGGAGTGATGAAGATGAAGGAGGGGACTTCATGGATCATTCTTTTAGCCCATCAAGTGACTATTGTCATGATACTTCTGATATAGAATCAAGTAGTATTAGTACTAGACATGAATTTTACGGTTTCAGATCAGTTGGATCTAGTCCTTCAAAAAGCCCCTCTAGGATTCGTTTTATTTCCAATAGAGTTGGGCATTCTGTACAGCACCAACAAGAGACCCCAATGTCTCGGAATGATGGTCCCCTTGATCATGAAGCGTCAGCTGTTTTAGGAAGGGTTGAGAAAGGAAATGAGGGTCTAGAGACTGCTGATGACTGTGTTGACAATTTGTCCATTTACCAAGACCAGTTTGAGAAGCAGCAAAAACCATTGGATTTTGAAAACAATGGTCGTCTATGGTTCCCTCCTCCACCTGACGATGAAGATGACGAGGCACAAAATAATTTCTTTACATATGATGACGAGGATGATGAAATCGGAGAGACCTCTGCATCATTTTCTTCCAGTGGGAGCCTTGCCAGCATTTTCCCTGCAAAGGAGAAACAGCAAGCGGATCACAAGGAACCATTACGAGCTGTTGTACACGGTCATTTCAGGGCTCTTGTCTTGCAGCTATTGCAAGGTGAAGGTATAAATTCAGGGAAGGAAGGCAGCACTGATGACTGGATTGACATAGTTACATCAATAGCATGGCAAGCTGCAAATTATGTGAAGCCAGATACTAGTAAAGGAGGCAGCATGGATCCAGGTGATTATGTAAAGGTCAAGTGCGTAGCTTCAGGAAGCCAAAGTGAAAGGTGAATTTTTCTCTTCTTACCACACGGACATTAATATTTTCCATTTTTTCTGATCATGTGAAAGTCTGGCGGGTTCAGGTTTGTTTTTTGTTAGATTCATGATTGAGTTTTGGTTCAATGCAGCACCCTCGTTAAAGGAGTAGTTTGTACTAAGAATATCAAACACAAGCGCATGACTTCACAGTACAAAAATGCCCGATTACTTATTTTACGAGGAGCACTTGAGTACCAAAGAGCTGCCAATCAGTTGGCATCTTTTGACACCTTATTGCAACAGGTTTTGACTTGATCTTTATCTGTTAATGGATGAGATAAGAGCAAATAGAGACAGATTAAAATGTTCTGTTCGCCTAACAGGAAAAGGAGCACCTGAAGATGATCGTTTCAAGAATAGAGGCTCACCATCCTAATGTGCTGCTTGTGGAGAAAAGCGTCTCTTCATATGCTCAGGAGCTTCTACTGGCAAAAGAGATCTCGTTGGTGTTAAATGTTAAGGGGCCACTGCTAGAGCGGATAGCCAGGTGCACTGGTGCTCTTGTAACCCCATCCATTGATAACATAACCACAACAAGATTGGGACATTGCGAACTCTTCCGCTTAGAAAAGGTTTCTGAAGAGCATGAACATGCCAACCAGTTAAACAAGAAGCCATCAAAAACTCTGATGTTTTTTGATGGTTGTCCTAGGCGTTTAGGTTGCACGGTATTTTCCCCTACCTTGAATCCATTATTGGTTTACTGAAATTCGAATTATTTGAAGTTCTAAATATGATTTAAATATTGCATACCTGTTGGTATACTCGTCTTTTTTACTTCCTTGAGCATGCAAAGTTCCTCTAAACTACTACTAATATCATGCATCTATTTAACTTTGACCACCTTGCTCTAATTATATGTTTATTCAAGTGGGTTCCCTTATGGTTATGCTCATGTTATGGCATTTATATGATGATTTCTTCTGTGCCATTTGTGCTTCTCCCTTCTAGTCACCAATTTCAAGTAGAAACCAGAAATTTCATCTTTACATCTGATTAAGAAATTTAAATTGTTATTTGAACTTAATTAAGATGTTTCACTTCATATATTTAACTTAATAGCCCTTTTTTTTCATTTCTAACTCCAAGCAGATTTTGTTTGTGTTTACATATATAATTTCTTGCATTGCGCATAAAAACAAGGGGCTTTAGTTGTGCGTTGAGCTTGAAGCCCATGAAACATTTGATGCTTTTATAAGCATTTCGTTTTTAATAGCATTGTGAACATTAGTTTAAACTTGTTGTGAAACTTCAATGGGGTTCCCTCGTCACTAAATGTGTAGCTCTCATGTTTTTTTCTTCTGCCAATATGGGGTTTGCGAGTTTCAACTCAAGCTTATGTGCAAAGTTGACAAGATATTGTCTTGTATCTTTATTTGTATATTAAATGTTGAAGTTAGATATAGAGGGTCACTTATCCTTTCATTTGACAATATGTAGGTCTTGCTAAGGGGCTCATGTCGTGAAGAGCTGAAGAAGCTGAAGAAGGTCGTTCAGTATGCTGTATTTGCTGCATATCATCTGTCCCTCGAGACATCGTTCCTTGCTGATGAGGGTGCTAGTCTACCTAAAGCATCTGCAGCACCCGAGGGTACATCTGCTGATAATTCTATCTCAGCGATTTCTCATTCTGCTGCGGCTGCAAGAGCGCAGACAGTTGCAAATGACTCACATGTTCAACTAGGATCTGCCAATTGCAGTGTGGAAGTAGTTTTACCGGAGTCATTGTTGGAGCATCATTACCCTCAATGCGGCGATCAATCTAACCTAGATGACTGTGGAGCAAGAGATGTTCTCTCTACTGCTGGTCTTGAAAATCTAGCACCGTTTCTTGCGCATGATTCGAGAGCTGTTGGTTTTGTTGAAATCAAAGATCAAACTAATGAAGGATCGCTGGAAACTTCAGGTCAAGAAGAGAGTCAGCCCAGAGACCTAGGAGAGCTGTCAAAGCTTGAAAAGTCAGATGAAAACGAAGCCTCCAATGAATTCTATTCAGCTGCGGACGGTCGTCAAAGCATATTAGTTTCCTTCTCTAGTCGATGTATTTTAAATGGAAGTGTGTGTGAACGTTCTCGGCTACTTCGCATCAAGTTCTATAGCTCTTTTGATAAACCACTTGGGCGATATCTTCAGGATGATCTTTTTGGTCAGGTAAATCATCATTTTGTCTCTAAGTTCAATAATACATGATATTCCCTTACCCAAAATAATTTCATGCTATTTTTGTATTTCACTTCATGATGTCAGATGTCTTCCTGTCAATCATGCAAGGAGCCAGCCGAGGCTCATGTCATCTGCTATACACACCAACAGGGGAATCTTACCATAAATGTTAGACGCCTTCCCTCGGTGAGTTCACTTCCTGGTGAACGGGACAAAAAGATTTGGATGTGGCATCGATGTCTTAAGTGTGCACAAATAGAGGGAGTTCCACCAGCGACTCGCAGAGTAATAATGTCAGATGCTGCTTGGGGACTCTCATTTGGGAAGTTCTTGGAACTTAGTTTTTCAAATCATACAACTGCTAACCGTGTTGCTAGCTGTGGTCATTCTCTGCAAAGAGACTGCCTCCGATATTATGGGTCCGTACTGTGTAGTACTTTCCTTAAGAATAGGGTTGGCTTCCCCAACAGTTTGAAATCACTGTGATTATTCAGTCATTGCTTCATCATCTTGTTGTGAAGAGAATAAAATAGACTTTGCTTTTGCAGGTGTGGAAGTATGGTTGCGTTCTTCCGCTATTCTCCTATTGACATTCTGTCAGTTCGTCTGCCCCCATTAACTCTTGAATTTAGTGGCTACACAGAACAGGAATGGCTAAGGAAAGAAGCAGCTGAGGTGCCAGAATTTATAAATACTTTTCGTGGCTATCTTGAAATGATTCTGAGTTTTTGTAATATCTTTGGTTTTGTTTTTGCTTACAATAGCTCTGTGTGACATGTCTTGTCTTTCCTGCAGTTACTGTGTAAAGCCAAAGCTTTGTACGCGGAAATATCCAGTGCCTTTCGAAGGATTGAAGAGAAAAGTTCCTCTTTAGAATGTCAAATATATACAACTCAGTTGAATGACTGCATCGTGGAGTTAAAGGACCTGCTTATGAAAGAAAAGAACGATTACTATGTAAGAAACAACGGGTCATCAATCTTAATACTTGTACATTTTCCTTTCATGAGTATAATTTTGCAGTTTTGCTGCAGATTATGTAGTAAAGCATGCATGACTAGTGCTGTCTTTCTCCTTACTGCTTTGCTTTCTGTTTGCCTGTACACTAGGACTTTCTTCAACCGGATGATGAAGAAACTTTCGACTCAAGGCAGGCTGCAATAGACATTCTTGAGCTGAATCACTTGAGGCACTCCCTTGTGATTGCTTCGCATGTTTGGGATCGTCGGCTTTTGTCTGTGAAATCTTTTCTTGAAAAGAGTTCTAGTTCAGTGGGTTCAGAGGATTCTGGATCTTGTAATGAGCTGATAGACTGGAGGAGGGACATGTTTCTGAAGAATGACACTCTTGAACATGTTTATGAAGAATCTGTGCCTGGGTTCTCAGACTTAGAAGAATATACCGAGAAAGCTTTGCAGTCCGAACAGGAGGAAACTCGCGTATCACCTTATGGTTCTGGTGAGCTCGAAAGTTCCATGTTAACCTCATCTGATAGTGAGAGAACGCAGGAAATGCAGATGGAAGGAGAGAATGTGGCTACTGAAACATCCTTGGCACGAACTCCTTCAGCTGCATCAGTCCTTTCCGATCAGATAGATTCTGCTTGGACTGGCACAGACCGATCTCCCAAAAAAGGTCAGTTGCTTCTGATGCTGCAAGGAGAAGGATCTGAAGCTGCTTCTTTTAGACCACCAAGTCAACTTGATTACCCTCCTTTTAGAAAGCTACGGTCACCCGCAAGAGTTCACTCCTTTGACTCTGCTCTGAGACTTCAGGAAAGAATCAGGAAGGGACTGCCGCCTTCTTCATTACATTTATCAACAATTAGGTCTTTTCATGCTTCTGGTGACTACAGGAATATGATCAGAGACCCTGTTTCCAGTGTTCAGAGAAGTTATTCTCAGATGTCACCTAGTGAAGCTCATAAGTTTAATCTTCTTATGGGTTCATCGCCCTCGTTTATTTCTTATGCATCTCTTATACCTGACGGAGCTCGGTTGATGGTTTCACATGGAGATGTTGTCGTAGCTGTTTATGACAATGAACCTACTAGCATAATATCTTATGCACTTTGTTCGAAAGCATATAATGATTGCGTCACTGACAAGGCAAGCGTGTATGGACGGGGTTGGAACACAAGTGACATCAATAAGGAGGCTGGAGTGGCTCCTCGCCTCTCGGCATGGCAGTCCTTTGGCTCCCTCGACATGGATTATATGCATTATGGTAGCTATGGTTCTGAAGATGCTTCCAGTACAATTACTTCCCTATTTGTAGATTCGAAAAGTTCTCCTCACCTAAGGGTCTCTTTTGATGACGAATCTTCGATTGCTGGGAGAAAGGTCAAATTTTCTGTCACTTGTTACTTTGCAAAGCAGTTTGATGCTCTTAGGAGGAAGTGCTGTCCTGATGAACTGGATTTTGTACGTTCCTTGAGTCGTTGCAAAAGATGGAGTGCTCAAGGGGGAAAGAGCAATGTTTATTTTGCCAAGTCATTGGATGAAAGATTCATAATAAAACAAGTTCAGAAAACTGAGTTGGACTCTTTTGAAGAATTTGCACCGGAGTACTTCAAATATATAACAGATTCTATTAGCTCACAGAGTCCAACTTGCCTTGCTAAAGTTCTTGGAATATTCCAGGTTCGACTTCCTTTTCATGTTTTCTCCTATAAACTTCCTTCTTATGACAGTGAAAAATGGTGTGGCTTTAATTTTCGAACTAGTTTTTAGTTGTAGCACAAGTCTTATTCCTATTCATATTCAATGTTTTAGGTTTCGGTCAAACACTTGAAAGGCGGCAGGGAAACAAAAATGGATTTAATTGTGATGGAGAATCTCTTTTTTGAAAGAAAGATCTCGAGGGTCTATGATCTCAAGGGTTCTCTACGATCTCGCTACAATGCAGATACAACTGGGGCAAACAAAGTGTTGCTGGATATGAATCTTTTAGAAACATTGCATACGAAACCCATATTTCTTGGAAGCAAAGCAAAAAGAAGCCTGGAGCGAGCTGTTTGGAACGATACATCCTTTTTGGCAGTAAGCTACTTTTGCTTCCTATCTCTCTCTAGATTGTGATATAGATTTTTAAGTTAAATGAGAATTTTGCAATTTCATAAATGCAATAAAGGAACATAGCCACAACTCAAGTTTAGTGAGCACTTTATGATGAACAACTTGAGGGAGCGCAACTGGTGAATCTCCCTTTAAGTGTAAATTTCAACGATGATTGAATAAAGTTTTTTGTTTTTGACAGTCTGTTGATGTGATGGACTACTCTTTGCTGGTTGGGGTGGACGAAGAGCGAAAAGAGTTAGTCTTGGGGATCATAGACTTCATGAGGCAGTATACTTGGGACAAGCACTTAGAGACATGGGTAAAGGCATCCGGCATACTTGGAGGACCGAAGAATGAATCCCCGACTATTATTTCTCCACTACAATACAAGAAAAGATTCAGAAAAGCGATGACAACCTATTTTCTCACGGTACCAGATCAATGGTCATCTTGAAAATCTTGAATTTGTTCTATTCTTTCTTAGAGCCTTCTGCCAATAAGCAAACTTTCCTAATTGCACAAAATTGCAGATGAAGGAAGGTTAGTTATTTTCCAGTTGGTTCATATTTGTTTTGCCATCTGGGGTTAAAATTCCCCTTGGAAAAGTGTATGAGAAGTAGGGACTATCATCTTTATTAAGAAATATTGCAAAGTGTACATTTGACCATCTGTACATTTATACAAAAGCTTCATTGAGTAAATGAAATCAAATGTCTCTTATTGCAAATCAGTTTGCATTAGACTTCCCCTTCTCTCTGCATAGTACTTTTCCACTAGTGTAAAGCCTTTTTCCATTGTTAGTGTATTTTAACCTACAATAATAGGTTAGTTATATTCCCGAGCCGAGGGTTCTTCAGAAACAGCCTCTCTGCCTTATTAAAGGTCGGGATAAGGTCTGCATACACACTACGTCCCTCCCTAAATTGCTTGTGGGATTACACTGGATTTGTTGTTGATAATAGGTTAGTTGTCTCATTTTAGCAGGTTATCAGTTAAGCTTATCATAAAAATTAACGCTTAATTATTACATAATTGGTGTGTAGAGCTTAAACTTCATCTTAAAAGAATTGTCTTCTTAAAAGAGCTCAGCCTTTTCCTCCCACATTTCCTTTTACATTTGTGGGAAGTATAGTAGGAGAGTCTTTCCAAAACAATTGTAAATTAATCTTGACTATGGGATAAACTCCAAATCATGTTCCACTTTTTTTTACGTACATCAACTTTATTACCATTCAAGAAAGAGTAGGGCACTATTTTATTCCTGTCACTTCTCTTGTAATGGAGAAAAGGGAAATTCTTTAATAAAAAATAAATAAAACGTAATAGACCCTTGTGGAAAAATAATAGAATTGACTTTATGACTTTATGATACCAGATTTTTTATGGAGATTTTGTCTGCCATGTGAAAAAGATTAAGAACAATCCTTCAACATTGTTATTCTTATTATTATATACTACAACACATTCTCTTGTCGGGTACATGTGATCCTAAATGTCAAGATCTAGTTAATTTTCGGATTGGTAATTGAAAAATAGTCAGTGTTTGTAAAGTTATTGAAATATAGCCACTATTTTGCTGCTGCACGAAAAATTCCGGCATAATATACCGGAGATTGGTGCCTGTGTATGAACTTCCAACTCCAGCATACGGAAAGTTCCAGTATAATATATCGGAGATTGGAGCACATGTGTATGAACTTCCAGCATATTATATTAGTATATTGTGTTGAAATATTTTTCGAAATTCGAAAAGTGTTTCGTTCAAATTTATTTTTACATAAAAAGTGACTAAATTTTAATTACTTTTAAAACTGTGTCTATTTTTAAATTAACACTTATAAATCTGACTATTTTTGAATTTCAGCCGACGCATCAAATAATTTGTTTTAAATCTTGGCCTAAGATAAGACTCTTTGACTTTTGTTAATCTATTTTAAACCATATCAATTTTGAACACTTGCTGTTTAAGCGCCTAAGTTTTGAAAATATCAAACATCCAGAATGTATCTTAATTTTTCCTTTGCTTTCTTTTGGTTGTTTGACATACTAAGGAACGGTTCAAAACAAAATAAAAAATAAAAATAAAAATGGATATAACAGTAATATAATGTGCGCACACCATAGTTTTATATAAAAAAACAGGAATATATTGTAAGCTGTCTCTCACATAATTCACAAAGGGCATATAATTCTCAGCTTCCTGATTTTACTATACATAAATAAAAGACTAATACATAATAGTAGTAAATATCTGAGAAAGTTTGCCTGGGAATTCGGAGAGGAGTACTTGTACTGTTGTACACTACAAAAGATAGAAATATAATAAATGGATTTATTTTTCTCCTCTTTAATTTGTTAAGAAGCCACTGCTAATTGAATCTCCCCTTCTGTAATTGGCAAGAATCCTACACGTTTCTGCAATTCATTCAACAAAAAGAAGAAAAAAAATTACTAACAAATAGGAGATTATATACAATTTTTTCAAGATTATCTGTAACAGCTTGTTTGGGTGTTTCAATAATGTTGGGTTGGTAAAAATGAACCAAAAAAAAAAAAACCACTAATGGTAATTAACGAGTACTTTTTCGTGTCCAAAATGCCTAACCTTTTCCTTTTTTTTATCCTTAGGGGTATAAAAATGAAACCGACAAATCACACCAATCCGATAATCCTTAAAACCTAGAAAAAAAATCCAACTATGGTTTGGTATTGGAAAAAAAAATCCGATCATATTTGGTTTGGTAGTAGAAAAAAAACCCTGACCATATTTGGTTTGGTTCGATTTGATTTTAACTAAAAAAAAAAAATCAAACCGAAATCAAACAAACTCGAGACTATTGTTATCATGCCTAAATAGAATAAAAAAGAAAAGTTGGTCATGGAAATTGGGGAATACCTTCCACTGCTAGGGAAGAATTAATCCAACCCAAAGTCGATTAACATACTTTTACTAAAAATAGTCAAACTATTAACTATTCTTGCCAAGTCAATAACAGGTAAAATTCAATTTGGCAAACCAAAATTTTTTCACTTGATATATAACAAACACATACATTTAATATCTCGAGCTCGGTATTGTACCTTTACTTCAAGTTAAATCCAGTTACTTTTTTTATAAAATTTCAATCAGAATTAGATGTCGACACAATATTTACTTATAATTTTTTGAGTCAGTAATCGTGCAACCAAACTTGACATCATGTTAGTTATAATGAATCAATATAGTAATAATGTGAAGAGCTGAATAATTAATTAAATATTTGAGAATCTATTACGTGTGCTAGGCAGTCAAATTAAAACCAGACACGTGTCTCAGGGCAGTGAAAGTTTGGTTTAATTTGGTGTATAGACAATTCTGTTTGTTACACTCACCACACTGCTTATTTCTACTAACTCGACTAATTTAAATTTATATTAGATAGGTTCACTAGAGAGAGTATAGTACTTCTTATCAAAAGATTATTTATTCCTAAAATTTGTATTTGAGTTCGAACCATCTCAATAGCGGAACTTAATATACCACTAAAAATACGAACATTTCCTGCAAAATCTGTCAGGATTGTATTAGTCGAAAATAGGTTCGACGGCTTTTTTTATATGTACGTTTTAAAAAAAAAGTACGTAAGAAATTCAAATGTTTTTAATAATGATTTTTCTTTTGGGAATTATTCTTGATATCATCCACAAACTCATGTAAATCTTATCCATAAAAGAAAAATGATGTATAATGCTCTGAGGAAAGTTGACAAAAAACCAAAATAGATTTTTAAAAACCATTCTTGGTAGCCGTTAGGTAACGAATTAGTTGATAAGGCACTATTCACACTTCAACTTCAATATCTTTCATTTATTTTCTTTTAATTGGTCTTAAAAATCTAGTTACTAATATTTTCTAGCATTACGTACATGTACGTATACATTATCTTATCACATATGGAAACAAAATTTCCTTTTCCAGTAACCAGTTTCTTGTTTTTTTTATAGGGAAAGGGACTAAATTTTATATTTTTATCCTCTATATGGATACAAAATTTAATATAAATAAGAAAAAGTTGAACTCATCAAAGTTTGACTTTGGTCGATGATCGAAGTAAAACAAGAATTTCAGAATGAAGCAGTCATTCTGGAAATTAAATTCAATAAAGGGAAAGCTTTTCACACTCATGTAATTTAGCAAAATTGATTTGACCATGCAGTTTCTGAATTATAAGCAAAAGACAACACTAGTTGAGGAAATGAGAAGTCAAATTTGAGAAACTAGAAAAGTCTCCATATACCTATCTTTTACTAAAATTTGCCTTAATTTTTTTTTCCCACTAAAAATATATCACACAATACAAGAATTATTTTACCAAAAAACTCACTCAAACGAGGTCCATGCACCAAACCATGTTAATATATCATGTTTAAGTGATAATTTCTTTTGTGTATGTATTAATTATGATTAAATGCCATGTAAAAATTGCGTAAAAGACACATATATCATTCATCACTTATTAATTTGATATATGCATCATGTTCGAGTACATATTTTGTGAATATAACTTAGTTATATCAAGTTCACAGCTACACTATAGGATCATGTAGTAGTCTACAAATTGAGTTCTTCTTTTACTAAAAAAAAACGTAAATTATTTTAACTTAAACAACATTTATTATATACTAATTAATTAATTAATTTTATTTTAGAGTTTAACCTATACATTGAAGTATAATCCCACTAGTGGAGTCTGGGGAGAGTTGTGTGTACGCAGACCTTAACCCTACCCTGTGGTAGAGAGACTGTTTCTGATAGACCCTCGACTCCCTCCCTCCAACTCCAAGAACTCTCCACCTTGCTCTTGGGGTGACTCGAACTCACAACCTCTTGGTTAGAAGTTGAGTATGTTCATCACTAGAACAATCCACTATTGGTTACAATAATACGTGATAAATATTACAATAATACGTGGCTTGATAGTGTAAGTATTTTTAAAACCACCGATTAATAATAGTAACTCATTATTTTTTGGGATCTTTACACAAATAGCCGGTCAGTTTCATTGTGTACTTTTTCTAGCCGGTATACGATAATTATACACTAATTACACGTGGTTATATATATTTTTAGATTAAATAATTAAATGAGCTACTATTTAGGTTAATTCTTCTTTCTTTTTTCCTTAAGTTTAGAATCACGATTAGACATGGACAAAAAAAGAATGTAAAGAAAACATAACATGAATAGTGGATCAATGTCTATAAGGAAGAGAACATTACCTCTCGAGATCTGATTCCTTTCTTAATTATTCCTCCATTGTTATTCTTCCAATTACTTTGTTCTTCCAACAACGGACCACTTTTACTCTGAAACATGTCTCCACCACCACCATTGTTGACCAAGCAAAGTCGCATAATTTTCTCGGCAACATCTCCTTCTTCTTTACTCTCCATCATCAGTTTCTCCACCTCAGCTCTAGGCAACCTCAACTTTAGCCTCACGGGCCCACCACCGTTCTCCGTCTTACTATTATTAAGTACTGAGCCTGAAGCATAGTTATTATGATATGACGACTCTTCTGTAATAATACTGGGAGGCTTCAAGATTGACAAGTCAGACACAGATCTCCGAGCTAACATTAGGGTTTCGAGCCTATCTTTAGCGCTCATTTGGATCCCTGAACGGACCCTCCTCGGGGTTTTCTCTTCGGGATACTTAGGTAACTCAACTAGGAAATAGAGCCTTTTGGGTTTCAACTCTTGTTGTGGTTCCAATGGCTTTGCTCTGACCCCAAAATGCTTCACTGATTCGGATTCTAATAATACCATAGTAGGATAATTTCTTAGAACCTCGTTTGCATAGATAGGTGTCTTGAATTTCATGGTTTGTCCATCGATTTTCATCACTTTTGTTGTCTTTTTTCCACCTAGAGTATTCCCCATTTTTGCCTTTTGTTTTTCTGTTTTGTCTTTGTGACTTGTTGTAAGCTTTGGGGTTCTGTTTCTTCCTACTCCTATTATATAGTAGTAGTATATAATCAGATCTAACAACCAAATAATTAGAAACAATATTTATAGTAAATAAGGCTCGTTTTGGGGTTTTGTTTTTTTAATTGTGGATATGTTTCTTGGAACCATCTTGAAATCTTGGCACGAGTTGAGCATAAATGGCAACATGGGTATTAAATAAGGAGTAGTAATTGCTTGTTTTTTGCTAGAGTTTGCGGTGTTTCTGGGTCAAAGAAAGAGTGCAGGTTTTAAAATGCCGACTCCTTTTTACAATTTTGAAAAAGATTACTGTAAAAAGTTTTTTATATTTTTGTTTTGTTTTTATTCTTTTTTCCCTTGTCTTGTGCGTTGTGATCTTCTTTTGTTTTTCCGATCAAATATATCGTTTTAAATTCTGAACACCTTTAGCAAAATTTATATTTTCGCTATGGTTTTTGTCCATTAGGTGCGTAAACAAATATTCTAACGATTAAGTTCATTATATTAATTTGAATATAAAGGCATAATTTACAAAGCTTGTCATGCATGTGATTTCTAATTCTCAAGGAAAATGCTCAAAAGCTTCGATAATTTAAAATGCGCGCTCATCGTCTCGATCTCGTTCATATTCTTTCACAAATAAATAAAAGAAAATAAGTTTAAAAAGAAAGAAAGAAGAGAAAGCAAGCCCGTGATTAGTGGGAAATATGAGTATAAGAGTAATTTGGTAAGGCTATAATTTCAAATTAATGTAATCTCATTGGTTAATTAATTATAATTAAATAAGATTGGGGTAATGATAACAGGTACGTAAGTCATGGTGTGGATCCGTGAAATGGTGACAAACCCCATTTTTGTCTTCATTTCATGTGCTTTTTTGACTGTGTTTTCATGTAAGAGAAATGATCAAAACTTCACCGAACATGGACGGACTTATTCTAATTTGCAAAGTCTACAAATTGGTTATGGCAACCTATAAAATATTATTCTTTGTAATACACGTAAAATCATGAATACATGTAAATTTTTTATTATATTTTTTCCGTTTTAATTTATATGAACCTATTTCCTTTTTAGTCCATACAAAAAAGAATGACTTCTTTCCCTATTTGAAAATAATTTACCTTTATGCAATAATTTATAACCACACAAAATATATGTGTCTCATTTTACACCACAAATTCAAAAGTCTTCTCTCTTTTCTTAATCTCCGTGCCCAGTCAAAAGAGTTCACATAAATTGAAACGGAGAGTATAAATCACTAGTATTAGCAACCGCGCGGATGCGCGAACATTAATCATGTCAAATATTTAAGTTATTTGGATTATATGTAAATAATCTTAAAATTTAAACTTTTTCGGTAAATATAGATAATCATTGGATATTAATAATAAACACTACATGAAAACAATTTAACAATTTCTTCTATTTTTGTTTTTTGATATCATTCTCGCCGGTGTCATTGGATCCTAAAAATAGTGAGGAAGCAAAATAATAACTCATAATTATTGGCAAAACAATCAAATGTTGAGACTATGAATGACTCTTTGGATACGACTTGACTCTTTTACTACTACTTGAACTCTTATTTTGTGTGTTGATATCTCTTAAAAAATATTTCTTTTTTAAAATTTCAGTTTCTAAAACTTTATTTTTCAATAATAATTATTTTTATAATAATATAAGTGAATATATTATCCTTAATTCAAACTCATTTTAGTTGGCTATCTAAAAATTTTAAAAATAATTTAGCCAGTGAATTATTTTTCCCAGTATGACTCCATTTTGATTTTGATATTTGACATTAACCATGTTAAATATCTGAGTTATTTGAATGATATGTAATTAACCTTAAAATTTAAGCCTTCTAAATAATTATAGATAATCGCTAGATATTAATTAAGAAACATTACATGAAAAAAGACTAAAATTTTCTCAAATCTCATAGTGATAATTTTATTTTTGCAATATTCTCATTGGTGTCAATGGAACCTAAAACTAGCCACAAAGCGAAATAATAACTCATATTTATGGCAAAGCACAAAGGTTGAGTTCGAGATATCTCTCTTGTTGTTTACATTATAAATAGATTATACCAGGTAAAGGAAAATTATGGTAGACTGATAATTATTTTTGTTTACATTATAAATAATTAAACCTTTGAATATGACTTTAATTACTACCTACGGTCTAACTTGATGTTCTAATTATGAAATTGTAAGAATTTCTAGATCTCCTCAAGGTTATGTTCCTATGCTAACTTTTAAAATGTGTCACGACCCGAAATTCCCACCTCCGGGACTGTGATGGCGCTTAACATTTCACATGCTAGGCAAGCCAACGTTAGAATAATATTATCCATTTTAAAATAATTTTTTAATTTATTAATAACAAGAAAATAAATGCGGAAGTAAGGTCTGAATTGTAGTGAATAATCCATAAAAATAACGGTATCTAAATACCATCCCAGAATTAGTGTCACAAGTGCACGAGCTTCTAGATTATTACAAATAAAGGTGAATAAAATAAAGCTGTCTGTAAACAAACACACTACTAAAGTAAAGTAGCCGGGAATTTCAGAACTGCGGACGTCGTGAGGCTATACCTTAAGTCTCCTCTGGTAGCTGAAATCCGAGCAAGTTTATGGTACACCACTGGGACCAACTCCGAAATCTGCACAAAAAGTACAGAGTGTAGTATCAGTACAACCGACCTCATGTACTGGTAAATGCCGAGCCTAACCTCGGCGAAGTAGTGACGAGGCTAAGGCAGGTCACTCACATTAACCTGTACGCAATAATACTAACAACAACAACAACAACAACCTAGTGAGATCCCACAAGTGGGGTCTGTGGAGGGTAGTGTATATGCAGACCTTACCCCTACTCCAGAGGAGTAGAGAGGTTGTTTCCGGTAGACCCTCGGCACAAGAAGGAAAAAGACAGTGTATCAGTAACAGCAACGGAATCTAGAAAGATAACAGCATCAACACAATAACTAGAAAATAAAGAGCAAGTAGTAACACTAAGTAGTAACAAAGGCACAGTACTACAGACGCAAGGGGATAATATGTACACAAAGGGCCACTAAACATACTACAACCTAACTTACGACCCTAATGAAGTATTAAGAACACAACTGGAGCCACTAGCAGCCTAAAACAAAATACTAATATACTAGCCTCCTATCTCCTAACCTACAGCACTAATGCTCGACCTCCATAACTTCCTGTCAAGGGCCATGCCCTCGGAAATCTCTGTCCGCATCATGTCCTGCCTGATCACCTCTCCCCAATATTTCTTAGGTCGCCCTCTACCTCGTCTCATACCCGTCAAGGCCAGTCGTTCACACCTCCTTACTGGTGCATCCAGTCTCCTCCTCCTCACGTGCCCGAACCATCTAAGCCTAGCTTCCCGCATCTTGTCTTCCATGGGAGCCATGCCTACCTTCACCCGAATATCTTCATTCCTAATCTTATCTAGCTTAGTGCGTCCGCACATCCATCTCAACATCCTCATCTCTGCAACTTTCATCTTCTGTGTATGAAAATTTTTGACTGGCCAACACTCTGCCCCATATATCATGGCCGGCCTAACCACCGCTCTATAGAACTTTCTTTTAAGTTACGGAGGCACCTTTATGTCACACAGGACACCAGACGCTAGCCTCAATTTTATCCACCTCACTTCTATACATTACGTAACATCCTCGTTAATATCCCTATCCCCCTGAATAATCGACCCCAGGTACTTGAAGTTGCCTTTCTTTGGGATGACTTGAGAGTCAAGACTCACGTCTATGTCTGCTTCACCTGGCAGACCGCTGAACTTGAACTCCACGTATTCAGTCTTAGTCTTGCTCAACTTGAATCCTTTAGACTCAAGGGTCCGTCTCCAAACCTCCAATCTCTCGTTAACACCACCTCGCGTCTCATCAATCTGAACTATATCATCAGCGAATAACATACACCATGGCACCTCCCCTTGAATATGGTGTGTCAGTGCGTCCATCGTCATAGCAAATAAGAACGGGCTGAGCGCAGATCTTTAGTGTAGCCCTATAACAACCGGAAAATGCTCTGAGTCGCCCCCCACTGTACTAACCCGAGTCTTAGATCTATCATACATATCCTTAATCACCCTAATATAAGCCACCAGAACACTTTTCACTTCCAGGAATCTCCAAAGAACTTCCCTAGGTACCTTGTCATAAGCTTTTTCTAGGTCAATAAACACCATGTGAAAATCCTTTCTCCTGTCCCTGTACAGTTCCACCAACCTCCGAATAAGATGGATAGCTTCCGTAGTGGAACGACCAGGCATAAACCCAAACTGGTTATCGGATATCGACACCAGCCTCCTCAACCTCGCTTCCACTACTCCCTCCCACACTTTTATGGTATGACTCAGTAGCTTGATGCCCCTATAGTTGTTACATTTCTGGATATCGCCTTTGTTCTTGTATAGCGGAATCATCGTACTCTACCTCCATTCCTCTAGCATCTCTTTCATCTTGAAAATAACATTAAACATCCCAGTTAGCCACTCCAATCCTGTTCTACCCACATACCTCCAAAATTCTACTGGAATTTCGTCTGGCCCTGTCGCTTTGCCCCTGCTCATTTTACGCATAGCCCCGACAACCTCCTCGACTCTAATGCGCCTACTGTAGCTGAAATCTCGGTGACACTCGGAGTGCTCCAATTCTCCTAGCACAATGTCTCGGTCCCCTTCTTCATTCGGCATCTTATGGAAGTACGTCTGCCACCTCCGCTTAATATGCACGTCTTCCATTAACTCTCTGCCTTCCTCGTCCTTGATGCACCTCACTTGGTCTTGATCACGAGTCGTCTTCTCTCTCGCTTTGGCCAGCCGGAACAACTTCTTATCTCCGCCTTTGTCCCCCAGTTCTTCATACATGCGACCAAATGCTGTATTCTTCATTTCTGTGACCGCTAACTTCACCACCTTCTTAGCTTCCTTATAGCTTACTCTGTTCATCTGCCTCTCTTCCTCGTCCGTACTCTCCACTAACCATCGATACACCGCTTTCTTTCCTTCCACCTTACCCTGGACCTCGGCGTTCCACCACCAGTCACCCCTGTGCCCGCCCGAGTAACCCTTCGAACCCCTAACACCTCTCTTGCCGCCTCCCTAATACTGTTCGCCGTCATCGTCCATATACCGCTTGCTTCCCCACTACTTCTCCAAGCCCCTAAAGCCAACAACCTCCTCCCCATCTCGTGAGCTTTCTCCTTCGTCAAGGTACCCCACCTAATCCTCACACGACCCCAAACCACCTTTCTCTTCCTCCTTATCGGTATGCCAAGAGCCTTTGTTGGGTCGCGAGTGACTCACTCGGGATAACCTTGCAATCCTTACACAACCCTCTATCATACCTCCTTAGGAGAAAATAATCAATCTGAGTCTTAGCCACCGTACTCTAAAAAGTAACCAAATGCTCCTACCTCTTCGGGAACATAGAGTTTGCAATCACCAACTCAAAAGCCTTAGCGAAATTCAATAGAGAAGTTCCAACTTCGTTCCTAACCCCAAAGCCAAAGCCGCCATGAACCTCGCCATAACTACTAGCAGACTCCCCAATATGCCCGTTGAAATCCCCTCCTATAAATAACTTCTCCGTGGGCGGAATACCACGCACCACTTCATCCAAAACCTCCTAGAAACACCTCTTAACTTCTTCATCCAAGCCCGCTTGGGGAGCGTAGGCGCTAATGACATTTAGAGTGAGCCCTCCAACTACTAACTTAATAACCATTAATCTGTCACTCACCCGCCTAACCTCAACCACCGACTCCCTAAGATCCCTGTCCACCAAAATACCCACTCCGTTCTTACCCTTCGAGCGTCCAGAGAATAATACTAACAACAAAAATAATAGAAATAAATCAGGTAACTCATTTTTAATAGTTGAAGCCAACTCAGCAGTCATAACCAATTTCTATTGCAGCGTGCAACCCGTTCCCACAATATATTTATTTTTAACCCTCCAATATATTTATTTTAATCAAGTATATATATAGACTTTTAAATAAGTCTGTTGCGGCGTGCAATCCGATCCCTCAATATTCATATATTTACTTTCATTTTCGTTGCGGCGTGCAACCCGTTCCCCCAATATAACTTTAAACAACTAATAAATGTAACAACAATTACTCCAATAAATACCACGTCTAATGAGAAACTATTAAGCATCAAGGTACACAATAATTATAATTTATTTATGAACAAACAATGGCTATTAGAAATTAATTGTGAAAATCGTGGAGAAAATAAGCAATTTAATATTTAATATGCTAAATGTCAAGTAGCTATTAGGACACATAATTCAAGTAGCATGTAGAAATTATTGTAGTAATTTCAGAATTTATATTTGACAAAGAATATGAGAGAAACAATTATCATAACAATTAGTTCGTGTATTAAAACAAATTTGGGATTTTTAAATCATTATGCAAACAATTAATTTGACGACGTATAGACACTGGTCACCTCACCTATATGTCGTTCACATGCATTTCACATAACAAATAATTTAAGGGTTCTATTCCCTCAACTCAAGGTTAACCACGATACTTACCTCGCTTTGCAAATTTCAATCAATTACTCGACCACAACTTTTCCTTTTAAATTTATCTCCAAAAGCTTCAAATCTATTCACAAATAATTCCATATACGCAATACGAATCATAAGAATTAATTCCATATGAATTTACTAATTTTCCGGATAAAAATCCGAAATTCACTTTAAAATTTGACAGTGGGGGCCATGCCTCAAATCTCAGAAAAACATACGAAATCCGAACACCCATTCCGTGACGAGTCCAACCATACAAAAATTATCCAATTCCGATGTAAAATGGACCCTCAAATCTTAAATTTTTATTTTTGAAAGATTTTATAAAAAGCTGATTTTTCCTCCATAAATTTACGGATTCATAATGTAAATGAGTATGAAATCATGAAATATAATCAATACAGGATAAGGAACACTTACCCCAATGTTTTCCCGTAAAAATCGCCCAAGAATCGCTTTACCCGAGCTCAAAAATAGAAAATGGTTGAAAATGGGACGAATCCCATTTTCCAGAACTTAAGTTCTGTTACTCGGATTTTTACCTTATATGATCGCGTACAATGCTTTGCAATCGCGAAGTACATTTTTTGGCTGCCCAACTTTTCACTCTTTGCAAACTCGTAAAACACCACTCGAACGCGATACTTTGACTCACAGACTTACGCGATCGCGAATGTCCTCACGCGATCGCGATGAGTAAAGCGCGTGGCTCAGCTTTAGCCTCTTTAACTCTACGCGAACGCGACCTTGGCCACGCGTTCGCGAAGCACCACTTCACACCCCATACGCGACCGCGTCCTCGAATTCACGAACGCGAAGAACAACTTTGGATGTCCTCTCAGATTGCCTTACGCGATCGCGAACGACCTCACGCGATCGCGATGAGTAAAATTTCTGCAACAAAACACCAAAAATCTGCCATCTTCTATAAGTCCAAAATGGTCCGTTGAGCATCTAGAACTCACCCGAGCCCTTGGGGCTCCAAACCAACCATGGACACAAGTCCTAAAACATCATACGTACTTGCTCGCACGATCAAATTACCAAAATAATACCTAGAATTACGAATTGAACACCAAATCGAATGGAATTTTCAAGAAAACTTTAAAACTTATATTTTCACAACCGGACGTCCGAATCACGTCAAATCAACTCCGATTCTCACCAAATTTGGCAGACAAGTCATAATTATTATAGTGAACCTATACCAGACTCCGAACCCAAAATACGGACTCGGTGTCAATAAATCCAACATCAGTAAATTCTTAAAAATCATTAAGCTTTCAAAATTTTTAATGTTTCATCAAAATTCCATATCTCGGGCTAGGGACCTCGAAATTCGATTCCGGGCATATGCCCAAGTCTCAAATCATGATATGGATCTATTGGAACTGTCATAATACTGATCCGAGTCTATTTGCTCAAAATGTTGACCACAGTAAACTCAGTTGAGTCTTAAAGCTCTATTTCACATTTTACTCCATTTTTTACATAAAAACTTTTCGGAAAATTATAAGGACTACGCACGCAAGACGGGGAATGATAATTAGTGCTTTTCGATGTCTTAGTACACAGAATTAATAATTAAATTTAAAGATAATATTTTGGGTCATCACATTATGTACCTCTAAAACAAACGTTCGTCCTCGAAAGAAGTTAGAAAAAGTACCTGAGCTGGTGAATTATTGTGGATATTTACTCCGCATGTCCGACTCGGACTCCCGGGTAGATGCCTCTACCGGCTGACCTCTCCATTGCACTCGAACTAAATAATATCTCTTAGATCTCAACTGTCGGACCTGCCGAGCTAGAATAGCCACCGGCTCCTCCTCATAAGTCAAATCTTTGTCCAATTGGACCGAGCTGAAATCTAACACATGGGACGGATCACCATGATATTTTCGAAGAATAGATACATGGAACACCAGATGAACCGCTGATAAACTAGGTGGTAATGCAACATGTAGGCTACTTCACCACCCTTTCAAGAATTTCAAAGGGTCCAATATACCTAGGGCTCAACTTGCCCTTCTTTTTGAACCTCATTACACCTTTCATAGGTGACACCTTGAGTAATATTATTTCTCCAACCATGAATGTAATATCACGAACTTTACGGTTGGCATAACACTTTTTCCTAGACTGAGCTGTACGAAGTCAATCCTGAATAACCTTGACCTTATCCAAAGCATCCTGTACCAAATCGGTACCCAACAACTGAGCCTCTCCCGGTTCAAACCAACCAACTGGCGATCGGCATCGCCTTCCGTATAATGCCTCATATGGATCCATCTGAATGCTCGACTGGTAGCTATTATTATAAGCAAACTCAGCAAGTGGCAAGAATTGATCCCAAGAACCTCCAAAGTCTATAACACAAGCACGAAGCATATCTTCCAATATTTGAATGGCTGTCCGTCTGTTTGTGGATGAAATGTTATACTCAACTCAACCCGCGTTCCTAACTCACATTGTACAGCCCTCCAGAAATATGAGGTAAACTGCGTACCTCGATCTGAAATAATAGACACGGGAACACCGTGAAGGCAGATAATCTCACGAATGTAAATTTTAGCTAACCTCTCTGAAGAATAGGTAACTGCCACTGGAATGAAATGTGCTGACTTGTTCAACCTGTCCACAATGACCCAAACTACGTCAAATGTTCTCTGAGTCCGTGGGAGTCTAACAACGAAATCCATAGTGATATGCTCCCATTTCCACTCAGGAATTTCTAACTTCTGAAGCAAACCACCAGGTCTCTCATGCTCGTACTTGACTTGTTGACAATTCAGACACGAGCTACATATGCAACTATATCCCTTTTCATTCTCCTCCACCAATAATGTTGCCTCAAATCTTGATACATTTTGGCGGTACCTGGATGAATAGAATCCTCGAACTGTGTGCCTCTTCAAGAATTAATTCACGAAGCCCGTCAACATTAGGTACACAAATAAGACCCTGCATTCACAGAACTCCATCTTCCCCCACAGTAACCTGTTTGGCATCACCGTGCCGCACCTTGTCCTTAAGGATAAGTAAATGAGGATCATCATGATGCCTCTCTCTAATGCGCTCATATAAAGAAGACCGAGAGACTGTGCAAGCTAGAACCCGACTGGGTTCTGAAATATCTAACCTCACGAACTGATTAGCCAAAGTATGAACATCTACAGCTAACGGCCTCTCATCAACCGGAATATACGCAAGGCTACCCATACACACAGCCTTTCTACTCAAAGCATCGACCACCACATTGGCCTTTCCGGGGTGATACAAAATAGTAATATCATAGTCTTTCAATAATTCCAACCATCTTCTCTGCCTCAAATTAAGATCTTTTTGTTTGAACAGATACTGAAGGCTACGATGATCAATTAATACCTCACACGAGACACCGTAGAGGTAATGCCTCTAAATCTTCAGTGCATGAACAATGGCTGCCAATTCTAATCCATGAACATGATAATTCTTCTCGTGAACTTTCAACTGCCGTGACCCATATGCAATTAACTTGCCATCTTGCATTAATACTGCACTAAGCCCAATGTGAGATGTATCACAATATACCATATACGATCCTGAACCTGTGGGTAATACCAACACTGGCGCCGTAGTCAAAGTAGTCTTGAGCTTCTGAAAGCTCAATTCACACTCGTTAGACCATATAAAGGGGACACCCTTTTGGCTCAATCTGGTCAATGGGCTTGCTATAGATGAAAACCCTTCCACGAACCAACGATAATAACATGCCAAACCCAGGAAACTCCGAATCTCCGTAACTAAAGTAGGTCTATGCCAATTCTGAATAGCCTCAATCTTCTTAGGATCCACCTTTATGCCTTCTTCCGATACAACAAGCCCCAAGAAGGCAACCGAGTCTAACCAAAATTCACATTTTAAAAATTTGGCATATAACTGATTATTCTTCAAAGTCTGAAGCACACTCCGAACATGTTGCTCATGCTTATCTTGACTGCTGGAGTAAATCAAGATATCCTCAATGAATACAACCACAAAAAAATCCAAATAGGGCTTGAATACCCGATTCATCAAATCCATAAATGTTGCCGGGGCATTTGTCAACCCAAATGACATCACTAGGAATTCGTAATGCTCATACCAAGTCTGAAAAGCTATCTTAGGCACATCAGATGCCCTAATTTTCAACTGATGGTAACCAGACCTCAAATCAATCTTCAAAAATACGTTGGCACCCTGAAGGTGATCAAATAAGTCATCAATTCCTGGCAATGGATATTTATTTTTGATAGTGGCCTTGTTCAACTGCGATAATCTATACACATCCGCATAGAGCCATCTTTCTTCTTTACAAATAGTACAGATGCACCCCAGGGCGAGACACTGGGTCTAATGAATCCTTGATCAAGCACGTCTTGTATCTGCTCTTTAAATTCTTTCAACTCCGGCGGAGCCATACAGTATGATGGGATAGAAATGGACTGAGTGCCCGAAGCCAAATCAATACAAAAGTCAATATCTCTGTCGGGTGGCATCCCCGGCAAATCTGCAGGAAATACTTCTGAAAATTCATGAACAACTGGTACTGAGTCCATAGAAGGAACATCCGGACTGGGATCGCGAATATTAGCCAAATAGGCCATACACCCTTTCTCTACCATACATCGAGCTTTCATATAAGAAATAACCCTGCTGGCAGAATGACCAGGAGTTCCTTTCCACTATAACCGAGGTAACCTCGGCATTGCTAGGGTCACTGTCTTTTCATGACAATCCAATATAGCATGATAAGGTGACAACCAATCCATACCCAAGATGACATCAAAATCTACCATATCAAGAAGTAGAAGATCCACACTAGTCTCAAGACTACCAATAGTAACCTCTCACGAATGATAGACATGATCTACTATAATAGAATCTCCTACCGACGTAGATACATGCACACCAATACTCAGAGAATCAGAAGGCACAACCAAATATGAAGCAAAATAGGAGGACACATAGGAATAAGTAGATCCTGGATCAAATAGAACTGATGCATCTAAATGGAAAACTGGAATAATACCTGTGATCACAACATCAGATGACTCGGCCTCAGGCCTAGCTGGAAAAGTATAAAATCAGGGTTGAGCCCCACCACTCTGAACTGCGTCCTTGGGACCGCCTCGAACTGGCTGGCCTCCACCTCTAACAGTCTAACCTCTATCTCTAATGGCCTGACCTCCACCTCTAATGGCATGACCTCCACCTCTAGCTGCCTGACCCCTACCTCTAGCTGGGTGATCAGCCAGTGAAGCAACCGGTGCCGCTATGATGGCACGGGAATCCTGTCGAGATCTGTTGATGGCAATGCCTCCTGATGTAACCAATGTTCCCATACTCATAACACCCATCCTGATGTCGTGGATGCTAAAGCTGAAGCTGAACCGAATGGGCCGGATAACCGCTGAAGTAACTCTGGAGTGGTGGTGCACTGATAGAAGCTGAATGTGCACTAAATGCTGGCTGCCCAGAGTAATGCATAATAGGACTGTGACTCCCTGAAGCACCGGGAGATGCATGAAGTGCTGAATGAAACGGTCTGGGAAGATGACCCATACTAAAATTACCCTTGCCTCCAGATGAAGCACCACTGAAACTACCGAACTGACGAGGCCTCTTATCAGGCCTCTGCCCTCTCTCCTGTGCAAGAACCATCTCGATCCTCCTCGCGATATTAGCAGCCGCCTGAAAAGAAATCTCACTTCCGGTCTCCTTGGCTATATGAAGCCTGATAGGGTGAGTGAGTCCCTCAATAAACCTCCTCACCCTCTCTTCCTCAGTAGGTAGTAAAAGGAGAGCATGATGGGCTAAATCCAAGAAACGGGACTTATACTGAGTAACAGTCATACTGCCCTGCTGTAGATGCTCAAATTGCTTGCGGTAATCCTCTCTCAGTGTGATAGGAATGAACTTCTCCAGAAATAGCTAAGAGAACTGCTCCTAGGTAAGTGCAGGCGATCCAACTGGTCTGGCCAATGTATAATCTCTCTACCACCTCTTGGTAGAACCAGTCATCTGATATACAGCAAAATCAACCCCATTGGTCTCACCTATACCCATGTTCCGCAGCACCTCATGGCAGCGGTCAAGATAATCCTGTGGGTCCTCAGGAGGTGTACCACTGAAGTGAACTAGAAAGAGCTTAGTAAACTTATCCAGTGTCAATAAGACCTCAAAAGACATGGCGGGCCTATCACCGATCTGTGCCGCAATAACTGGCTGAACTAACCCAACTGGCGGGGCTACTGGAGCCTGATTCTGGGGAGCCATCTGCTCCAGAGCAAGAGTAATGGGAGTTTTTGCTCCTTCCTCAGCCTGTGAGACGGCTGGTGCCACTGGAAATGTACCATTCTGGGGCACGCCCTCCATAAGACTCACCAAACGGACTAGAGCGTCCTCAAGCACCGGAGTAGCTATGAATCCTTCCGAGACCTGAACTGGTCCAACTGGTACATTCTGAACTAAAATCTCCTCCTGAAGTTCCACCTAAGGTTCTACAACAGGAGCTGCTGCTCGAGCTCTAGACTGAGCTCTACCTCTGCCTCTGCCTTGGCCTCTAGCACGACCTCAGCCTCGACCTCTACCCCTGGCCATAGTTGTAACCGGGGGCTCTGGTCCCTGTCCATCGGTAGATATATCACGTGTTCTCACCATCTGCGAGAGAATAAGAGTAGAATGGTTCAATCATCGATGATAGAATAAAATCGCACCACAGAATAAGAAAAAAGTGATATTGTTCCTAAACTACATAGCCTATAAGAAATAAGTACAGACGTCTCCGTACCGATCCTTTAGACTCTACTAAGCTTGCTCGTGACTCGTGAGACCTATGTAACCTGGTGCTCTGATACCAACTGTCACGACCTGAAATTCCCACCTTCGGGACCGTGATGGCGCCTAACATTTCACTTGCTAGGCAAGCCAACGTTAGAATAATATTATCCATTTAAAAATAATTTTTAAATTTATTAATAACAAGGAAACAAATGTAAAAGTAAGGTCTGAAATATAGTGAATAATCCATAAAAATAACGGTGTCTAAATACCATTTCAGAATTGGTGTCACAAGTGCACGAGCTTCTAGAATATTACAAATAAAGGTCTAAATAAAATAAAGTTGTCTAGAAACAAACACATAACTAAAGTAAAGTAGACGAGGACTTCAGAACTGCGGACGTCGTGCAACTATACCTCAAGTCTCCTCTGGTAGCTGAAATCCGAGCAAGTCTATGGTACGCCGCTAGGACCAACTCTGAACAATAAAGTTACGCTTTTTAAAGAGAAATGAAAAGTCAACTCAAATAGTCAACCCGGGCTCGAGCCTCGAAACCCGACGAAAATTAAAAAATTCAAACCTCCATTCAATAATGAGTCCAACCATATAAAAAATACTTAAATTCGACCTCAAATTGCCTTTCAAATCCCCAAATTTTAGCCTAAGAAGTTTTCACAATTTTCCCCGAAATTTCCAACTCCAATAAGTAATTAAATGATGAAAATAACAATTGATTCGTGAAATATAGCCAAAACTGAGTTAGAATCTCTTACCCCAATTTCTGCCCAGCGATTTTGCTTTTGCGGGCCAACAGTCGCTTCTACGGCTCCGCACATGCGAAAATTCCATTGCAGGTGCAACCATGACTTAAATTCTGAAAATGCTCTACTGCGGACACCCAAGCGCACCTACGCCCATGCTTCGCGACTAATGGCTCGCTTCTGCGAGCCTGCATTTGTGGAGCTTCGACCGCATCTGCGCTCCTTCCCCGGCACACTCATATATGCTCCTGCGACGCCCCCTCCGCACATGCGGTCCCATCTGGGCAGGTGCAACCTCGCTTCTGCAGCTCGAGGGCCTCTTTTGCGGTGCCGCACCTGCAGCCCGAAATACGCAGGTGCGATTGCACCAGTCACAACCAAACTTCAGCAATTTCACAAGTTCAAATATACCAACAAGTTCCAAAATACATAACGGACCTACTCGAGGCTAAAAATCATATCAAACAATATCGATTCTACGAATCGCAACCTAATTCAAGCCTATTGAAACTATGAAATTTTGAATTTCGAAACTAATGCTGATTCATACTTAAACAACTCCGATTGACTTCAAATTCCCACTTTCGTAATCTGAATCCGACCCCAATATCAATAAAGTCAACTCCGTTCAAACTTTTCAACCTTCCAAACCTTCAACTTTCTAACTTTTGCCAATTCAAGGCGAAACGACCTACAAACCTCCAAATCAACATCCGAACACGCTCCTAAGTCCAAAATCACCATATGGAGCTATTGGAACCGTCAAAACTCTATTCCGGAGTAATATACACTGTAACGACCTGGCCGGTCATTTTGAGTATTATAACCCCGTTCCCCCATTTAGTGCTTCTTTAAATAATCAATTGCCTTTTGGAGTTCTGTAGGAATTTCAATAAGGTTTATGTCATCAACATATATAGCAAGTACAACAAACTCCGATGTTGTTTTCTTTATAAAAACACAAGGACACATGGTATCATTTATATAACCTTCCTTTAATAAATACTCATTAGTCATAATTAATTTTCGTTGCAGCGTGCAACCCGTTCCCACAATATATCCATTTTCAACCCACAAATATATTTATTTTAGTCAAGTATATATATAGACTTTTAAATAAGTTTGTTGCGGCGTGCAATCCGATTCCTAAATATAGACTTTTAAATAATTCCCAAATATAGACTTTTAAATAAGTCTGTTGCGACGTGCAATCTGATCCCCAATATTCATATATTTACTTTTATTTCTGTTGCGGCGTGCAACCCGTTCCCTCAATATAACTTTAAACAACTCATAAATGTAATAAAAAGTACTACAATAAATACCATGTCCAATGAGAAACTATTAAGCATCAAGGTACACAATAACTATAATTTATTTATGAACAAACAATGACAAATAGCAATTAATTATAAAAATCGTGGAGAAAATAAGTAATTTAATATTTAATATGCTAAATGTCAAGTAGCAATTAAGACACATAATTCAAGTAGCATGTAGCAATTATTGTACGAATTTCATAATTTATATTTGACAAAGAATATGAGAGAAATAATTATCAAAACAATTAGTTCGTGTATTAAAATAAATTTAGGATTTTCAAATGTTTATGCAAATCATTAATTTGACGACGTATAGACACTCGTCACCTCACCTATACGTCGTTCACATGCATTTCACATAATAAATAATTTAACGGTTCTATTTCCTCAAGTCAAGGTTAACCACAACACTTACCTCGCTTTGCAAATTCCAATCAATTACTCGACCATAACTTTTCCTTTTAAATTTTTCTCCAAAAGCTTCAAATCTATTCACAAACAATTCGATATACTCAATACGAATCATAGGAATTAATTCCATATGAATTTACTAATTTTCCAGATAAAAATCTGAAATTCACTTTAAAACTTGACAGTGGAGCCCACGTCTCAAATCTCAAAAAAACTTACGAAATCCGAACACCCATTCCGAGACGAGTCCAACCATACAAAAATTATCCAATTCCGATGTCAAATGGACCCTCAAATCTTAAATTTTCGGTTTTGAAGGATTTTATAAAAATCTGATTTTTCCTCCATAAATTCACGGATTCATGATATAAATGAGTATGGAATCATGAAATATAATTAATATAGGATAAGGAACACTTACCCCTATATTTTCCCGTAAAAATCGCCCAAGAATCGCCTTATCCGAGCTCAAAAATAGAAAATGGTTGAAAATCGGACGAATCCCATTTTCGAGAACTTAAGTTCCGTTTCTTGGATTTTTACCTTATGTGATCGCGTACAATGCTTCGCAATCGCGAAGCACATTTTTGGCTGCTCAGCTTTCTGCTCTTCGCGAATGCGTAAAACACCACGCGAACGCGATGCTTTGACTCACAGACTTACGCGATCGCAAACGTCCTCACACGATCGCGATGAGTAAAGCGTGTGGCTCAACTTTAGCCTCTTTAACTCTACGCGAATGCAACCTTGGCCACGCATTCACGAAGCACCACTTCACACCCCATACGCGATCGCGTCCTCAAATTCGTGAACGCGAAGAACAACTTTGGATGGCCTCTCAGATTGCCTTAAGCGATCGCGAACGACTTCACGCGATCGCGATGAGTAAAATTTCTGCAACAAAACACCAGAAATCTGCCATCTTCCTTATGTCCAAAATGGTCCGTTGAGAATCTGAAACTCACCCGAGCCCTCGGGGCTCCAAACCAACCATGCACACAAGTCCTAAAATATCATACGAACTTGCTCGCGCGATCAAATCGCCAAAATAACACCTAGAATTATAAATTGAACACCAAATCTAATGAAATTTTCAAGAAAACTTTAAAACTTATATTTTCACAACCGGACGTCCGAATCATGTCAAATCAACTCTGATTCTCACAAAATTTGGCAGACAAGTCATAATTATTATAGTGGATCTATACCGGACTCCAGACCGAAAATACGGACTCAGTGTCAATAAATCCAATATTAGTAAATTCTTAAAAATCATTAAGCTTTCAAACTTTTAATTTTTCATCAAAATTTCATATCTCGGGTTAGGGACCTCAGAATTCGATTTCGGGCATACGTCCAAGTCCCAAATCACGATACGGATCTACCGGAACTGTCAAAATACTGATCCGAGTCCGTTTGCTTAAAATATTGACCACAGTCAACTCAGTTGAGTTTTAAAACTCTATTTCAAATTTTAATCCATTTTTCAAATAAAAACTTTCCGGAAAATTGTAAGGACTGCGCACGCAAGTCGGAAAATGATAATTAGTACTTTTCCATATATTAGAACACAGAATTAATAATTAAATTTAAAGATGACATTTTGGGTCACCACGTAATGTTTTATCAAACAAACAGTTTTTACAATACCATTTAAATAAGAATTTTTCAATAGTTTATAGATATAATATTTAATTATTGCTCTATTTGAATCTTATATTGTTACAGTTTAAATAAAGATAAATTATACTTATTCAGATACTGAAAACAAAGATCTTGATAGTGCTTGATCGATGTAAAGAGAGCATTTTTATAATAAAATATATATTTAAATTCATACATTTTAATTATAATATAAACAAATGAAGCCTAAGTGTAGAGGGAGTCTTCCATAAAAGTTAGCCTAGGGAATATTCACTATTCAAGTGAAAACGTTTTAGACTAATAGGATGACTTCCGGGAGACAAATACAAAAAATGGCAGTTAAAATTTGAAATCAACATATTTGACTAATTAATCGAAAAGTCGGCCTCATTTGACGAATTAAGGAGTGATCCATTTTCTTTTGTGGTTTTTAGTTGGCAGAGATAATGTCAACAGTTATGAAAAAAACACATGTTATTCCTAAAACTATGGATAAAAAGCACATGATTGCTGAAATTTAATTCGTTCGGGGTCATATTTTTCTTCATACCGACTTAAATTATTTTCATACTCGAGAATTAACACTAACCTTATATAGATGTGGTAGGTACTGCGAAATGCAGTAATTCCATAATTTTAAAGAAACCTAAATTAAAAAAACACAGTGCTATAATCTCCCTTATGTTAAAAAATTCATATAACACGTTTTTGAGTCCTTATAAATTAAGGAGTTTTCTAGGATATATTTACATCTTTGACGAACTTAGGTGTCATTTTTCAAGATAGAGTATAAATACTGATATAAAGATGTCAAATTTTTAGTAATATGTTGATTTGCCCCAAAAAATTAGTTATAGTGCATCATATAAATCTAACATTGACTGTTGATTTCTAAAGGCACAATCTTCTCTTAAGATTTATTACTAAAAGAGAAGAAAACTCTGTTATAGTTCTTCTCAAAAAGTAATTATACTATATAATTTCTACTGAAAATCAATAATATTCTAATATTACACCTACTTGTTTGAAATTTCAATGGAAATTTTGTCAAACTATCAACCTCGATGTCTAAGTGTTCCATGTGCTACATTTCCGTCCTTTCAGCAAAAACCCACTCTGATGAAGACATAGAGAAATTCTTTGCTCACATTTGAATTTATTCCAATATTGCCAAGCGAACATCTTTCTTTTTAGTTTGCCATGAAAGTCTTGGAACAATGGTAAAATTGTCTCTGTGTAACCTATATGTTACGTATTCGAGCAGTGAAATCAACTGGTACTAATTCTGATGTAGGATGTCTACATCACACCTCTTGGGGTGCAGCCAGTGGCGAAGCCAAAATTTTTATCTAGGATGTTCAAACTTGAAATAAAATAAAAAAACTCAATAAAGGGTGTTCAATATATATTATATACCATTAATATCTAATATTTTTCCTATATATATAATGTAATTTTTCGACGAAGGATGGTAAGTTGACCACCCTTAGGGCTATGTACCTTCGCCCCTGGGTGCGGCCTTCACCGAACCCTATGCGGGATACCTTGTACATCGAGTTACCATGTGCCTTTTGTCCGGTATTAGCATTGAAGCCAACTCAACTCGAATTTGCATCGAAAAATCCCACATTGGGAGGTAAAATACTCCCTAATAAATACGACTCCATACAAAAGGACTCAAACCAACAATAGTTAGTGTTAAGTATTCTTTCATCCTTAATCACTTTATTGTAGTATAAAAGTCTGTAGTACCAAAATGGAGAATTAAGTTTGGGCCATTCACATGGTTAGATTGACCTTGTGATTTTTCAAGAAAAACTATAGGAGCACCGACAATTACTTCTTATGAGTCATTAGTCTTTAAATTCCAACTTGAGAATTAGTATGTCCACAAAACGTATCTTCAGAGGAAAATCAAGAATTACGTCCATTAATCTAATGTGAACCCTTTGCCATTTGAATTATTCTCCATCACATATATTTCATTTTAAATATTACATGCTGAAAGAACATTTATTTTGAATTTCGATGACCAAGTTGAGATTGAAAGATAAGTAACGTTTTCTTCTTGGATGTAGACATTGTTTTTGTCATATTACACAACAGAGAAAGAAATGGCTAGTTTTGGAAATTAAAAGAAATCTTTTAGAGAGACAGATGTTCAACCTACCCTCAAATTAAATTTTGTAACATAAAATAAGTGTGATCACTAGAATTATAGGTTGGGTAAGTTAGTGAAAGGTCTAGCAAATACTTAGTACTACTCTCTCCGTTTCAAATTAGATGAGGTACTTTTCTTTTTAGTCCGTTCCAAAAAATGACATATTTTTAAATTTGGAAATAATTCAACTTTAAACTCTTCATTTTACCCATTTTACTCTTATTGGGAAGCTTTTATAACCACACAAATATCATGACCCCACGAAACTTTTACTTCTTAAGCTTTTAAGATCATACATTTCAAAAGACTTGTTTATTTTCTAAAATTCCGTGCCGAGTCAAATAATATCATCTAAATTTAAACGGAGTAATAATTTGGAAATTGGATGGACCAAATTTTCCAATGTTATTAACTCTCTGAAGTGACCTTTTGCTATTTATATTAAACTTTTACCTCAATTGTACTTTTAAGGGTAATCAATATATGAATATATACCTTTGCTATAGAGTAGTTGCTATTTTTTTATAGCAGGGAGAAAGCAAATGCATCAATGATAAGTCCATGCGGCTGCGTCAATAAAGCATGGGCGGCCACACCATACAACAAGTGAAGCAATTGCTCTTATTGGTGAATCAGAATTTTTATAAAGGAGAGTTAAAATATATAAAAAAAATTCATTAAAAAGTCAAGTGGTATCATTATATAATATATATACATATTATTTTTAAAAATTACCCAATTATACAATGTATTCCGGTGAAGGGGTGTCGGGTGACACCCCTTTGGTGTATGTGGCTCCGCCACTGCTTGCTTTAGGCCCCAAGAATTTAAAGACAAGTGGCGGAGCCACCTTATAGAAAGGGGTGTCAAATGACACCCTTTGAGGGAAAAATACATTATATAGTGTCACGACCCGAAATTTTCAACCGACGGGATCGTGATGACGCCTATCATTTCACTTGCTAGGCAAGCCAACGTTAGAGAATCATTAACCAATTCCTTATTTCCATTCAGTAATTAAAAATAATTAACTAAGATGAAATATAATAAGTGCGGAATATCATAAAATTGCATTAACTACTACCACCCGGATCTAGAATCACCATTCACGAGCATTCTAGAATTTACGACAAGTAATAGTCTGAAAGAAATACAACTGTCTGAATGAAAGAAAACAATAGGACATAAAAGATAGACGAGGACTTCAAGGACTGTGAACGCCGACAGATCTACTTAAGTTTCCGGACAACGGACCAGAAGCAAATCTCCATCAACCTAAGCCGATATCAAAATCTACACAGAAAGTGCATAGTGCAGCATTAGTACAACCGACCCCATGTACTGGTAAGTGTCGAGCCTAACCTCGGCGAAGTAGTGACGAGGCTAGGACAAGACACCCACATATAACCTGAACAGTATAATCATGCTAGTGGTAACGATAGTAAATAAAGCAATAACACATAAATAATGGGAAGGGAACATACAACGGGGGAATACAACATAAAGAGTGAGAATAATGAAAAGACAAAATTAAACAAAAAATATTTAAATGAATTGAGCAATTAAAACAATAAGGAAAACTGCACGGCATCACCCTTCGTGTTTTATACTCTTCCTCACAATATAATTAAATTATGCACGGCATCACCCTTCGTGCTTTACACTCTTCCTCACAATTCACAGATTCAATAACCACGGATAGAGAGAAGTTTAACAAGAAATCAATATTTCATCAATGATTACTTTTACAATTTAACATCTCGACCTCGAATCAATATTCACAATTTTATCGACCTTGGTGGAACCGAATACAAGTCTCCCAACTTTTCAACAACAACAATAAGCATGGATAACCAGATTTAAGACTACAAATTTGCAAGAAATGGAATTTCACTCGCATGCTATGGTTTGACCACAACGTATAGATGCCCATCACCTCAACTATACGTCGTATTCAAAAATAAAACACGTAGCAAATACTCACACAATACCTATTCCCTCAAGCCAAAGTTAGACACAACACTTACCTTGCTCCGAAAACCACTTAATTCTCAATCACAGCGTTTTCTTTGAAATTTACCACCAAAATACTCGTATCTATTCAAAAATGACTCAATAATATCAAATATTGCTAAAGAAATTAATTATATTTCATAAATTAATCTTCTCAAATTTTCCTCCAAAAAGTCGAAAAATCGACCCTAGGCCCGCTTGGTCAAAACCTGAGGTTCGGACCAAAGTACTTTTACCTATTCATCTCCGAGCCCGAATATATAATTGGTTTTGAAATCCGACCCCAAATTGAGGTCTAAATCCCTAAATTCCCGAAATCCCTACTTTCTACCCTAACTCCTAATTCTACCATGAAAACTCTAGAGTTTTGGTTAAAATTTCAAGAAATGTAATGGGTAATTGAAAGAAAATGGTTTAGAATCACTTACCAACAATTTGGGGAAGAAATGACTCTTGAAAAATCGCCTCTACCCGTTTTGTTATTGAAAAATGTTGAAGAAATGGCTTAAACCCGTATTTGGAGTCTGTTTTAAGTCACTCGACAGGCCTTCATCGCGTTCGTGAGAGGCCTGTCGCGTTCGTGATGCACATCGGCCTAAGGCCTTCGCGTTCTCGAGTCTTCCTACGCGTTCGCATAAGGCAGCTACCCCCAAACCTTCTCGTTCGCGACCCCGTGGACGCATTCGCGTAGAAGAACATGACCCCTCTCTCCCAAGTCCCTTAAACTATCGCGTTCGCGTGAGATAGATCACGTTCGCGAAGGGTACCACCCCTAATGCTTCGCGTTCGCGACCAGTCCTTCACGTTCACGAAGAAGAAAATTCCCCTGTCCCATTTTACGTTTTGCGTTCGCGACACTACCTACGCGAACACGAAGAAGGGCACACCAGAACAGCTGCTGCGGCAAAAATCTCAGATTTTCTATGTGCAAATCACCCTGTAGCCTATCCGAAACTCACCCGAGCCCTTAGGGCTCCAAACCAAACATGCACATAAGTCTAAAAACATCATATGGACCTAATCGCGCGATCAAATCGCCAAAATAACACATAGAACTATGAATTTTGCACCAAATCAAATAAAATTCTTAAGATCAACTCCGTTTCTCACCAAATTTCACACACAAGTCTTAAATATCATAACGAACCTGTACCGGGCTCCGAAACTAAAATACGGACCCGGTACTAACAATGCCAAATATCAATCAATTCTTAAAAATAATTCATTTTCAGACTTTTAATTTTCATCAAAAATTCATAATTTGAGCTAGGGACCTCCGAATTCGATTGCGGGCATACACCCACATCCCATAATTCGATACGTACCCACCGGGACTGTCAAAACACGAATCTAGAAACCTGCCCGGATTGTGTACGCAAATCGAGGAGCATAAAAATGAGATTTTTAAGGATTAATAGCGCATATTAGAGTTCTAAAATATAAGATGACCTTTTGGGTCATCACATTTTCCACCTCCAAAATAACCGTTCGTCCTCGAACGGACATAGAAAATTACCTGGGCTGGTGAAAAGGTGGGGATATCTACTCCGCATATCGGACTCGGACTCCTAAGTAGCTGCCTCAATAGGCCGGCCTCTCCACTGCACTCAAACTGAAGGGTAGCTCTTTGATCTCAATTGGCGAACTTGCCGGGCTAGAATTGCCACCGGCTCCTCCTCATAAGTCAAATCCCTGTCCAACTGGACAGAGCTGAAATCTAACACATCAGATGGATCGCCGTGATACTTTCGAAGCATGGACACATGGAATACCGGATGAACAACTGATAAACTAGGTGGAAGCGCAAGCCTGTAGGCCATCCCTTCCACTCTCTCGAGAATCTCAAAAGGTCTGATATACCTAGGGCTCAACTTGCCCCTCTTTCCGAACCTCATTACACCCTTCATGGGTGATACCCGAAGTAACGCTCTCTCTCCGATCATGAATGCAACATCACAAATTCTACGGTCGGCATAACTCTTCTGCCTGGACAGAGCTGTGCGAAGTCGATCCTAAATAATCTTGACCTTATCCAAGGCATCTTGTACTAAGTTTGTGCCCAACAATCGAGCCTCTCCCGGTTCGAACCACTCAACTGGCGACCGACACCGCCTACCATTTAATGCCTCATAGGGAGCCATTTGAATGCTCGACTGGTAGCTGTTGTTGTAGGAGAACTCTGCAAGGGGCAAGAACTGATCCCACGATCCTCCGACGTCTATAACATAAGCGCGGAGCATATTCTCCAATATCTAAATAGTAAGCTCGGACTGCCCGTCCGCCTGAGGATGAAATGCTGTGATCAACTCAACCCACATACCCAACTCACACTGAACTGCCCTCCAATAGTGCGAAGTAAACTGCGTACCTCGATCGAAAATCATAGACACGGGCACACCGTGAAGACGGACGATCTCCCGAATATAAATCTCTGCTAACCGCTCCGAGGAATAGGTAACTGTCATAGGAATGAAATACGCTGACTTAGTTAGCTTGTCCACAATAACCCAAACTGCATCGAACTTCCTCTGACTCCGTGGGAGTCCAACAACAAGATCCATAGTGATACACTCCCACTTCCACTCAGGAATATCTAACCTCTAAAGTAAACCACCAGGTCTCTAATGCTCACACTTTACGTGCTGGCAATTTAGGCACCGAGTTACATAGGCAACTATGCCCTTCTTCATTCGCCTCCACCAATAATGTCGCCTCAAGTCCTGATACATCTTGACGACTCCCGGATGAATAGAATACCGGGAACTGTGGGACTCCTCAAGGATCAACTCATGAAGTCTATCCACATTAGGCACACAGATACGACCCCGCATCCTCAAAACTCTGTCATCTCCAACAGTAACCTGCTTGGCACCACCGTGCCGCACTGTGTCTCTAAGTACAAGTAAATGAGGATTATCATCCTGCCGATCTCTTATGCGCTCAAACAAAGAAGACCGAGCAACTATACAAGCTAGAACACGGCTGGGCTTAGAAATATCCAACCTCACAAACTGGTTGGCCAAGGCCTGAACATCCAATGCAAGCGGTCTCTCACCTACTTGAACATATGCAAGGCTACCCATACTAGCTGATTTTCTACTCAAAGCATCGGCCACTACATTGGCCTTCCCGGGATGATACAATATGGTGATATCATAGTCTTTCAATAGCTCCAACCACCTTCTCTGTCTCAAATTGAGTTCCTTCTGCTTGAACAAATACTGCAAGCTTCGATGATCAGTGAATACCTCACATGGCACGCCGTAAAGATAGTGCCTCCAAATCTTCAGCGCGTGACAATGGCTACCAGTTCTAGATCATGAACATGGTAATTCTTCTCTTGAACCTTCAACTGCCGTGAAGCATATACAATAACCTTGCTACCCTGTATCAATACCGCTCCCAGACCAATACGAGATGCGTCACAGTATACCGTATAAGATCCTGAACCTGTGGGTAACACCAATATTGGTGCCGTAGTCAAAGCAGTCTTTAGCTTCTGAAAGCTCGCTTCACACTCGTCTGACCACCTGAACGGCGCACCATTCTGGGATAATCTGGTCAATGGGGCTGCTATGGACGAAAACCCCTCCACGAATCGACGGTAATAGCCCGCTAAACCCTGGAAACTACGGATCTGTGTAGCTGATATGGGTCTAGGCCAGTTCTGGACTGCCTCAATCTTCTTAGGATCCACCTGAATACCCTTTGTTGATACAACGTGACCCAAGAAAGCAACCAAACTCAACCAAAACTCGCATTTTGAGAACTTAGCATATAACTGGCTGTCCTTCAGAGTCTGAAGAACGATCCGAAAGTGCTGCTCATGCTCCTCTCGACTGTGGGAGTAGATCAAGATATCATCAATAAACACAACCATAAAAAAATCTAAGTAAGGTTAGAACACTCGATTCATCAAATTCATAAATGTTGCTGGGGTATTTGTCATCCCAAATAACATCACTAGAAACTCATAATGCCCATACCGAGTCCGAAAAAATGTCTTAGGAATATCGGATGCCCAAATCCTCAACTGATGGTAGCCAGATCTGAAATCAATCTTTGAAAACACCTTGTTACCCTGAAGCTGATCAAATAAATCATCAATCCTCGGCAATGGATATTTGTTCTTGATGGTGACTTTATTCAACTGCCGAGAATCTATACACATCCTCTTCGATCCATCTTTCTTCTTCATAAACAACACAGGTGCACCCTATGGTGAGACACTAGGTCTAATGAAGCCCTTGTCAAGCAAATCTTGCAACTGCTCCTTCAATTCTTTCAACTCTGGCTTGGCCATGCGATATGGCAGAATGGAAATAGGTTGAGTCCCCGGAGCCAAATCAATGCAGAAATCAATATCCCTGTCGGGTGGCATCCCTGGCAGGTCTACAGGAAACACCTCTGGAAACTCACGAACAACCGACACCGAATCTATGGAAGGAACCTCCACACTAGAATCGCAGACATAAGCCAAATAAGCTAGACACCTCTTCTCGATAATGTGCCGAGCCTTCATATAAGAGATAACCCTATTGCCAAAATGGCCAAGATTTCCTCTCCACTCGAATCGAGGAAACCACTGCAAGGCTAAGGTCAATGTCTTGGCGTGACAATCTAATATAGCATGATAAGGTGACAGCCAATCCATACCCAGTATGACATCAAAATCAACCATGTCGAGAAGTAGAAGATCTACACGAGTCTCAAAACTCCCAATGGTGACCACACACGAACGATAAACACAATCTACAACAATAGCATCTCCCACTGGTGTGGACACATACATAGAGGCACTCAAAGAATCACGTGGCACAACCAAATAGGAAGCAAAATAGGATGACACATAGGAGTAAGTAGATCCCGGATAAAATAGAACTGAAACATATCTATCGCAAACTGAAACAGTACCTGTGATAACAGCGTCAGATGACTCAGCCTCAGTCCTGGCTGGGAAAGCATAACACTGGGGCTGGGCCCCACCACCCTGAACTACGTCCCTGAGACGACCTTTAGCTCGCTGGTCTCCACCTCTAACAACCTGACATCCACCTCTAACAGTCTGGCCTCTACCTCTGGCTGCTTGACCCCTGCCTCTGGCTGGCTGAACAAGTGGTGCAGCAACTAGTGTCGGAACCATGGCACGAGAACTCTGATGTTATGAGCTGCCTGTTGCCCGAGGGCAAAATCTAGCAATATGCCTCGGATCACCACAAGTATAACATAACTTCGGCTGCTGTGACTGCTGACCCTGAAACTGACCCTGTCGACCTGAATAACCACCCTAATGACTCTAAAGTGGAGGTGCACTAATAGGAGCTGGTGGTGCACCATAGGCTAGCTGGTCGGAATAATGCATCTGAGGGCCATGACCACCTGAGGCACCGTGGGTTGCCTGGAGCGCTGAATGAAATGATCTGGGAGTATGGCCTCTACCAAAAGTATTTCTGCCTCTAGACGAGGCACCGCTGAACTCATCGGAATGACGAGGTCTCTTGTTAGACCCCTGACCTCCCTGAGTAAGAACCAGTTCGTCTCGTCTAGCGAAATTAGCAGCCGCCTGAAAAGAAATCTCACTCCTAGTCTCCTTATCCATCTGCAATCTGATAGGCTCAGCAAGTCCATCAATAAAACTCCCTACCCTCTCGGTGGGAAGCAGAAGAATAGCATGACTGGCCAAATCCATAAAACGAGTCTCATACTGAGTAACAGTCATACTGCCCTGCTGGAGACGCTCAAACTGACGACGACGCTCCTCTCTCAATGTGATAGGCAGAAACTTCTCTATGAAGAGCTGAGAGAATTGGTCCCAAGTAAGAGTAGGCTACCCAACTGGTCTGGTCAACAAGTAATCTCTCCACCATTTCTTGTCGGAACCAGTCATTTGAAATGCAGCAAAATCGACCCCATTGGTCTCCACTATACCCATGTTCCGTAAAACCTCATGACAACTGTCAAGATACTCATGGGGATTCTCTGAAGGAGCACCACTAAAGTGAACAGGAAAGAGCTTGACAAACCTGTATAATCTCCATAAGGCCTCAAAAGACACAATTGGCTCATCTCCAACCTGTGCCGCAATAATCAACTGAACTAATCCGACTGGCTGAGCTGCTGGAGCCTGATACTGGGGAGCTATCTGCTCTGGAGTGGGAGTGGTTGGAGTATGGGCTCCTCCTCCAGCCTGAGAGACTGCTGGTTCCATGGGATATGTGCCAGTCTGGGCCACACTCTCCATAAGGCCCACCAAACAGACCAAAGCGTCCTGAAGTACTAGGTGGTAATGAACCCCTTCGGAACCTGAGCTGGTCCGGAAGGAGCAGTCTGGACTGGAACCTCCTCCTCAAGCTCTATCTGAGGCTCCACTGCTGGGGCTGCTGCTCGGGCTCTAGGCTGAGCCCTGCCCCTGCCTCGGGCTCTAGCACGGCCTCGGCCTCGACCTCTGCCCCGCGTAGGACCTGCCACTGGAGGCTCTGGCTGCTGCTCAGCTGAGGAAGCGGTACGTGTTCTCGCCATCTGCGAGAGAATACGAGTAGAAGAGTTCAATCAGCATTGAGAAAGCAAAATCGCACGATAGAGAAGAAAAAAAGTGAAACTTGTTCCTAAACTTCATAGCCTCTTGAAGATAAGCACAGACGTCTCCGTACCGCTTCTTCAGACTCTACTAAGCTTGCTCGTGAATCGTGAGACCTAGGCAACCTAGTGCTCTGATACCAACTGTTACGACCCAAAATTTCCCACCGACGGAACCGTGATGGCGCCTATCATTTCACTTGCTAGGCAAGCCAACGTTAGAGAATCATTAACCAATTCCTTATTTCCATTCAGTAATTAAAAATAATTAACTAAGATGAAATATAATAAGTGCGGAATATCATAAAATTGCATTAACTACTACCACCCGGATCTAGAATCACCATTCACGAGTATTCTAGAATTTACGACAAGTAATAGTCTGAAAGAAATACAACTGTCTGAATGAAAGAAAACAATAGGACATAAAAGATAGACGAGGACTTCAAGGACTGAACGCCGACAGATCTACTTAAGTTTCCGGACAACAGACCAGAAGCAAATCTCGATCAACCTAAGCCGATATCAAAATCTACACAGAAAGTGCATAGTGCAGCATCAGTACAATCGACCCCATGTACTGGTAAGTGTCGAGCCTAACCTCGGCGAAGTAGTGACGAGGCTAGGACAAGACACCCACATATAATCTGAACAGTATAATCATGTTAGTGGCAAAGATAGTAAATAAAGCAATAACGCATAAATAATGGGAAGGGAACATATAGTGGTGGAATACAACATAAAGAGTGAGAATAATGAAAAGAGGGAATTAAGCAGAAAATATTTAAACGAATTGAGCAATTAAAACAGCAAGGAAAACTGCACGGCATCACCCTTCGTGCTTTACACTCTTCCTCACAATATAATTAAATTATGCACGACATCACCCTTCGTGCTTTACACTCTTCCTCACATTATAATTAAATTATGCACGGCATCACCCTTCGTGCTTTACACTCTTTCTCACAATTCACAGATTCAATAACCACGGATAGAGAGAAGTTTCACAAGAAATCAATATTTCATCAATGCTTACTTTCACAATTTAACATCTCGACCTCGAATCAATATTCACAATTTTATCGACCTTGGTGGAACCGGATACAAGTCTCCCAATATTTCAACAACAACAATAAGCATGGATAACAAGATTTAAGACTACAAATTTGCAAGAAATGGAATTTCACTCGCATGCTATGATTCGACCACAACGTATAGATGCCCGTCACCTCAACTATACGTCGTATTCAACAACAAAACACGTAGCAAATACTCACACAATACCTATTCCCTCAAGCCAAAGTTAGACACAACACTTACCTTGCTCCGAAAGCCACTTAATTCTCAATCACAGCTTTTCCTTTGGAATTCACCTTCAAAGCACTCGTATCTATTCAAAAATAAGTCAATAATATCAAATATTACTAAAGGAATTAATTATATTTCATAAATTAAATTTCCCAAATTTTCCTCCAAAAAGTCGAAAAATCAACTCCGGGCCCGCTTGGTCAAAATTCGAGGTTCAGACCAAATTATTTTTACCCATTCATCCTAGAGCCCGAATATATAATTGGTTTTGGAATCCGATCCTAAATTGAAGTCTAAATCCCCAAATTTCCGAAACCCCTAGTTTCTACCCTAAACCCTAATTCTACCACGAAAACTCTAGATTTTTAGTTGAAAATTCTAGAAATGTAATGGGTAATTGAAAGAAAATGGTTTAGAATAAATTACCAATAATTTGGGGAAGAAATAACTTTTGAAAAATCGTCTCTACCCGTTTGGTTCTTGAAATTTTTTGAAGAAATGGCTTAAACCTGTATTTGGAGTCTGTTTTAAGTCATTAGACAAGCCTTCATCGCGTTCGCGAGAGGCCTGTCTCATTCGCGATGCACATCGGTCTAAGGCCTTCACGTTCGCGAGTCTTCCTACGCATTTACGTAAGGCAGCTCCCTCCAAGCCTTCGCGTTCGCGACCCCGTGGACGCGTTCGCGTAGAAGAACATGACCCCTCTCCCCCAGGTCCCTTAAACTATCGCGTTCGCGTGAGACAGATCGTGTTCGCGAAGGGTACCACCCCCAACGCTTCGCGTTCGCGACCAGTCCTTCGCGTTCGCGAAGAAGAAAATTTTCATCCCCCATTTTACCTTTCGCGTTCGCGACACTACATACGCGAACGCGAAGAAGGGCACACCAGAACAGCTCCTGCTGCAATAATCTAAGATTTTCTAAGTGCAAATCATCCCGTAGTCTATCCGAAACTCACCCGAGCCCTCGAGGCTCCAAACCGAATATGCACATAAGTCTAAAAATATCATACGGACCTGCTCACGCGATCAAATCGTCAAAATAACACCTCGAACTACGAATTTAGCACCAAATCAAATGGAATTCTTAAGAACACTTTAAAATTTCTATTTTCTCAACTGGACGTGTGAATCACGTCAAATCAACTCCGTTTCTCACCAAATATCACAGACAGGTCTTAAATATCATAACGAACCTGTACCAGGCTCCGAAACTAAAATACGGACCCGATACTAACAATGCCAAATATCAATCAATTCTTAAAAATAATTCATTTTCATACTTTTAATTTTCATCAAAAAACCATAATTTGAGATAGGGACCACCGAATTCGATTCCGGGCATGCGCACACATCCTATAATTCAATACGGACCCACCGGAACCATCAAAATATGGATCCGGGCCTGTTTACCAAAAATATTGACCAAAGTCAACTAAAATCAACTTTTAAGGCAAAAATTCTTATTTTCATTAGTTTTCAACATAAAAGCTTTCCGAAAACCTGCCCGGACTGCGCACGCAAATCGAGGAGGGTAAAAATGAGATTTTTAGGCTTAAAAACGCATATTCGAGTTCTAAAACATAAGATGACCTTTGGGTCATCACATATAGGTACGTAAAAAAAGTTTATATGTATATATAGTATGTGTTGACTTCCCTTAGTTTTCTCGTATGTTTACTTTTATATATTTTGATACCCCTTAATAAAAATTTTGGCTCCGCCACTATTAAGGACCCAAAAATTTACTATTTCTCTATATATAGTATATTATTTGTATAATTATTTCTTATTATTGATAAATGTATATCTTTATTGTCATATTAATTTTTAATAACTCAATTTCTTCCTCTAATTCATATAACCAAAATAGTTTTCTGTCAATCTTATTTTACATTTTTACTGAATTATATTTCTCTATTCATTAGTTAGTCACACAACTATATCTCATAATCTAACTTATCATTTATTTTTCTCGCATAAATTATACTCTCTCTGTCCCGATTTATTTGAAAGTGTTTGACTGGACAAGGAGTTTATGAAATAAAGAAAGAATTTTGAAACTTATGATATAAAACAAATAAGAGAAACTCGTGTGGCTAGAAATCATCTCATTAAGGGTAAACAAGAAAAATCTAAAGTTTATTTATTACTAAATATAGAAAGTGGACGGACTAAAAAATAGGAGTCACATAAGTCGGGAGGGGGAATTATGTTTTTTCGGTTCTCATTTCAGTTATGATGCAATCAACGTTAAATTCATTCAATTTTTTGTACTTTATAAAACCAAGTTCTCATATATATATATATATATATATATTTGCAAACTGATAATTAAGGCAAACTGATAATTAAGGCGGAGTATGAGTTCAATAACAAAATCAAAATTCTGACTCTCAGCTCATCAGTTTTGGGGCACGTTTATCAAGTGCACCAGTGCTGCAACTTGTTACTCCTCTACTGTGATTGCCAACGAAGGACAATTCGTACTTTCCTAGAAACACAAATGGTTGCTAAAGAATTTTATTTGTTGAAATTTTGATTGGGCTGCGTCTTTAAAAAATTTCATTAGACAAGTCATAGTGAGATTGAGATATAAAAATTATAGTGGCCAGAAAATATTTTAATATTTTTTTGGGTGCTTTTCTACCCTCTTTAATTACCCAAAAAAATTATAAGTCAAGATCATCTCTTGGGTTTTTGTTAAGCACACAGTACAATCTTGCATATCAACTGAAACAGATAACAACCAAATTAAAAAAAAAAGCATCATTCAAAGCTCAATAAAGTAGCACATATCAAAATTGAAAAGTGAAGTCCTACATATAGAACAAACACACATGATATATATGCATACTTTTGGGTCAATGTGGCATAGCTCAAACAATAAATAAGTGGGGTTCACACAAAGCATAGATATTTAATAACCAAAGAATCGTATTATGAAACTATCATCGAGAAAAAAATTTGGGAATTAAAGAGAAAACAAATTACTACAAATTTTATATATTTATTTATGAACAGATACACGTTACGTTTGAATCGTGATAATATGCTAGATTTACATGTAATTTGATGTGTTTTACCCTGAATTTAGAGTGTTTCAAGTGTTTTGAAGGTTAAAAAATATTCAATTGAGTTTAATGGTGTAATCTTATTACGTATAAATTCATTGGTGATAGACGAAGTTCATTGAGTATTTTCTCACCCATATCCCGCGCCGCAGCTCCATGACACAAAGGCTTAATTTCTCGTAATTTTAAATGTTGGATATTTTTGTCTAGGCAAAATTTATGGTCATATAAAAGGGTTTAAACCTATTTTTCCTGAAAAAATAAGAAACACCATTGTTGAAGCAAATTTGACCTTGGAAGATCAGCAAGTCCATCCCACAAGACGAATCAAATACTTTTTCTCTACTTTTCGATTTTTGCTATTAAATATTGTTTTAACAATAGTTTATGTGTTTTTATTACAATTGTGAGTACCTAAACTTCTCATCTAGGATTATGATGGAATCACTTATATATTGGGAGAACTGTTTGACAATATTTTTTAAATAATTGAACCGTTATAAATAGAGTCTATTGGTTCAACTATATTTTGTTGCAAGGACTTTCGATAAATTGTACCCTTATATCTTATTTTGCTTGAGAATGATTAGGTTATTATTGAAAAACGTCACTTTTGAGTAATCAAGAGATTAATTGCAAGAATTTAAAAATGAGTTTAGAGATAATAAAACTTTGCACGATCTTTATGAGTCAGTCGTTTAAGTTGTTAGCTGGAGTTAGTACTAGAGAATAATTTTAAGAAATTGGAATCTAAGATTTCTAAAACGCGGGTGCACCATTAAAGAAAGAAGAAGAAGAAAACACTAAATGGGTATCAATTATTGTTCCTTTGGGTAAATAACTTAGTATTTAACCAAGTGCACCATTCAACCTCTTTGGATTATGGGTGTCAACAGATAATATAAGTTTAATTCTAGAAAATACATACATAAAGTACCTAATTTGGCTTAAAGACAATAGGTTCACGTGCCCCATAATCTACCATATAAGTCCGCTCGTCGTGGAGAATAGTTCCAAGAGAATATAATGAACACGTTAGACATTCATCCCAATAATTAAGGAAATCACCATCCTACGTTTTTTACTCATGAATATACCTTATTCTCTTTAGTTGATAATTTTATTGCTTTAGTATTTGTTAGTTAAGTAGTATAAAATAGACAAAATTACTTTCTAACTTGAAAAATGTTTGAACCTATTTTCTGAGTGATAGTGAATAATTATAGCTAAGCGTTAGTTATCTCTGGTATTTGACTCTGAATTCTTTAGCCAAATATATTTTGCAGCGATCACTTATCCTTTTTAGGATGGGAGCCGGACATAATCTATCACGACCTAACCTAGGGTCGCGACGGATAACCGACACTGAGTGCCAATCATCACTAAACTTGTTGATAATCTACTAATCATGAATATAAACAGATAAACTGAACAAGCAGAAGCATAGCTGATAAGAACTGTACAATTTGGAAAGCCGACAAGGCTAACATATAAAACATACTAACTGCACATGTGCATATCTACAAGCATCTAGGAGTGCTGAACTGAACAAGTACTGGACGGAACAGGGGCCCGCCATACCCAAACTAGCTGATTGTAGAAATACCAAAAGATAAGTAACTCTTGGGTAAGTGGAGTGACTCCAATAGCTGGTGGATGGGCTACTGATGTGACTTAAGCGCTGATCTATCTTTACCTGCGCAACATGAAACGCAGCGCCCCAGAAGGGACGTCTATACGATATGTACAAAGTATGTAGGGTGGAAAGCATATGAGCATACTAAAGCATGACTGTAAGTTGAAACTCTAAATATAAGCTGAAAGCTAAAGAACTAGCAGCCGCTCTGGAACTGAACCGATGTTTAAGATGAAATCATGCTGAAACTGAACTACCATTTAAACCGGTACCTGGCTGGCGTTATGGGCTATTTCCCCCCAATCAAGTAACTGTATATCTGAACTAGCCTCATGTATAGTCACGCAATGTAAATTGTAACTATATATGCGTATATAATATGCCTGACTGGTGTTATCGGCTATATTCCCCCAGTAGGTAAATATATAATCAATAAACTCGGTCGGTGTTATGGGCTATCTTCCCCAGCATATAATCAATAGGATTCGCTGGAGTTATGGGTTATATCCCCCAGCATATCAATGTACGCATGTATAAGGCATAACAAATGTGGCAGCATCATATGGACTCAAGAGATTATGAAAGAAACCATAAATAGAATCACAATCGTAACCTAACGCTCATCATCCATAAGTTGGACAGAGGAGTCTATTCTCATTTTAGGAAGAAATTGAGTATGGACATGAGATACTACGGCTAATTAACTCATCACGATCCCTCTATAATCAATTTAGAACCAAGAAACTCAAGATATGTCCAACTCTTTGAATTTCCAAATATTTCGGCAAAGTTTCCCCTAAAACTTGATGATCCCCAAAGACAACAGCAAGCACCACAATATACATGGGAATGGATACTCGGACAAGATGATAACATCAACTAAAGGAGAGCTAGTTATCCATAATAGTGTCAAACGATCAGCAAAGTAGAATTATGAATATTATGTCGACTCATAATGGCTTACTTGTAACATGAAAATCTAAATATAATTTAGGAATAATCTAAGTATCAAGACATGATAATTAAGTTTGTAATCTTAAATGAAACTATTAGGATAAGATGCGGGTTAGGTATACATAAAAATATCAAAGGAACAGAACAAGCGGAAGTCCAGCTAGCATAGAATCGCCCTTTTTGTTTTTGTTGTGTTTTTAAGTTCTAACCTAAACTAGTGTCTGCCATACTTCACATATGGAATTGAATAATATACAAATATACAATACATGCTAAAATTTACCTTGAAAAACTCTTAAAAGATCAAGAAGAAAGGCTAGAACTTAGCTAGACCAAATCATGCCGAAAATAAAATAAAAACCCTACATACTTTTTGTGTTCTTGCTTCCAAACCTTGTTGCCTTTGATGCACACCCTTACTTATGCTTGTATAAATAAAATACAGAGGTGATAAGCTTCCTTATCCATTTAGATCTTTCCAAAACATGAGTTATAAGGAGAAAGGAGGACGGCAAAGTCTTACCAATGTCGTAAGGATTGCGTTGATGCGTTCGCGTCTTGATTTTGCGTTACGGATGGTCAAAACCCTAAGGATGTATTTAGGATGTCTAGAAAGATCTTTTAGGTTTGATTTTGGTCAAAATAAGGCTTAGATACGAAGTCCACAACTTTATATAGCAAGATAATTCTCAACCGATCTTGTGGGTCCCAAAGGGAGCTGCTTGTGCAGTTTCGCAAAAATACAAATATCTCTCTACTTCGATATCGTATTGACAAATGGTTTAATACGTTGGAAACTAGACTCATAGATATTCAATTGGCGGGTGGATCACTCCCTAATTCCAAGTAAATTGAGATAAAAATCTCATTAAAATTAGACCGAAATTTTAAGTAAAATTATAAACGTAACTTGCGACAACTTTTGTCGACTTTTGTTTCATAATTCGTTTGACTTAAAAACAAAACACACTACTATAATACGACTAAAATACATCATAACATCACCTCCTTAGCATGTTAAGCTGCCTAGTATCACCCCAAAAGTACGGATTATAATATTATCAACTTGCCGACTAATTTTAACGAAACTTATTTTGTTCGATTCGTTTAGCTTCTAAACCTTCGAACTCTTGGTACTTGTAGTTCATAATCTTAAATATTTATTACCTCCAAGGTAACATGATTAACTTACTTTATGTAGTTCGAAAGATGATCTCATTTCCGAGTTTACATCAACTGACTTACGACATACTTTACGTATGAAAACGTGGGGTGTAACATGATAATCATGTTAGGCGCTATTCAAATAAAAAGTAGTCAAAAACACTTTCAGAAGTTCTTCAAAACACAATAGATCTTTGACTCAGAAAATTTATTTGCCTACATTCACATCTTTGACTTTTTTTTTCTTTCCATTTCTTTATTTTGGTAAGTTTATGTATTATTGATTATAATTGGAAGTGCAATTAGATTTTGTTGCCTCAAACTAAGGAAGTGGTTTTATGCTACTATGAAACCAAATTAATTTCTAACTTCCTCAAACCATGTTGAATAAATTACTTGCCAATCTTTTCAAACTCATTTCATATTACAATCCTTGAATTAGACTGATACTCATAACTATATATAACAAGAAAGAGGATATGTATACGTACAAGCTACATTTCAAAATAGATTTATTGCATACATTTCAATATGGCAATGAAGAAGACATCCATCACTTTGCTTTCCTTTGTTTGTCTGATGCTTATCACAATATGTATTACTCCCTCTTTTACTCTCTCATTCAAATGAAATCCTAGTTTATAATCTGTTTATATGCCTATAAAATTATACTATTGTCAAGTGACATTTTATTTTACATGAGTTTAGTACTTTTATGTTACCTTACTCAAACAAAAAAAAATATAATACTTTATTATAAAAAAATTAACTCTTATTTTCTTATAGGCTTGTCGAGTGTGAAAGGAAATAATAATAATTTCGAATAATGATTGAAATATTATTCCATGTTTCATGTATGGTAGTTGCTTTATTTATTTTTTGTTGTTAAGTTATTCTGCTGGTAGCTGATGTGAAAGTCAATTTTAACAATGAATTAAAATACAGTAAAAAATTTTAAAAAAAAATTTAACCGACCCAATTAGGCCCATCTAAAACCCTCAACCCGGCCCATTAAAGGGAAGCTTGGCTCGGCCCGGAACCGAGGACCAGAACATCAAATTAGACTCATAGGATACGTAAAAAGTCAAACTCTAGAAATCATCTTTATAACGTAAACAAAAATTCTCAGTCCATCACACTTTACCTTTACATGGTATGATTATATATATAATTAGTGTTTGTTTACATGCATTCATAGATCTACGTGCATTGGAATGGTTAATATTATAGGTTGCCTTAGCATCTTTACATACATAGCATGGGGACAAGTTATAGAAATGTGAACGAGTCCCAATTTGGCGTAAGTTATGATCATTCCTAACACATAAAAACATATGGTCAAAACTGATTTTGATAGAATAATAAGTACTATTTTTTTATTATTCAAATTTAAGTTCTTAATAGAGGCGGATTCAAGATTTTAAATTTTATGGATTTAATTTTTAGATTTTTAACATTGAACACATTATATTTTTAAAGTTATGAGTTCACATATATTATTTTTGTAATTTTAATGAATTTTTATATATAAATTTTTACTCCGCATCAAAAGTTATGAGTTCAGTTGAACCAATAGGTAGTACACTATATCTGGTTCTTAATATGATGTCGTTTTCATTAAGGAATATTTTGTCGTATAATATGAAACTTTTCTGAAGGAACGTGAATTCAAATTTAATTGGACCCAATACAGATATTAAAAATCGATAAAAAACCAAAAAAGAAGCTAAGGTCAAAACAGGACATGATAGATGGAACGGGATCTCTCACTAATTCACGGATCCTCACCGCGATTTATGTATACGTCTTTTCATTAAGCAACCGTAATAATTATTTTAATAACCAATGAGATTACACTGCATTAACTAATTTTAAATGATAGTGTTGCCAGATTACGCTACTAACTATAATCATTCCCCACCATTCACGGGCTTGTTTTTCTTTTTCTTTTTTAATTGTTTTGAGATTGAATATTAATAAGAAGAAGGATACTAAAACTAGCGTATTTTGATATCACAATTCCTTTCCTAACAGCTCTTTTTGATGGTTATTATATATTGTATTGTATTATATTATTATTTTAAATATAATATTTTTATTATTATTTAAATTTTATTGTATTGTAATATTAAATTTATAATTATATAACGAAGAAAAGCCCATTTTATCCAATTATTTTTTTAATAATATTATAAGTTTATTCTTTAAATTGCTGGTACATTAATATCATGAAATAATTTAAAATAATATAATTTATTCAAATATTATTTTATTAAATTAATACAATATAATATAATACAATATAATAAGATCGATTATAAAACAATATATAAGGATGACCAACAAAATGATCAACCAAAATGTAAAAGGTTGAACTATTGATAGGCTCCAAAATCCGATTTCTTCGCATTAAAATGTGGGAACATGGTTATTTCGTTAGCATGAAAATGATCAATCCTATCCAATATATGCATTCTTTTATTAGATTTTAAAAGGAAACAAAGACCACAAGTCCACAACTCACGAGACAAGGTAAATAATAAATAAAACAAAGTAAAAAAGCTTTACTATATACTATTAATCTATTTGTATATTGCCAAAAGTGTGGCCAATTTTCAAATTTGCACTCTTTCTTTGTCCCATTAACAAACAACTACTTTTATACCCTCTTGTCCCCATTTCCAACATCCTTATCTTTCACCCGCTTTGTCATTATTTGTTCTCTTCTTGTGCCAAGATTTTAAAAAGTTTATAAATAAAACCCAAATCAAGCCTTTTTCACCATATTGTTTTTTCTTCTTATATATTTGGTTGTTAGATTTGATTATATATGATAAGAAGAAGCAGAACTTGAAGCCCCCAATAAGTCACAAAGAAATATAGGAAACAATGGGGAATACTCTAGGTGGAAAAAAGACAACAAAGGTTATGAAAATCGATGGACAAACCATGAAATTCAAAACACCTTTGTATGCAAACGAGGTTCTAAAAAATTATCCTACTATGGTATTATTAGAATCCGAAGCAGTGAAGCATTTTGGGGTCAGAGCAAAACCATTGGAACCACAGCAAGAGTTGAAACCCAAAAGGCTCTATTTCCTAGTTGAGTTACCTAAGTATCCCGAAGAGAAACCCCCGAGGAGAGTCCGTTCAGGAATCCAAATGAGCGCAAAAGATCGGCTTGAAACCCTAATGTTAGCTCGGAGATCTGTGTCTGACTTGTCAATCTTGAAGCCTCCCAGTATTATTACAGAAGAGTCGTCGTATCATAATAATTCATCTCCACGTAAGGCGGAGATAGGTGGTTCCGTTAGGGTAAAGTTGAGGCTGCCTAAAGCTGAGGTGGAGAAACTGATGACGCAGTGCAAAGATGAAGGAGATGTTGCTGAGAAAATTATGCAACTTTGCATGAGCAAAAATGGTGGAAGTGGTCCATTGATGGAAGAGCAAAGTTATAATAATGGAGGAATAATTAAGAAAGGACTCAAATCAAGAGAGGTATTGTTCTCTTCCTTATGGACATGAATCCACTTTAATTTCATGTCATGTTTCTTTTTATTCCCTTTTTAATGATATTTTCTTATGATGATTCTAAATTTGTAATATAAAATAAAATGAATTAGTTAAAGATAGTAAAGTAAAAACTATTGAGTTACATTAGTTTACATATTTTTGATTGGAAAATTAACTCAATTAGTAGAACCATAGGATTACATGCTCCTAGAGATTAAATTAAATTGTCAATTCGGTTTCAGCAAAGTTACATGAAACATTACACACTTCCATTTTCTGGAAATTCTATTTTCAAGAATGACTGCTTCTGTCTTACTAGGTGCTTTCAATCAACAATATCTGCTAGCTCTAACAAAAGCTGCAAATTCTATCCAGAAACAACGCCTAAGTCAAACTTTGATAACTTCAACTATTTGTCCTTTATTTTAGTTTTTTATTTTTGCATATTATACCTACCAGGCTAATTCACTAATTTTTTTATTTGTCATCAAAAATTATTATATATACATATTTAAAGATATTTCCAGCAAAAATACAGAATATGAGCAAAAATCCGTACACAGGATACGCCTATATATATATATATATATATATATATATATATATATATATATATAACTACCGGTTAGAAGTAAGCATTTATGGGAGTGTAACAACCATAATTGTTTATACACCAACCTAAACCAAACTAGTGTACGTATGCCTACCATACTGAACACGTAGTGGATTACGTAGATTTAGAAAACTAAAATTCGTTGAAACATTATTCGGCCCATAACTCACTATGATGTAAACTTTGGTTACACCACTAATAGAAATGAATGGGAAAAAAAAGGACCGGAAAAGATGTTAAAGATAATCTTGAAAATATTTAATTTGTATAATCTTCCTTTAGTTAACTTTTTTCTTTTTGGTGTTATACAGAAACGTGTAGGGTTCTTGCCGATAACAGAAGGAGAAATTCAATTAGCAATGACGGCTTCTTAACAAGAAATGGGAACAAAATAGTAATTCGTTTAATATATAGCTTCTCTAGTTTATTTTGTATGATGTTAGCTCGAGTCGAACACTCGAGCTTAAATGGAGAAGTGAAAATTTATATTGCCGATCTCGATTTATGTGAGGTTGTTGTTGTTGTATAGCTTCTCTGGTCATGTAGTGGTCTCCGAATTCACTGGCAGACTTCTCAGCTACTTATTAGTACTAATCATGTATTAGTCATTTTGTATAATAAAATTAAGAAGCTGAGGATGAGATTATTTGCCCTGTTGTGATTTTTATGTGAGATTGCTTTGAAGATATACTTGTTGCAGTTAAGGACTAATTATTTGTTTCTTCATTTTTAAGGTGACCTTAAATATTGCAATTTCTATGATCTCTTTTTGGGTGTGAATGTACTAAGAAACTAGTTAAAATTTTTTGGGTTTTTGACTAATATTGTCCCTTATTTTTGAGGGTAGGTCTATTTTGGTCTCTTAAATATAACGCTAAGCATATTTAGTCTCTTAAGTATGCTAAAGTTGAACACCTTTAGTCTCACTGATATAATATGTTTAAAAATTAACGATGTTACCCAACTTTAATTCATGAAGTAAATTTTTTGTGCTGAAACAAAATATTTCCTCTCTTGTTATAGGGTGGAGACCTCCTTTTAGGGTGGCTGTAGGAGTCGCCACAGAAAGTTATAAGTAAAAAATATGCTCGCTATTAATTACCTCTTTTAGTGGCGACGGGAGCAGTAGCCATAGATGCAGGGGCGGCTCAAACACATATATGGCGTAAAGCCAAAGTTCAACATGAGACCTAAAATTTCAAAAGTACTGTTGAGCACTTGAACTCAGTGGCGGGCGTAGAATTTTGTGCAAGCGAGTTCAATTTTACAAATACACAACTTTTGACGTAAAATAATAGTTGTCAAGTGGGTTCAAATAAAATATTTATATTAAATTTACACAATTTTAATTTTAATTTTAATTTATACATATACACAGTATTATTTTTTTACGAAGCGGATTCAGTTGAACCCGCTAACCACTATCTGGGTCCGTCATTGCTTGAACTAATAAAATTTTGAAGATAGAAGGTGAGTAATGAAATCTTGGATCAGAGAAAGAATGTGAATAAGAATATTAAATAGCAAGACAGAAAAAATATAGGAGTTTTTGAAATACGAAAAGATTAAGAAAAAATTTATAATAAAAATGTAAAAAGTTAAATTGTCAAATCAATTTAAATTGAAATGTCAAAAAACTATTCATCAACCAATTTTTAAATAAGTCAAATGGGTACTTTATTTATATATCTAAAAAGTTTTATTTTCTTTTATAAGAAAAATTTCACTTTTATATTAAAAGTACTGAATATTATTATTTTCAAATACTTATCTTTCTAAAAACTGTGTTCCCCAAATTTTGGGGCTGAAGACACAAGCCTTAGTTGTGATACAATTGAGCCGGCCTTGCAGAGATGGTCGTCACTGAATGTAGGTCGCTAGTACAATTGGCGATATATGACACAACATTTGGTGGCGACATTAGGCTGTCAATGTATAATTGGCGACATGCAATACCTCCTTTAGTAGCGACGGTATAGGTCGTCACAGAAAGTTGCCGGTAGGCTGTAGCTATTGAAAAGTAAGCGACAAACCGCTTTAGCGGCCACTTCTATGGTCGCCACAAAACGTGTATTTATTTTTATTTATATAAATTAAATGATAAACTATCTTTTTTTTTACGTGTTTATTTTTTTACTAGATGATGTACCCGTGTGATGCACGGGCCCAATTATTATTTTTTTCATTCTTGTTTTCTTCCTTTTAATATTTCTTGGTCTATTACTAATTACACACTTTCTACGCCTATAAGGAAAGAAGAAAGAGAATAGACTTTTGTGTAATAAGGTATAGAACCACGATTACCTGTATTGTTATTTATCTTTTGCATTATGTGCATTTTAATTTTTATGAATTCATATTACTATATCAATCATTTTGTAATACTTGTCGAAGTTTGATACTTAATTATACAATGATTAAATAAATATTTCAAGTACAGTTTAAATTAATTCTACATAGGATATAATACAATTTTCATCACAATAGTTATTTGTTGAGATTTTTTAAAATATTTAATTGTATATTTATGTATTTTGAAATTTATATAAAGTTGAATTCTTATTGAATAGAGGAAGTACCCAACTAACTTCGATCATATAAGGAGAAGTATAATCTTGTATGACGATACTTCTCATACTTCCTAATATCTAATGATTTTTAAAAGAATTTTTTTTTACAAATTAATTGTCTTAAGTTTTACTTCAGATATTCTCAAATGATATTTTAGAGAGGGGATACTTATTATACAATTTGAACAAATTTCAATATTCTATAACAAAAAGGGGGACTTGAAATTATATTTTATTCTTAAATATTTTTTTCTTAATTTTATAAAGTATTCCAATTGAAATTGCAATTTAATGAGAACTTTGTATAAAACGATATCAATTGATAATAATATAAGAACATCTGAATGTAAATCTACATAAACTGTCACTATTTTTTTTTTTAATAAAATCTTCTTTACATGAAATAGTTAATAAATAAAATAATATTTCTTAAGGAGATAATAGAATTGTCATACATAAATGTATGTTACCATAGTATTTTTAATCAGGCGAACATTTGAATTAAAAAATTATCAAAAGATAATTTTTTTAGTTAAAAGTACTTATTGAAAAAATAATAATAACAATCAAGTAAATGCATTTAATGAAGATATGGAAGGTTGAGTGGAAAGTGGGGTCCACCTCTAGTGGCGAGCACCCTACACTTCCAACCAATAGGTTGTGAGTTTGAGTTACCCCAAGAGCAAGGTGGGGAGTTCTTGGAGGGAGGGAGCCGAAGGTCTATCGGAAACAGCCTCTCTACCACTGGGTAGGGGTAAGATCTGCGTACACACTACCCTCCTCAAACCCCACTAGTGGGATTATACTGGGTTGTTGTTATTAAGAATCCACAACCAAACTTTTGAGCCTAGTATACAAGGAAACAATGAAACAATGCACTAATATATTTGAAATGACCATTGCACTAATATATTTGAAATGACCATTATGCCCTTGATCGACCTTCTGTATAAATGAAAAACTTTTGATTTCGTTAATGAAACATTCGGTGCTTAAATCCCATTCCACCCAACCTTTTGGTTGAAGACGCCGCATGGAGTTGGAGTAATCAAGTTGCATGTCCAAACAACCTTTTACTATATCATTCTACCAAAGTTGGATAAGGGGAGGGAAAATGTCAAAAAGAATTTAATGATGCATGCTTTAATTTTGCAGCCCTGCTTTAGAGAAGATAATAATATTGACTTTTCCATACAAAAGATGAATTCTTTGAATTAGTTTTGGTAAAAATTTGGTGCTATTCTTGTCAATCGAGGAGACACATCAATTCAATATAACAACAGTACTGTACAGTAAGAGATTCACAGAAATATTAGAGGTCACATCTAAATTAAAGATGCCAGCATTGCAAAGTTATTAGGTGGCTCCAGTTTTTAAATTATTGTGTTTTCAACTTAACTAGTACTAGTAAGTACTAGTAGGAGTAGTACGTATTAATTGACTCTTTCTCCAATTTATCCTACCAAATCAAGTGTTCACACTTCACACCTCTTTTATTATTTTTAAGATTCTTTGGGTTTTCAATCAAATGCTACAACATAACTTAAAGGAATTTGGAGAGTAGGTTGATCATGATCTGTCTCTCTAAAGATTTTCTTTTTATTTTATTTTTCAAGAACTAGTTGAATTTCTTTTTTCTTACGTTAACTAATTGTCTTTCAATCTCTTCTTGTTTAATTACCCCATTTCAAAATAAATGTCTTCTATTCAGTTCAGCATGTTATATCATGTCTGTGATCTGAGAATAATTCAACAGCGAAGGGTTCCTATCAGAATGCAATTAAGATTCAACATGATATTGAAATTTCTTTTGAAACTAAGCTTTCTGAACTTATTTTTTCTAATTTCACAAATGGTCATATAACTATTACTTTTTTTCACCAAAGTCGTATAATATAACTTTATTTTTTCACACAAAAATCATATAACTATGACTTTTTTTCATCACAGTCACATAACTATGTTTTCTCACACAAAAATTATAAAACTTTTACTAACTCACACAAAAATCATAGTGATCGAAAAATATAATTTTTAGTAGTATTTTCTTATTTTGTGATTTTTTTAGTTTTTATTTTCAGTCTAATACATAATAATCCAATTAAAAAATAAAAAATAAAAAACTTAAAATAAGAAAATACTACCGAAAAATTTATTTTCCGACCATTATGATTTTTGTGTGTGTCACGGCCCAAAATCTAACCATGGTCGTGATGGCGCCTATCGTGATATAAGGCAAGCCTATTTCCCAAAATATTACTACAAATTCGATTATAAGAATTTAATAAAATAATTCCAACATTTGAATTTTTCATAAACTAAATCAACTCTAAATATAATTATAGAAAATACGGAAATGAGCCCCAAACATCGGTGTGTCACTAAGTCATGAGCGTCTAAAACTATGAACTAAGATATATAAATTGTCTAATTGTCCAAAAGAAGAAATGACAAAATGAGTAACAAGGTCCTGCGGACGCTAGCAGCTACCTTGCAGTCTCCAAATATAGCCGGCCTGAACTCAACGATCGCCGCGCTCTAACTCATTTGGATCTGCACATAAAGTGCAGGGTGTAGTATGAGTACAACCGACTTAGTAGTAACAGAAATAACTAAGGAACTGAGTAGTAGTGACGAGCTAAGAAAAACAGTCCAATTATTTATTTTCACAATTTACAATAAACATGAATAAACAGGTAAATTCCATAAAACCAACAAATGCCACAAAGAAATTAACAGGTAAATGCAGCAACAACAAAAGTAAATACAACCTCATAGCAATGTCACTCCATCACTTAGCACTGGGCACTCAGCACTCGCACTCAACACTCAACACTCAATAGGTACCTGCGCTTAGTGGGGTGTGTACAGACTCCGGAGGGACTCCCAAAGCCCAAGCACTAAGTAGGACAACTCACGTGCTGTACGGACAACTCACGTGCCATAATATAAATCCCTGGATCTGCACGGTCAACTCACATGCTACGCGGACAACTCACGCGCTATGGTATCAATACCTGGATCCGCACGGACAACTCATATGTTGCACGAACAACTCACGTGCCTCAATCAAATACCTCACAACATGCCCTCAGCCTCACTCAGTCATGAACCTCTCTAGCATCACCATCATCAACAAATAAGGGAAACACAACCCACGTCAAGTATCACAGCATATCAGCAAAACAATAGGGATTGAGGTAAACATGTACAATAATATCTATGACTGAGTGCAAATAATGTGAGCATGAATAAAGCCTAAGCATGATCTCTAACATGAAGGCAAACAAGTTCAACAATAAATAAACACATAACCACATATAATAACCATTAGGCCTCACGGCCTCACAGGACGGACCAAGTCTCAACCCCTCGCGGTGCACACCTACACGCCCGTCACCTAGCGTGAGTATCACTTCCAAATAATCACGTGATGTCAAATCTCCGGGTTTATACCCTCAAAGCCAGAGTTAAAGCTGTTACTTACCTTAACAACAAAATATCCTACTCCGGGATGCCCTCGTCTCTCGACTCGGTCTCCAAAAGCTCCGAATCTATCCATAATCAGAATAATACTATCAACATAGGCTAAAGAATCAAATTCCAACGGAAAAACTACATAAATAGGCCAAAAATCCGAAATCGGCCAAAATCCGGCCCCCGGGCCCCACATCTCGGAACTAGTAAAAAATGACAGAATAATAATCCTCCTCCTCTTCAAAGTCTAACCATATAAAATCCATCAAAATCAAACTCCGTTTGGTCCCTCAAATCCTCACTTAAAACTCTCCAAAACTCAAGCTCTAACTCCCTCAATTTCACCCTAAACCCCTACTAATTTCATGGCTAATCAGGGGAAAAATATCATAAACTCGTGTAAATAAACCCAAACGTTTTACCTCATTGATGTCTCGTGATTCTCCCTTGAAAAACACTGCCCAAAGCTCAAAACCGTTCAACAATGGTAGAAAAGGGGCAAAAATTCACGAAGTGCAACTTGTATAGGTTCTGCCCCAGGGATTCCGCACCTGTGAACCCTTTCTCGCACCTGCAGACTCGCATCTGCGGTCCCAGGTTCGCATCTACGAAAGTCACTTAAACGCCAAACTTCACACATACGGCTGCCACTTCGCACATGCAGGCTCGCACGTGCGATCCTCTCTTCCGCACCTACGCTCAATGCCAGGCCTCCATTTTCCGCATATGCGACATGCCATCCGCACCTGCGATCATCGCACCTGCGACTCCCCATCCGCAGGTGCGGCCACACCAGTAGCCTTACACCAGCAGCTTCCAGCAGCATTTCCCAACTTCCAAACTTCTCGTTAATTATACGAAATCAACCCGAGTCCCTCGGGACCTTAACCAATAATTTCCACAAGTCATATATCGCTACCCGAACTTAGTTGAACCTCCGGAACACACAAAACAACACCAAATCAACCCCTGATTCAAGCCTAAGAACTTCTAATCTTCCAAAATTTGCCAACGACGCTGAAACCTTTCAAACCACGTCCGAATGACCTCATATTTTGCACACACGTCACAAATGACACTACGAACCTACTCCAACTTCCGTAATTCCATTCCGTTCCCGATACCTAATTTTCCACTGCCGACAAAAATTTCTAAATTTCTAACTTTCCTTAATTCAAGCCTAATTCTACCACGGACATCTAAATTATATTTCGGACACACTCCTAAGTCTAAAATCACTCAACGAAACTAACCGAATCATAAAAATTCAAATCCAAATTCGTTTACTCATAAGTCAACTTCCGATTGACTTTTCTAACTTAGCTTTCTAACTAAGAGACTAAGTGTTCATTTCATTCCAAAACGAACCCAAACCTACCAATTCGATACAACTCAACACAACTGAACAACACATAAAGAAGCAGAAATTGGGAAAAACGGGGCTATAACTCTCAGAACGACTGACCGGGTCGTTACAATGTGAGTGAAAGTTTTATGATTTTTATGTGAGAAAATAAAGTTATATGACTTTGGTGGAAAAAAGTCATAGTTACGTATATGATTTTTGTGTGAGAAAATAAAGTTACATGACTTTGGTGAAAAACAATCATAGTTATATGACAATTTGTGAAATTTACCCCCGATAAAAATTACTTTCTAGGAGTATTCCCTTTGTAGGTTCACGAGTTCATGACATATTGCTTTCTTTCCGAGCCATAAATAACCACCGGCTTTCAACGGGTCGACTATTCTTTCACTGGTCGGTCAGTTATAAAAGACTCTACTGGGTTGAAGCCCGAATATTATTAAGAATATATTAACAATTTTTATGTTTGTGTATTTTTTTTAAATAATGGAAGTTAATATTATCTTATTTGATCCAATAAATTTTAAGGATTCTTTGCTTGATATGCTAGCATCGGGTCCAAAATTAATCAATCAGAATTTGTGGTGTCTTATATAATACTTCACTTTCTTCTCCCTTTCCGACGTGAAATTTGACAAGGTATCATATATACATTCCTTATTTAGAACTTGGAAGCTAGACATCCTAAAACTCCATCAATGTTTCTCTTTGCCCCGCTGATGTTCTGCAAAAAATGCATATATTTAACCGTTGTTGTCTCACATTCTAGTACTTTTAATCATCTTTTAAGTATTAATTATATTACTTTGTGCTTAATACTATATTTTAACTGTGTAAGAATAAAACGGTGTGAAGATAAAGAGGTCTGAAGCAAAATTGGATAAAATACGGGGGGAAAAAGAAGGAAAATTAAAAGAATAAAAAAAGGGGACACCCTTTGGGTTTTGTCCCCCAAGTGGAAGAAAAGAAAAAGGATATATAATTCAATTGTATTTAGAATGCAATTGATGAAAGTAACACTGTCACGACCCAAAATCCCACTACAGGCATCGTGATGACACATAGTCTCTAAGACTAGATAAGCCGATTACAATTATTTTTTGAAGCCATTTTTTATAAACCAACAACGAAAATAATTACAATATACAACCTCTCAAAACTGGTAGTAGTGAGTCACGAACTCTAACTGAATACATGGAATGATCACGAGGACCGAATATACAATACCGTTTGATTAAAAATTAAAGTACAATGAAATGAAATGACTCCAAGGGACAGCGACGACCAAGCAACTCTACCTTGAATCCTTACGATCCTGCTTTAACTCTTCTCAAGTCCGATATCTCCAATACCTGGCTCTGCACAAAAATGTGCAGAAGTGTAGTGTGAGTACACCACGGTCGGTACCCAGTAAGTATCAAGACTAACCTCAGTGGAGTAGAGATGAGGTACATTCAAGACACTCACTAGTCTAATAACCTGTGCAATATAATATACAAAATAATATGAAACAAATAACAATAAGGACAGGATAAAAAAACCAATGATATGTACAACAGACAACAAGAGTACCATTAATATCACTCAACAATTAATAAATACAATTATACCTAATTAAATCAAGTCCTTCAAATAACTGTGTTTCACATATAATTCTTCCAGATAACTCTCTTTCAAATATAATTTTCTCAAAATAATTATTTTTCAAATATAATTCTTTCAATAAATCTTTTCAAATATAATTTCCTCAAATAAATATCTTTCAAATATAATTTTTTTTGAATAAAAATCCTTCAAAATAAATATTTTGAATATAATTCTTTCAATTAAAAAGTTACCATGTGATATCTCATTTCATAATCATAAATAATTACGGGCCTCAGCCCATTTTTCATATTTCCACGACACCTCGTGCCCATAATTAAGTCATCATATTTTCCCGGCACCTCGTTCCCTCATTTCATATCACAAACTGTACGGACAATTCACATGCCAAATATCATTATCATTTCATTACAGCACCTCGTGCCCACATTTCATATCACAACTGCACGAATAATTCGCGTGTCAAATATCCTCATTATTTACTCACGGCACCTCGTGCCCACATTTTATTTTATAATCCGCCTGGCAATAACCACATGCTCTCAATTTCAACATAAATCAAATTGTTATCAATTTACCAATAACAAGACAAATTGCACAAGATATAAAAATAAACACAAGAAAATCACAACATCACATGAAAATCATCAACACCACAACCCCACATCATCACATATCGTCCCTGACAATAGCCACCTTATCGCTCCTATTGCCGCTCTTATCACTCCTATAGTCACCCTTATCGCTCCGCCCAGAAAATATCAATAGCCACCCTTATCGCTCCTATTGCCACCCTTATCGCTCTTATAGCCACCCTTATCGCTCCGCCCAGATAATATTCTAACAAACACAACAACAGTGAAATGCCACCCTTATATCCACATAATATCAACGGTGAAATTCTACCCTTATCTCCCCAAAATAATAACTCACACAACACAACAATTTCTCAAAATAATAACTCACACAATACAATAATTTACACGGGAAATTATAACGGCAACATAACACAATCAAATCATATCACAATTTGCCCAATGGCCACAACCAAGATTCCAAAGACACAACCAAATCAATTAATTTCACAACAAATAGCCGAGGGCTCCACACAATATATATAACACCCCGAAATAAATTGACAGAAATAGAAATTACTCAACATAAAGCAAATTATTCATTAATCCAAATTTAGATAATTATATTAACATTTCTTTTTAAACTTGCATAATTAATTATTTGCATAAACAAAATTCATATTGGAATTAATTTCCAAGAAATATTAAACCAACAATACTCACGAAATTTTATAAATATTTCAAGTAACAATCACATCAAATTATCATATAAAAACAAATTCAACAACAAGGATTTAGGCATGACAAACAAATGATTTAATAATTGTCCATAATTTCCCAATTTACTACACAATAATACCTAAGACTTTAATTCAATGAATTTTTGCACATATAAGCCCGAGTACATACTCGTCACCTCGCGTACATGGCTTTTCACATTTCACAAATGGCACATAAAACTCAATGCCTAAGGGATAATTCCCCCACTCGAGGTTAAGCAAGGCACTTACCTTTTTGAAGTTATGTCGATATTCCAAAATCATCTTCTTGATTGAATTGACCTCCGGACCGCTAAAATCTAACCAAATTAATTGTACAACTTCTTTAAAATTCATCGAAAATAATTCCGGATAATAGTACGTCGACTTAAAAAATTTATTCCAAAAAGTCAACAAAAGTCAACGCGGGACCCTCCCTTCGGAACCCAACATAATTTTCATAAAATCAGAACACCCATTCCGATACGAGTTCAACCATATCAATTTTATCGAATTCCACTAACAACTCGACCTCCTAATCTTAAATTTTCGTTTTTAGAAAATTTTGTAAAAATCTTGATTTTTTCCATTTAAATCTGAATTAAACGATGAATATAACCATAGATTTATGAAATCTAATAACTTTTGGATATAGGATACTTACCCAGGTCAAAATCATGAAGAACACCTCCAAAATCGCCCAAAAAATCGAGCTCCAAAATCCCAATCGAAAATGGCGAAGTGACCATTTTTGGTCCTTAAATGTTTCTGCCCAGTTTTACTTCTGCGGACAAATTTATCGCACCTGCGAGCTCGTTTTTGCGAGAAAATGCCCGCTTCTGCGAAATCCACTGGTTACTTCCCTTTCGCACTTGCGGAAGAATTTTCGCTTCTTCGCACATCGCAGGTGCGGGGCCATTGCCTGCTTTTGCGCAACTGGATGCTTCTTCGGTTCTTCTTGCGCTTCAGCGCACGAGGTGTCACTTCTGCGACCTTCTCAGATCCCCCTCTTCAGTCGCTTATGCGAGAAGCATCTCGCTTTTGCGAGGTCGCTTCTGCGATCAAGCTTCCGCAGAAGCGATCACACCAGCAAGTTAAAAATTCTAGCAGCTTTCTTCAAGTCCAAATTGGTCTGTTAGCTATCCGGAATCCAGCAGAGGCCCTCGGTACTTTAACCAAATATACCAACATATCACAAAATATAATACGAACTTAGTCGAGGCTTCAAACCACGTCGAACAATGCCGAAATTCCGAATCGCGCATCGAATCTAATTATAAGTTTTCAAATCTTCTAGCTTCTATATTTTGCGTCGAAACATATCAAATCAATCCGAAATGACTTTAAATTTTGCACACAAGTCATAATTGACTAAATGAAGTTATTCCCATTTTCGGAATTGAAATCCGACCTCGTTATCAAAAATTTACCTTTCGGTCAAACTTTTTCAAAATCTTATATTTTTCAACTTTCGCCAAAATGTGTCGAATTGTCCTACAAACTTCCAAATCCAAATCCGAACATACGCCTAAGTCCGAAATCACCATACAAAGCTATTGACATCATCTTCCATTCCGGAGTCGTTTTACTCAAAAGTCAACTCTCCGGTCAACTCTTTATATTTAAGCTTCAAATTAAGGATTGTTCTTTTAATTTAATTCCGAATCTTCAGTAAATTAAACTCGACCACACACACACCGGTCATAATACATATTGCAAAGTTTCTCGAGATCTTAAGCCATTGGACGTGGCGTTAATTCTTAAAACGATAAGTCGGGTCGTTACAAACGTAGCGAAGGAATTGAACGTGAAAACGTACTAGATTCGGCGCTAAGGACAGCGCCACGCGCTGGTCCGGATGCTGCATGTGCGGGTTTTTCTATTTCGTGTGGGACAATGTTATTTCAGCCCTACACAGCTCCAATTCGTATAAAAGAGGTTCTAAACCTAATTTAGAGGGGATCTAACATACTTTGAAGGAGAATTCATGTGGAGGAACATACACCACACTTGGAGAAGGCCTTCAACTAGTTTTTATTCTCTTCTCTTCTTTTAATTTCATAGTTTATTAGTTCTAGAGTTTTGGGTGCTACATTAACGTTGTAGTTTGAAACTTGAATTGTTCTTATTATTTTACCATATTGGTTTATTTATTCAATCTTGTGCTTAATTATTTGATTGCTTGATCACCAATTGAATTCTATCTACGAATCTAGGATTGAACTCGGGAGTGTGAATTTTAGATTGCATATAAGATTGAGTAGAGCGAGATCTAGAACCTGATTAATGGGAAACAGATTTGCGGTTAGAATAGGGATATACCTAATCGCCTTGCTTGTTTATTATACGGAAATTATTAATGCGTTCTTGTTAATCCTAATTCTATAGGAATATAAGCGTTAGCTTAGCTTGACTAGGCGAGTAGTACTTCGGGAGAAGGCTACGAGCAATATTAACCCTGTCAACCAATAAACCAGATAAATTAATTAGACAATTTAAGTGAAAAACTCAACGTGATTGTTAGCCAACCCATAACTCTAAAATATCATCTCTCATTGAATTCGTGTCTTGACAAGAGTGGGTTGCTCTAGTGGTGAGCACCCACCATTTCCAACCAAGAGGTTGTGAGTTCGAGTCAACCTAAGAGAAATATGGGGAGTTCTTGTAGGAAGGGAGTCGAGGGTCTATCGGAAACAGGCTCTCTACCCCAGGGTAGGGGTAAGGTCTGTATACACACTACCCTCCACAGACCCCACTAGTTGAATTATACAAGGTTGCTGTTATTGTTGTGGTATTGAATTCAGCTCTAATTTCGCCACCTTGTTCATTTATTCTCTTAGTTGATTACTCTAGATTGGTTTTATTAAGTATTCATACTTTAGAAAAGTTCTTGAATAGATTAATTGTCTTAGTTTAATTTAGTGAATAGTTAATCACAAGTCCCGGTGGGTACGATATCTGGACTTACAATCTTATATTACTTGTCGACCACGTATACTTGTCGCCTTTTATTTGGAAGCTGTATTTTTGCCTTGATTCTTTTGTTGAATCTCTAGTTTTTGTACCCTGTTTACTTGAGCACTGTTACTTAGACTGTGATATTAATTGATAAATTTAAATAAAGGGATGATTAAGGAAAAAATGGTGACCAAATGATAGCTACAAGTGATGAAAGGGCCCTCTTGAAAAGAATGTGACATGAAAAAAAAGAGAATGAAAAAAAATTGCTTTGAAAAAAAAAATGAAACGTTCTTGATATGAGGGAAATACTTGTGAAATATTTGATGAAAAGAGGACTAGAAATTAAGTGAAGAGTAGAAAATAATGGGTGAAGAAGTCTTAAAATACAAAGTGCTTAGGGAAGTGTAAGTCACTATTATACAGTTCTCGTACCCGTCCCCTAGCCAACATCACAACCCGATAAAGTCCTATTTGATTCTATTCGAGCATACTTATTAGTAGAGATGTATATAATGGGCAAACCTATGGTTCTTTGTGCATACATGTGAATTCGTTTGTGAGTGCGAGAGTTGTTCTTTGATGCTAAGTTTTTAAATTATATTCATTATTTGATTTGAGTGTATGAAGTATTTTTTCTTATGAGGGCACTGGTTTCATGATAGATAGGTGATGTTATTAGCTTTATTTTACAGAATAGGTGAGAGACGTTAAATTCGATAAGCTAGAGTCCATTTCTAAGGTTAGCAGGTTACAAGTTTTTTGTTTGTTTGTGACTCGTATATCTTGTACGATGATTAAGAAGTGTATATTGGATGTTTTGAGTTGCTATATGGCTTAATTGTTAGTATCAACCGAAATGGTGGTGTTGCTAGGCTTGATTTATTGAGAGTGGTTTTAATGCTTACTCGAGGACGAGCAAGAGTCTAAGTGTGGGGTGTTGATGTTCGGCCAAAAATGCATATATTTAACCATTGTTGCCTCACATTCTAGTACTTTTAATCATCTTTTGAGTATTAATTATATTACTTTGTGCTTAATACTATATTTTAACTGTAAAGGAATAAAACGGTATAAAGATGAAGAGACCTCGAGATAAACTGGATAAAATACGGGGGGAGTGGAAGGGGGAGGGGGGAAGGAAGGAAAATTAAAAGAATAGAAAAAGGGGACACCCTTTGGGTTTTGTCCCCCCAAGTGGAAGACATGAAAAAGGATATATATTTCATTTGCATTTAGAATGCAATTGATGAAAGTAACGCAACAAAGGAATTGAACGTGAAAACGTATTGGATTCGGCGCTAAGGCCAGCGCCTCGCGCGGGTCTGGATGTTACATGTGCGGGTTTTCCTATTTCGTCCGGGACAATGTTATTTCAGTCCTACATGGTCCCAACTCGTATACAAGGGGTTCTAAACCTTGTTTAGAGCGGATCTAACATATTTTGAACGAGAATTCACGTGGAAGAATATACACCACGCTTGGAGGAGGCTTCTAACTAGTTTTTCTTCTCTTCTCTTCCTTAAATTTCATAGTTTATTAGTTCTAGAATTTTGGGTGCTACATGAACGTTATAGTTTGAAGCTTGAATTATTCCTATTATTTTATCATATTGGTTTATTTATTCAATCTTGCGCTTAATTATTTGATTGCTTAATCACCAATTGAATACTATCTACGAATCTAGGATTGAACTTAGGAGAGGGAATTTTAGATTGCATATAAGGTTGAGTAGAGCGAGATCTTGAACCTGATTAACGGGAAATGAATTTACGGTTAGGATAGGGATATACCTAATCGCCTTGCTTGGTTATTATACGGGAATTATTAATGCGTTCTTATTAATCCTAATCCCATAAGAATATAGGCTTCAGGTTAGCTTGAATAGGCGAGTAGTACTTCGGGAGAAGGTTACGAGCAATATTAACCCTGTCAACCAATAAATCAGATAAATTAATTAGATGATTTAAGTGAAAAACTCAACGTGATTGTTAGCCAACCCATAGCTCTAGAATATCGTCTCTCATTGAATTCGTGTCTTGACAAGAGTGTGTTGCTCTAGTGGTGAGCACCCTACACTTCCAACCAAGAGGTTGTGAGTTCGAGTCAACCTAAGAGAAAGGTGGAGAGTTCTTGGAGGGAGGGAGCCGAGGGTCTATTGGAAACAGGCTCTCTATCCTAGGGTAGGGGTAAGGTCTGCGTACACACTACGCTCCCCATACTCTACTAGTTGGATTATATTGAGTTGTTGTTGTTGTATTGAATTCGTGTCTAATTTCGCCAACTTATTTTATTTATTCTCTTAGTTGATTACTCTAGATTAGTTTTATTAAATATTCATACTTTAGAAAAGTGCTTGAATAGATTAATTGTCTTAGTTTAATTTAGTGAATAGTTAATCACAAGTATCTGTGAGTACGATATCTGAAATTACAATCTTATATTACTTGTCGACAACGTATACTTACGTGTGCGTTTGAGAGCAACACCCGCCTCATTAGCTCACTTTCTGAAGTATCTCAATGGCAGAGCCACATTATTGCATTTGAAAGACAAACTCATCTATCCTTAAAAAGTACTATCAAAACAAGAAAAATAAGAGCTTAGCTGGAAAAAAGAAGAAGCATTTTTCCCGTTGAAGCTGTTGCATAATAATTAAGTGGAGTGACATGACTAAGTAATGAATTCCATCTTCATACAAGTTGGATTTTCCTGATTGAATGGACATAACACATTGATCGAAATTATTCGTTTGACCAAATTGCCATAGAAATTTAAAATTTATTAGTATATATAGAGCAGTGGCGGCAGAGTTTTTACAAAAAAATTTCAACATCTATTATATATACAAAAATTAAAAAATTAAATATTGTGGTATACAGATTTTCACAGAAGATCGTTACTGAAATGTAGGTCACTACTACATACCGCACCCTCTTAGTGGCGACTGTAATTATTGCCACAGAAGGTTGTCAGTGAAGAATTCACGTCCTACCACTTTTAGTGGCGACATTAAGTTACCACAGAATCTCGTGCTATTGGCGACATATTTCTTTAGCGGCGACTCCCACTGTCGCCCAAAAAGTTTGGCAGTGAAATTTAGGTCGCTATTACAATAGGCGTCAAAAAACTAGTAGTGTCGACTATTAAAGTCGCCACAGATATAGACGTCTTAACAGAAGGTTGACGCCATTAGAATTGGCGGCATACCACTTTTGGTGGCGAGGTAGAAGGTTGTAACAGAAGGGTGGCCGCTAATTCAATTGCACGACATATAATACTTCTTTTAGTGGCGACTACCACAGTCGCCATAGAAAGATCTATCTGAAAACTTTATTACTTTAACGTATTACTTTTCTCATAGAAAATATTGCTAATCTAAGTTCTGCCTAGGCTTGGATCTATGTGAATGTACATCCGGCCCAGTACGAAAGCTAACTCATTGCATTTGAAGACAAACTGGACGATCCTTAAAATGTAATCACTCTAGTCAACAATAAGTAATTTTTTTGTAGTTCAAAATAAGTGATTTTTTTAGATTTCAAGAATGAATTAATTATTTTTTTTCTACATTGCCCTTAAAGTAAATAATGTTGGAGTATGTGTAAGGGGTATTTATGTAAAAAGACAGTAAAAGTTAATATGACGAATTGCATTGCTAATAAATGTTAAATGATGAATTTCTTAATCTGTGTAAAAATATCTAAAAAATTATTTATTGTGGATCGGAGGAAGTACTATCAAAGCAAGAACAAGAAGAGCTTATCTCAGAAAAACTTTTTTTCTTATTGAAGCTGTTGAAATAATAATTAATGGAGTGAAAATGCTATGTTCTTTCCCAAAGTAATGAATAATATCTTCATAAGAGTTAGTATTTTGCTGATTGAATCGATATAGCACATGGAACGCCTAGACATCGATAGAAATTCATTATATGACCTAATTTCCATTGAAAATTTAAAAATATTAGGTGCAATAGTAGCTGCTTTTAATGGATAGTACATCAAGAGGAAACAAGGGACCCCTTGATTATTTGATTCACCGTTTAAGATAATATTATACGGAGTTAGAATTTAAATCTTAGGGGTTCTGAATTCTAGTACACATCTTCAAGTGCTAATAATTAGGTTCTTAATTTAATTTTTAAATATACTTAGTGATTTTATTAACAATTGTTTAGAGTTTTGATCAAAACAACACATTCTGTCGAGCCCACATGTTATATACTACCTCTGCCCCTGAAGAAAATTTCTGCGAGATCTAGAAAATCTTACAATTTCATTATCAAAAAATCATTTTAGACCGTTGCTGGTAAATTAAAATCGTATTTAAAAATCATGTTGACAACGTAAACAAAAATTCTCAGTCCGCTACTCTTTAACTTTACGTAAGTATGATTATATAGTAAATTAACAACCTTTTTTTAACATGCGCACGCATAATTCTACGTGTAGTAAAATGATTAATAATGTTTTATAGATTGGCGATTAGAAGAGGTCAATCTTGGTGTAACTTTTGATATTTTCTGTCTTTTAGAAAAAAAGAGTCAAAAAGCACATGATGATGACTGAAATGGGATCTCTCACTAATTCAAAGATCCACACCGTGATTTACGTACGTCTTATCTGCTTAAGTAATCCTAACTATTACTACTTAATTAGTAATTAACAAATTAGGTACATTAGTTTGAAATGATTGCCTTACCAAATTACATCACTAATTATCATCTTTCCCCACAATCGCCGGACACCCTTTTTCTTTCTATAGATAGATATATGCGAGATTGACCGTAGGAATTGAACATATTCTTTTGTGACAAAATTTTTACGTAATTTTGCATAAGCTAAAGAATCACTTGATTTTTTTGGATTGTGGCTGATCACACATCTCATCTAAAAGTTAAATTGTTACACCACACTTTAATTTATTTAATTGTCTTTGAAACGTTTAATATGCGGGCTTGACATTTTTCCTAGGCCAAGCATGTAAAATTCTTTCTGACAATGGATGATGATGAAACTCATAAACCCAAAATTTATATCTACTCTGATATCATATAGTTATATTATAAAATCACGACGTTCATCAAGAATCATATTGACGTGAAAATTCACTTATTAAGACGATCAAATATGTTGAGTGGCACAGTGAGGTGCTAATTGACACCTCTCTGCCCGAAAATTAAACTGTGTAACACGATACTTTTTATTTTTAATGTATTTATGTTATATGTTGACTCTACCTGTATTCTTTTTGAGTATACTATTTTATATTTTGATATTTTTAATAAATTTTTTAGCACCGCAACTATTTGTACCTCCCATATTTTAGCATTTATTAACGCGGGAGCATGGATGAGTGACTTGATTCGTTAGCATGCAAATAAACAACCTTATCCAATACATGACCAAAAACGAAAGTGACAAAATCACAGTTGCTTTTTATATAACAATATATAAATAAATAACAAAAGAAAGATCACACACCTCATTTATAAGACAAGGGGAAAACTAACTAAAACCTCTTTTTTCCAAAATTGTCAAAATAGGCGACTTTTATTAAAACTCTGTAATCTTTCTTTGACCCCCTCCCCCGCGTCCTTATCTTGCATCCACCTTTCATTTGTATTCTTCTCGTAGCAAGATTTCAAGAGGGTTCCAAGAAAACAGAATCCACAATTTAAAAAATACCCCTAAAATAACAAGGTTTGCAGTTATAAATACTGTTTCATTCCTTTTCTTTTTGTTAGATTTCAATATACAAAGAAACAGAACAAACGAAAGGCAAATGGGCAATAGTCTGGGAAGAAAAAAGACAGCAAAAGTAATGAAAATCGATGGACAAATCATGAAATTCAAGACACCCGTGTATGCCAACGAGATTCTAAAAAGTTATCCTAATTCTATGGTATTATTAGAATCCGAAGAAGTGAAGCATTTCGGGATCAAAGCAAAGCCATTGGAGCCACAACAAGAGTTGAAACCCAAAAGGCTCTATTTTCTAGTTGAGTTACCTAAGTATCCCGAAGAGAAACCCCCGAGGAGAGTTCGTTCAGGAATCCAAATGAGCGCAAAAGATCGGCTCGAAACCCTAATGTTAGCTCGGAGATCTGTGTCTGACTTGTCAATCTTGAAGCCTGTCAGTATTATTACAGAAGAGTCCTCATATAATAATAACTATGCTTCAGGCTCAGTGCTTAATAATAGTAAGACAGAGAACGGTGGTGGGCCCGTTAGGGTAAAGTTGAGGTTGCCTAAAGCTGAGGTGGAGAAACTAATGATGCAGAGTAAAGGAGAAGAAGATGTTGCCGAGAAAATTATGCGACTTTGCATGGCTAACAATGGTGGTGGTGGAGACATGTTTCAGAGTAAAAGTGGTCCGTTGTTGGAAGAACAAAGTAATTGGAAGAATAATAATGGAGGAATAATTAAGAAAGGAATCAGATCTCGAGAGGTAATGTTCTCTTCCTTATGTACATTGATTCACTTTTCGTGTCATGTTTACTTCATTTCTCTTTTATGAACATTTTTTTAATGTCATGATTCGAAACTTTAAAAAATGTGTAGTAAAAAAGAAATACTAGAAAGATTAAAAAAAAAAGTTCTTTTATAGTGTTAATTTATGTTTTAATGAAAAAAATAAGAGTATTACCCAACGAAAACTTGAACAAATTTATGATTGTAAAAAAGAAAAAATATTATTGTTGTACTCTTAAATTGGTTTCCAACTTAATGGTATTTCCAAAGTTACACTTTGTAGATAAGTTATTTTTATGTATATATACTATATTGAATCTTTTAATTAGTTTCTTCATGTGTTTACTTTTGTGTGTGTGTATATATATATATATTTTAAATTTTCTTAGTAAATTTCTGACTCCAAAAAACATTACTGTAAAACGAGTTAGCAAAGTCGCAGCTTTCAAAACTAGGTATGAAATTTCAACAATTAGTTTAGAATGGTTTCAGAAAGTTGACCTTTACTTTTTTCTCATTTAATAAGAGTTGAAATTTTAATCAGTCACCTCCATGAAATAGATAGAAACACGTTAAAATTCAAATATTGCATGCTCTGTTCGGTTTCTCATAAGTATCTCCTTTTATTGAATTCTTTTATCATCGAGAAGCATGGTCTATGTCAAACTTTATTTATATAACTTTTATGGGCATATTGCGAATAAAAATTAGTTTAGTTTACAACTTTAAAGAGACAAGAAACTGATCTAGGAATAAAATAATACTCTAATACTAATACGTGATCGATGAGATAACGTATACTCGAGAGAGTTTCATCTGAGCCCATAACTTTATACATAGAGTAAAATATTAACAAATATTAGATCTGAACTCATAAATTTTAATAGTATAATGAGTTAAATACTAAAAATTCTAAAAGCTAAACCCATTAAATTTAAATACTAAATCTGACTTTGTATATGACTATAGAAAATATTAGGTTTGTCCAAATATAAAAGAAATTAAAAGAAAAAGATTCTTGTTGAAAGGTCAAGTGCAATATCAGCTAAAATGCATACCTAATGACCACCAAAAAACTAGTCTAACATTATCTATTTGATTTCTTGTCATTCTCCGTTAGATTTAATGTGCTCAAACAAATAAGATAACAATTTGCAATTATTATTTCCTTTAATATTGACCGCACATTTTGAAGGCGTAACAGATTCCAAAATTAAGAAAAAGTTAAAAATTCATTCAAAGAAATTATTCAGCTCTTCCTATATTAGTATATTGACGCATGATAACTAACTATGAGAAGACGTCCACTTTTGTTGCACGTACCTTAACATAAAATATATAACTACTCCTACTATTTATTTTTTGGTGCTAAACAGAATGACGTACCTTTAGAAATTATGAGGGGTAAAGCACCTTATTCATTCCTTAATCTTTTTAAATATAAATTTACATATTAAAGTACATAAAAATACTGTAATCACACCTTGAACTAATTAAGCATAATTATTTGATCCCTAATAAAAATAATAGTCTTATATAAAATGGAACGGTCTAAGCATTATTTTTGTTTTTTGTCTATTTCCTGTAAAATACCGGTGATAAATATTCGAAAAAACTTCTTTTTCCAAAATTAGGGGGTAGGGATTTTGAGCAATTATCTTGCTTTTGGCAGCCGATTTGGTAGAATAACCCTTTTTTATTTTAAATTTATTGATCAAGATGTTACAAATAATCTTGAAAATTCAGTTTGTATAACCTGCTTTTTGCTGATTTATTTTTCTTCGTTGTTATGGAATGCAGAAACGTGTAGGATTCTTGCCAATAACAGAAGGGGAGATTCAATTAGCAGTGACTTCTTAACAAAAGGGTCCAAAATAAATTGCAATATATTCACTGTAGAGTAGGTTTTTGCAGTGTGCAATTTACTCTCCAAATTCTCAGCTATTTATTACTCGTGTCTTAGTTATTTTGTATGTAAATAATGCAACCCTAGCATTACCAGGTTGAAGCACAGAAGAAGTTAGGGACTCATTATTTGTTTATTTCATTTCTATCTGATTATGAACATATATAACGTGATATTTAATTTTTATTAGCATGTATTATAAAACGTGAAAAAACATTTAAGATAACAACAACTATTTAAGCACATCTTTTTGTTTAGTGATTCATAGGGGGAAAGAAAAGAATTCCATTGTAACAACGGGTATTTTGTTTGTCCTAGACCTGATATCCTTTTAGAAGATTTAACATAAATTGCCGTCCACCTAATTTCTTAAACTTAAAATAGCCGACAGATGTATAATATATGTATAATTCATATATATATATATATAACCGGTATGTGTGTGTATATCGGTTACAAAAAATAAACATCAGGTTATTTGTGTAACAATCCCTACCTTTTAAAACAAGAGATTAATGGGTCGTTCGTTTGGTTGAAAACGAGAATATTACACGATATAATTCTAGGATTATCACCAGGGTATATAAGTATCGATCCCACCTTCTTTATGCATTAAGTCATATTAACATTTTGGTATAAAAATAATACTCTGCTCTTTTAAAAAAGAATAAACATATTACTATATGGGAAATCAAACAAGGTTTTATTTGATCATATTTATTGCATACAATTTTTGAATATTTTAAATTGTTAATTATTGTAACTTATACTTTTTATGTTGTTTATAAATCTTTAAATTGTATTTTAAATTTTTTTAAAGAATCTATGTCCGAATTCATACTAAACATTAGTCAATTTGACCTTTATACTCTGAAAATGTTCAAACATATTGAAATAGAGAGTACCAATTCTAGCTAATACCTCAACCGAACACGGGAAGCATGCATCTAATCCCAAAATTTGATTCAGATAATTCACGTAATCCCTTGAACCAAACGGCCTCAAAGGGTTCAATTATAGTACTCCGGTTGTTTTATTTTATGTAAACCTATTTGATGGAGTATACGATTTAAGAAAGAAATTTAGAAGTAATTGCAAATACAAACATTCCATGATATTTGTGCGACTAAAAAAGAGTGTCACTTGAGGATAAAATCAAAAGTTAAAAGTTAAAATTATAGATTGCCTAGTATAGAATTCTTTTGGAAGGGACTAAAAAAAGAAGAGTGTAGGGTAAAATGGAACGGAAGAAGAGTATAAAAGAGGTACCAAAATTGATCATAAAATCTAAAACCTTCACTTTGTTGGATTTATAGAACTGCTGAAGTTGCAAGAAGAAGAAAAAACTATAAGGCAACGAAAAATTGTTTATCAATGATTACCAATTGACAACGAATAGTCTATTGAGCAACTTCATACGAAATATAGTTATGTTACACTTTTTTTTTTATTCAATCCATCCACCCAGGATTTCATCTCCTGGTGGTGGGGGTTTGGTCTAGACCCCTATCTTGTATATTAATAACTTAAAGAAAAATTAGTACAACAAGGAGGGGGACATAAAACCTAACCTCCATAGAACCTAGTTAATCTAAACCAACTAGGAACAATGCTAGAGCATAACCAACATTAGACAAAATAATAATAAAATTCAGCAAAGCCAACTTCCTATAGGAGTGTTGGCAGTGCCGAAACAAAAGGCATGACTACTTGGTGAATCAGAATATGCCTCGAAGAAAAGATGAAAGATGTTCAAGGAGGATCAAAGTACCATCCGAAGTGTTTGGCTGCCCTTATCCTGAAGGAAGGGAGTTCCAATTTGTCCATTATAAGTGCTCCTTTAGCTTCCCTGGGTAAGTCATTCTCCTGGAGATAGACTTCATTTCGGCATAGTGTTGTAGCATATTTTGCAAGTGAATCAGCCAACTTATTTTCTTCCCTATAACAGTGATAGACTTGAATTTGTTTTCCCCTGATTTTGTGTTGTATTTGATCTACTTTATTGTACAAGTGCCATGAGGGATTGAGCTTGCCATTGATCATATTGACAAGTAGTTGTGAATCAAGTTGAAGGCACAAGATATCTATATGATGTGCATAGCACCAATTAATTCCAAGCAAGACTGCATAGGTCTCACTATAATTGTTAGTTGAGAATTGGAGAGGTATAGCAAATGCCATGACCATCTCTCCATTTCTTCTCCTAACAACTCCTCCTGCACCAGCTTTGCCCACCCTAGCCATGTAGCTCCCGTCAGTGTGAAGAGTGAGAGAATTGTAGAGAGTGTCATTCCACTTCACAAGTTTGCTAATAAGCTTAGGCTTGTAATCCATGGCAATTTTACATATCATGTTCCAGTTCCATTTGGATTCCATTCTACTGAACTTTTTGCCCAGAGATACCTTTACTTGGAAGGTAACCTGGTGCCAAATTCTTGGCAGTAATGTAGCCTGTTGGCCATAATTTTTGGAGAATCTAGCTTTCCACAACTCCCAACATACAATGATAGGGGTAATTTGTAAAAGCATCTTATGAACCTCGTTGTTAGGCTTGAGCTTCCACCATTTATTAAGAGTATTATGGATACTCACTAGTGTGATATCAATACCCAGAGGACTAGTAATTCTTCTCCATGTATTAGAAGTTATGTCACTCTGAATAAAAATATGGTTAGCAGTCTCCTCCTTGGCTTCTCTACAACAAACACATCCAGTAGCTGTGTTGAGTCCAAATCTATGTAAATGTTCCTCAATGGAAAGTTTCTTTTTTAGGATCCTCCACATCAAGAATGAGACTTTGAATGGTACTTCATTACTCCATAGCTTAACAAGTTATGGGTTCTTGTTCTTTTTTTGTCTGAATGCTTTGAAGGCAGAGGAGCATAAGAAGTGGCCATTAGGATTCAAGCACCAAATAGCTGTATCTTCCTTGTTTCTAATGTCCACCTTTAAAACCTCTTCAGTGATGTGATCCAGGAGAGTTCTCCTGAGTGCATTTGAATTCTAGTTGTTGTCAAAAATGAAATCTTTGACTTTTATGTTCTCAGATTTCCTAGGTTGGATATTGTGTTGGACTAGGGGTCCTGATCTAAGCCAATTATCCCACCAGAAAAGAATATGTCCCTTTCCTAGTTTCCACATGATATTGGAATCAATCATCTTCCTGGTGTCTAGTAAATTCCTCCAAATATTAGAATCTTTGGAGTTTTTATGTTTTGATAGTAAGTTGGACGTAGGACAATATTTTATTTGGAGAAATTTTGTCCATGTGTTCTTTTCAGTTCCGAGTCTCCACCATCTCTTAGCAGAGAATGAAGAGCATATGTCTTGCAATTTCTTGAATCCAACCCTACCTTCCTCATATGGGTAGCACATCTTATCCTAGGAACTCCAGTGATATTTGTTCTTCCCTTCTTTCATACCCCAGAAGAAGTTAGAAAAATAAGATTCTATTTGGTTGAGGATAGTTTTTGGAGGAATCATGGCATTTAGCAAGTGTAGAGTCTGAGATTGTAGGATGTGTTTGATAATAATAGCTCTCCCCCCATAGATATTAATTTTCTCTGTCAAGCATTTGCTTTATTCAGGACTTTAGTCGCCATATTCGCAAAACATGCAATTTTCTTCCTCCCCGTGTATATTGGACAACCCAAATATGTGAAGCGGAATTGAGAATGCTTGTATCCAGTCCACCTCTCCAACCTTATGATAGTTCTTCTATTTTGAAGGCCATAGGTGTAGAAGTTAGTTTTCTGCTTGTTTATCTCCTGTCCTGATGCATTTTGATAGTCCTTAAGCACCCTCATGACCATCTTGATTGAGTTTTTATCACCAATTATGAATAAAATCAATTCATCAGCATACCATAGATAGTTGATTTGAGGTCCTTTTTTGCACATAGTAAATCCTTTGTAGTTGGTTATATTGTTCAGTTGATTAAGAGATTTAAATAGTGCTTCAACAGCTATAATAAAAAGAGTCGGAGAAAATGGATCTCCTTGTTTTACTCCTCTAGTTGAATTGAAGAAACCATATCTAGCTCCGTTTACAATAACTGAATACCAATTGTTAGAAAGAAGCCTGTAGAAACACTCAATTACTCCTTCTGAGAATCCAAGTTTCCTCATAACTGTTGTCAAAAATGTCCATGAGAGCCAGTCATAAGCTTTGGACATGTCAAGTTTAATGACTAGGTTTCCTCCTTGATTATGCTCCTTCATCCCATAAATAATCTCTTGAGTTAGTAACACATTTTCTGTAATGAGCCTTCCCCTGACAAAGCCAGCCTGATTTTCAGAGATTATAGTTGGTAAAATAGAAGTCATTCTAAAAGCTAGGATCTTGGAAATAATTTTGTTGGTTACATTGCATAAGCTGATAGGCCTCAATTGAGAGAAATCTAAAGGCCTGCTAACTTTAGGTATTAAAACTAAGCATCAATGTGTAAAATATTTACTCAGGTATGACCCATTGAAGTAAGCTAGCACGAAGTTGCAAATATCATTTTTAATGATATTCCATGTAACTTGATAGAAGTGGCCGTTATAACCATCCGGACTTGCAGCACTATTCAGGTTTATGAAAAAAACTGCTGCCTTGATTTCTTCTTCAGTAGGAGTTTCTTGTAGCCTGGTATTGTCTTATTCCGTTACCATTGGTTCAATCCATTTCAATACTCTATCCATATCCTATTCCTCCTGTCTTGTGAATATTCTTCGAAATGATCCACTGTTGCGTTTGAGATAGCAGAATTACCTTGAATCCGCTGCCCTGCACTATTCTTTATCCTGTAGATTTGGGTTCTTCTCCTTCTGTGCTTGATAATGCTATGAAAATATCTTGAATTGGAATCTCCATATTCAGTCCAGTTCAACTTGGCTTTTTGTTTGAGAATTAATTCCTCCATGTTTAACCATTTGATATATTCTGCATGTGCCTTATGTAAGATCTCCCTATTGGCTTCGGAGTCATCATATTCATAAGTTTGCTCCATATTTAGGGTGTCTACCTCTAATTGTTTCACATTTCCAAATACATTCCCAATAGTTTCTCTAGACCAAAGACTCAATTCTTTGGAGAGAGTCTTCAGATTCTGTTGCAGGATCCATTGAGAGTTTTCATATACCTCTATGTTCCAAGTGTCCTCAACTAGGATTAAGAAATCTGGTTGAGTTTTCTAAAAGTTTAAAAACTTGAAGTATGTGATAAAATCAGTATGAGTGTTATTGCATTCCATGAAAATGAGGCTATGATCTGATCCTGTTCTGGCAAGATGATCTATTCTAGTTTGTTGGTATAGGTCTGACCAGTTCTCTTTTATAAGGACTCTGTCCAGCCTTTTTCTAATTATTCTTCTCCCTTTCCCACCATTACACCAGGTAAATGCATTGCCAGAGAATCCAGCATCAGCTAATTCACAATCTTCAATACAATTTATAAAGTCTAGACTTCTCGTCAAACTATGTTGTATTCCTCCTCTCTTTTCTTCTGGAGCTAGAATTGAGTTGAAATCTCCAAACACAACCCAAGGTCCATCAATTACATCATATACGTCTCTGAGATTTCTTCAAAACCTTCTTCTTTTCACAAACTTTGATTTAGCATATACTGCAGTGAGCCAGAAGTTTTTGTTGTCCCCATCCATCTTGTATTTGAAGGTGATTTGTTGTCTATTATCAGAAATGATAGTGCAGTCAAAATTAGCTCTCCAGAAGAACCATATCTTACTATTTTTGTTGGCTCCTGCATAGTAAAAACCAAAGGCTATTTTATATCTTTCAAGCTTGTCTGAACTCAGAAAAGGTTCTTGAAGAGCCACAAAGTCTATCTTGTATATGTTGACTAATTTCATTAGTTTTAGAGTTGCTCCCTTGGATTTCATTCCCTTATGTTCCATATATTGATTTTAATCATTAAAGGATAGAAGGGGTTAGTTTTGTCTGCTTTCGACATGTCCATGACCTCCCTTAGCCTTCTTTTTGTTTTGGTGACCTCTAGGTGATAGTCCCTGTTTGTTGATTATATCTTTGATTTTTTTGAGTACTGGCTCTTCATCCTTTTCAGAGTTACTGTCCATGACTGTGTTGAAACTGTTTGGAACTTTCTCTTCAGAGGAATCCACAGTTTCTTCTTCATCTTCTTGTTCTGTAGTATCATCATTACCATGAAAATGCTCTAAACTTGAGCCACATCTCTCACCATGAAAATGCTCTAAACGTGAGCCACGTCTCTCGTCATTATGCACTACCGCAATGGAACCTAGATCTACCATAAGATGGATACCTTTATTTTTTACGTTTGCGGTATCCACGGTGATTGGAGATTGAATATCTTCATTATTTTGCCCGACTTTACTAAGTTGGTATTCTGGTATAATACTAGTAGTAGCATTTTATATTTTATTTTGCCGAGTGTTTGCCTTATCTTCTTCCTGATGCGGTTTCGTGTTTCCTTGTAGCTGAGTCTTTGTTTTGGTTTCTTTCAGGTGCTTTTCCATACTGATCTTCATCTCATTTCCTAGGACTTTTGTCACAATTTCTTCAAAATGGCTTGGATTTTGCTTGATCCATGGCATGTTCTTCACCCTTATTAGGCCATTAGCATTTTCTTTTTTCTTCTTTTTCCTACCTTTCTTGCTTTTTTTGTTTCCAGATTCTTCTCTGTATTTGTAGATTCCTTTTCTTCCTGACTATGCTTTGATACTCCCTCATCTTTTTTTCAGTTTTTTTAGTTACATTAGTAGTGTTGGCTACAACATCTACCTTGAGGCGATGTTTTGCTGCATCTGCATCCTTGTCCACATTTGTCTGAACCTTATTTGCTTTAGCTTTCTTGTTTCTCGTGTTTATAACCTCCGTGAATCCCTTATTATTTTTATTTCCAATAGAGTTTGGAATTTTGCTAGAGCTAACTTTGTCTTCCCTTGTTGTAGTACCTTGGTTATTCCCTGTTACATCTTTTTTCCCCAGTGTATCTCCACCTCCAATTTCTGTTTGCAGTAAAACTGTATCTTAACCATTTTGATCTGCTTCAATATTTCTGTAGCTCTCTTTTTCTCGAGAACTCTACAGTTCATCATGTTATTCCCAAGTTTTCTACAATGTTTGCAAAATTTCGGAATGCTCTCATATTCAATTTTTAGAGTATATCTTTTTAAGGAAAATTTCTCATCCTCGGAACCCACCCATACACTATCAGGTTGAGGTTTCGTTAAATCTATTTCGACCCTGACCTTGGCCATGCTAGGTCTAGTTTTTCCCTGAGTAGCAACATCTAATGATAATGGTGTGCCGATATTGCTAACAATTTATTTCACATAGTACCAATTGTGCACATTAAACGGAATACCTGGGAGGAGAACCCACACCGGAACAATTGGGATGTCTTCGTCTGGTTTGAAATCCGGCGACCATTTTTGTAGCCACATTTGTAATCTTTCGATTTCGATTACCCTTTTATACCATATCGACTGGAAGTCTTCTTCATTGGTCTATGAAAACGTTGTAGTTATCATAGACACTGATCTTAGCAGAATCCTTGATCGAAAAAAGTTCCTTGAAGGTAGACCTTATTCTTTCTATTTGTGGACGGGGTTTCAAGAATCTCCCCACAATTGTTAATTTGCATTCTTTAGCCATGATTCCATAATATTCTTTAGCTTTAAATATCACCACCGGCATCCCGTTGTGGGTGGTTTGTTGCGCTATTACTTCTTCTCTTGGGTGACAGGCTGTGGGCATCGACGTGACTGTTGTGCTAGTTACTGAAGTAGCAAATGTTTGATTTCCTGCAATTCCTTCAGTAGGTGGAATCGCCACTGCCAGAGGGTTGTTTTGGTTGTCAATATGCGCCGTTGTGCCATGGGGTGGTGCGTATCTGGGATGCGCTAGAGAGTTACCGTTGAAGCCTAACGTATATAAATGTACGGAGAGAGTTAGCATATGTCTGGGACCCGTTAAGTTTTTGTTATGTTATACTAAATCAAAGTAATAGTGAATTAATGACCCCTTTAATTTGCTAATTGAATTATTCTTTACCACATATCTCATTTTAATGAAATATGCTAAAAGGGAACTTATATTTTTAATCAAGAAAATATTGAAAAATGATTCTTAACCTTTTCCGTGGACGTACATGTTTTGTCACTACAGTACACATTATTTTTCTGTAAGTATATAAAACAAAAGAATATCTCTTGAAAATAAAAGAGAAAATATTTATGAGAGACAGATGTTGAATCTACTCTCCATATCCCATCAAGTCATTTTCTATCATCAGTGTGAACACCCAAATGAGGAAAAGAAAAAAGAAAAAAAATGAACACTTGAATAGGTAGGATATATTACTCAAATTAAATAAAGAGAAAGCTAATTCCACAAAGTTTAGCACAAAATCAAAATAATTTGGAAAGAGGGACCTAACATTTCAATGTTGTACAGTTTCAGAAGTTACCTTTTAATCAGAACCTAATTATGACCTGGAGGTATTGCTCATAAGTCAGTATCCGATAGTTTTATCAAGTATTAGGTCAATCGAAATCCGTTAATTAAATTCAGAAAAATTATCATATATATATAAACACACAAAAAATGGATATAATCAATATTCCTGTTTAATGACCCAAAAATACTAAAAAATAACTTTAGTCATAGTGAGTGTTGCTCACAAGACCGTAGCGATGGATCCACAGATTTTTAGGCCTATTGGAGTCCATCAACTAAATTAAAAAAAAATCATATATATAAACACACAAAAAAAATAGAAATAATCATTAGTTCCTATTTCATGACCCGGAAATGCCAAAAAATGATATTCTTCATGGCGAAACATGACGAGTATTAGTCATTAGGTCGTTTATTATGAACCCACTAAATTTCAGGTCAATTGGAGTCTATCAACTTTTTGAGTACCGGTAGAATTTAAGTGGTCGTGCACATCACGAATAGATACTATGTAGCCATGCTTAGTATTATTTTTATGATCCTAAAATGCCATAAAACGACATTAATAATGGTAAATATTACTGACAAGGCAATATCCGCTGGTCGCCCGAATTCATTCAGATGCCATGGACTATAGCACAAGAAAATCTAAGAATCGTCCTGAATTCATTTTTATAACCTTAAAACGCCAAAAAAGAGGAATGGTCAAGGCGAATCAATGACTATTGTTCATTAAGTCGTTTTTTATGGTCCCGTAAAATTTTAGGAGATTCTGAATCGGTCGCCTGAATTCATGGAGATGATGTGGTCTATAACACATGAATATCTAGGAATCATCCTTAATTCTTATTTTATGGCCCTAAAATAAAAATGAGGAACGGTCATAGCCCACACCATCTGCATGCATCCAGGCGATCGGACCCGAATCGCCTAAAATTTTATCGGACTATAAAAAATGACCCAAGGAACCATAGCATCGTTTTACTATGATTGGTCCTCGGTTTTGGCATTTAGGAACATAAAAATGGAATTCCGTCTGATTCTTAAATTTTCGTGTGCTATAACCCACGCCAATTGCATGCATCTAGGCGACCAGACCCGAATCGCCTAAAATTTTACCAGACCATCAAAAACGACCTAAGGAACAATAATCATACCTTTACTTAGTTTTTGGCATGTTAGGGCTATAAAACTGAATTGCGCATGATTCCAAGATTTTCATGTGCTATTATAGCCCATGCCATCTGCATGCATCCGGACTACCAGAACCGAATTGCCGAAAATTTTACCGGACCATAAGAAATGACCTAAGAAATAATAGTCATCGCTTAGGCATGACCATTCCTCCTTTTTGTCGTTTTAGGGCCATAAAACTTGAATTCCATCCAATTCCAAGATTTTCGTGTGTTATAGCCCACATCATCTGCATGCATTTGGATGACCAGACCCGAATAGGCTAAAAAAATTTCGGACCATCAAACTGACCTAATAAACAGTAGTCATCGCTTTGCCATGACCGTTCCTCATTTTTTTAACGTTTTGGGGTCATAAAACTGAAATTTCACCAAATTTCCAGATTTTAGTGTGCGATAGCTCATGCCATCTGCATGCATCCGGGCGACCGGACCCGAATCGCCTAAAATTTTACCGGATCATAAAAAACGATTTAAGGAACAATAGTCATCACTTAGTTATGATTGTTTTTTTTTTGTTGATATTTTAGGATCATAATATTGTAATTTTACCCGATTTTCAAATTTCATTATGTGTAACCCACGCCATCTGATATAATAATTTGAACTAAGAAAAATAATTTTACAAAGATTTTCTTTGATTTTATTACTTATCTTGATATCTAGGTATCTAGGCGGGTTCTGGATCTAGTTAGGCGGGTTTTGGATCTCCAATGACTACGTTGGTGGCTGCTCTGGCAACTTCTCCGACGACTGCTCGGGTACGTGGGGATAACAACGGCGTTTTTGCACCCCACGAACACCTCTTAGGTTCTACCTTTTCGGGAAGTGGTACCTCCCATTTATCCTCATTTTTCTCTGTTGGCACCTCTCGTTTTAGCGTAGTATTTACCTGCTTATATGTACTCTTGATTTGTGCTTTAAGGTGTTGCCTATTGCTTGTTATCCTAATTCTTTCCTTGTCCGCGTATTTGTACCCTATATTAGCACCTTTGTACATTTAGGTTACTTTTAGTCTATTCATTTTGCAATTTTTTGCTGGTCTAGTGGCAACGTCGATCTATGTTAGAGTGAGGTCTTGTCCTCGGGGGGAGCGGGGGTTAGAGGGTAAGGGTACCATGGGGTAAGAGACCCTCTAGGTTGAGAGTGAGGTCATGGAACATAGGTACTTTAATATAAAAATCTAAATCTATAGAGTTAGCAAAGATTCTCAATAAGAGGAAGATTAACATAGCATGTGTCCAGGAGATTAGATGGGTGGGGAGCAGGGCTTGGGAGGTTGATGGGTTTAAGTTGTGGTATTATGGGAGGGTGAGAGGGAAGAACGGGGTAGGCATCCTAGTTGATAAGGATCTTAGGGAGCTATTTGTTGAGGTTAGAAGGGTGAATGATAGGTTGATAGCCATTAAGTTAGTCGTGCGTGGGTATACTCTGAGCGTAGTTAGTGCTTATGCGCCTTATGTGGGTTTGGACGAGGAGGTTAAAAGGCGCTTTTGGGAGGATTTGGATGGGTTGGTGTGGGATATACCGGCCTCCGAGAAGATCATTATAGGAGAAGACTTTAACAGCCACATTGGGAGGTCGTCTGGGGGTATGATGGGGTACATGGTGGCTTCGGTTTTGGAGATAGAAACAGAGGAGGTACTTCGTTGCTGGAGTGTGCTAAAGCTTTTGATCTCGTGATTTCTAACTCGTGCTCCCTGAAGAAGGCGGAGCACCTGATAAATTTCCGAAGTACGGTAGCCAAGACCCAGATTGATTACCTACTCTTCAGTAAGTGTGATAAAGGTGTATGCACGAATTGCAAGGTCATCCCGAGTGAGAATATTACGACCCAACATATCCTTTTGGTTATGGACTTAGAGATCGGGTGGACGAAGAGGAAGAGGGTTATGTCTGGTCTACCTAGGGTCAGGTAGGGTGCATTGACTAAGGACAAAGCCCAGGAGTTGGGGGAGAAGTTGCTGTCTTTGGGGGCCTGGAGGAGTAGTGGAGACACAAGTTGTATGTGGATTAAGACAGCGAATTATATTAGAGAGGCGGTGAGAGAGTTGTTAGGTGTCTCGAAGGGTTTCTCTGGTGGCCACAAATGTGACCGGTGGTGGAATAAAGAGGTTCAGGAGAAAGTGGAAGATAAGAAAGCGGCATATTTAAAGCTAGTAGAGAGCATAGAGAAGGGGAAGAAGGGGGCTAACATGAAGGAGTATAAGAAGGCTAAGAGAGAGGCAAAGTTAGCGGTTACTGCGGCTAAGACTGAGGCGTTTGTTCGTTTATATGAAGAACTTGGGGACAAGCGCGGGGATAAGAAGTTGTACAGGCTGGCGAAGGTGAGAGAGAGGATGACCCGGGATCTGGACCAAGTAAGGTACATAAAAGACTATGAGGGTAGAATTTTGTTGGAGGGGGCACAGATTAAGCAGAGATGGTTGTCTTAGTTCCATAAACACTTGAATGAAGAGGGAGATATGAGTATTGATCTAGGTGAGTTGTAGTACTTGGAGCGACTTTGGGATTTTGGGTACTGTAGACGCATAAGAATATGGGAGGTTATAAAGGCTATGCGTAGGATGAGTAGGGGTAGAGCTACCAGGCCAGATGAGATTCCTGTGGAATTCTAGAAGAGTGTGGGTAAGGTGGGTTTGGAAAGGCTCTCTAGGTTGTTTAACATCATTTTTAGGACGAAGAAGATGCCTGAAGAGTGGAGGTGGAGTACGATAATTCTGTTGTACAAGAACAAGGGGGATATCCAAAAATGCAACAACTATATGGGTATCAAGTTGTTGAGCCACACGATGAAAGTTTGGGAGAGGGTGATAGAAGGGGGGATGAGGAGGAGTGTGTCCATTTTCGAGAACCAGTTTGGTTTTATGCCAGGACGGTTGACTACTGAAGCTATTAACCTTGTGAGGAGATTGGGGGAGCAGTATAGGGCGATGAAGAAGGAGTTGCATATGGTGTTCATTGACCTAGAGAAAGCTTATGAAAAAGTCCCAACATAGGTCCTATGGAGATGTTTGGAGGCTAAAGGAGTTCCTATAATATATATTCGAGTGATCGAGGACATGTATGATGGAGCGAAGACACGGGTAAGGGTGGTATGAGGGGACTCTGAATACTTTCTGGTTGAGATGGGGTTGCATCAGGGGTCAGAACTTAGCCCGTTTTTGTTTTCCTTAGCAATGGATGCATTGACACGACACATTCAAGGGGAGGTGCCCTGGTGCATGTTATTTGCGGATGACATAGTTCTGATTGATGAGACGCGAGGTGGTGTTAATGAGAGGCTAGGGGTATGGATACATACCTTTGAGTCTAAAGGTTTCAAGGTGAGCAGGACCAAGACAGAATACTTGGAGTGCAAGTTCATCGGTGTTACCCAAGAAGCAGACGGGGATGTGAGGCTTGATACACAAGTCATTCCCAGAGAGAGTTTCAAGTACCTTGGGTCTATAATTCAGAATGATGGGGAGATTGATAAGGATGTGGCACATCGTATCGGAGCATGGTGGATGAAGTAGAGGCTCACTTCCGGTGACTTGTATGATAAAAATATGCCTTTGAGACTTAAAAGTAAATTTTACAAGGTAGTGGTTAGACCGACTATGTTATATGAGACAGAGTGCTGGCCATTCAAGAATTCCCATGTCCAACATATGAAAGTAGCTGAAATGAGGATGTTGAGATAGATGTGTGGACATACTAAGTTAGATAGAATTAGGAATGAAGTTACTCGGGACAAGGTAGGAGTGGCCCCCGTGGAGGAAACAATGCGAGAAGCGAGGCTAAGATGGTTCAGGCATGTTAAAAAGAGAAGCACAGATGCCCTAGTCAAGAGGTGTGAGAGATTGGCCTTGGGGGTTAAAGGAAGGGTAGAAGTAGGCCAAAGAAGTCTTGGATAGAGGTGATCAGGCGGGACATGGCACAACTTGAGTTAACCGAGGACATGACCCTATATAGTAGGGTGTGGAGGTTGAGAATTAGGGTAAAAGGTTAGTAGGTAGTCGAGCGTTTCCTTGTGTCTTCCTCAGTTCAATAGTTATTGGTGTTGGTTGGTATCCATTTTATTCTTAGTTTGCTATTACCACATATTTTGTGTTGTTACTTGCCTTCTGTACGCCCTTAGTTTGTTATCATTCCATATCTTGTATTGTTATTACTGACTATTAGTGCTTCTTTCAAACTCTTTTTTGCTTTCTTGGGTTTTATTTTCTAAATATCTTGTACTGATATTACTTGCTATAGGTGCTTCTTCCATCCTTTCTTTAGCCGAGGGTCTATCGAAAACAATCTCTCTGCCTTCCAGGATAGGGGTAAGGTAGCATACATCCTACCCTCCTCAGACCCGACTTGTGGGATTACACTGGGTTGTTGTTGTTGTAACCCACGCCATCTGCATGCATCCGTGCGGCTAGACCCTAATCGCCTAAAATTTTACTAGACCATAATAAACGACCTAAGGAACAATAGCCATCGCTTCGGCAAGCCCGTTCCTCATTTGTTTTGCGTATTAGGGCCGTAAAACTGAAATTCCACACGATTCCTAGATTTTCGTGTACTATAGCCCACGCCATATGCATGCATACGGGTGATCGAAACCCGAATCGATTAAAACTTTTCCGGACCATCAAATACGACCTAAGGACAATAATCATTGCTTCGGCTAGATCGTTCCTCATTTTTTTGCATTTTAGGGCCATAAAATTGAAATTCCAACGGATTCTCATATTTTCGTGTGCTATATACTGGATCATAAAAATGACCTAAGGAACAATAGTCATCGCTTCGCCATGACCGTTCCTTTTTTTTGGGCGTTTTAGGGCCATGAAGTTGGAATTCCGGTCGATTTCAAGATTTTCATTTACTATAGCCCACACCATCCGCATGCATTCGGGCGACCGGACCCGAATTGCTTAAACTTTTGTCAGACCATAAAAAATGACCTAAGAAACAATAGTCATCGCTTCACCATTACCTTTCCTCATTTTTTGGCATTTTACGGCCATAATTGAAATTCCGCCCGATTCCCAAATTTTTTTGTGCTATTGCCCACGCCATCAACAAGCATCCAAATGACAGGATCTGAATCGCCCAAAATTTTGCCGGACCATCAAAACAACCTACTGAACAGTAGTCATCACTTTGCCATGACCATTCCTTATTTTTTGGCGTTTCCCAGATTTTCGTTTGCTATACACCACACCATCTGCATGTATCAGGGCGACAAGACCTGAATCGCCTAAAATATTGCCGAATCGCCTAAAATATTGCCGAATTGTTTTTCTATGACGTCCCTCATTTTTTTGGAGTATTAAGGCCATAAAATTAGAATTTCACCCGATTTCAGATTTTCGTGTGCGTAGCTTAGCATCTGCATTCATTCAGGCGACCGGACCCGAATTACCTAAAAGTTTGCCGGACTATCAAAAACTGCTTAAGAAACAATAGTCATCGCCATGTACTATATCCCATACCATGTGCATGCATCCGAGCGATCGTACCTGAATCACCTAAAATTTTACCGCACCATTAAAAGCAACTTAAGGAACATTAGTCATCGCTTCACACACGTAAAACACCAAAAATGAGTAACGGTCATGAAGAGATGATGACTATTGTTCCTTAGGACATTTTTGATGGGCCGGAAAAATTTCACGCGATATGGGTCTGGTGGCACGGGGACATGCACATGGCGTGGGCTATAGCACATAAAAATCTGGGAATCGGGCGGAATTACAGTTTTATGGCCCTGAAATGGAAAAAACGAGTAACGGTCATGGCAAGGCGGTGACTATTGTTCCTTAGGACGTTTTTTATGGGCTGTCAAAATTTTAGGCGATCCGGATCCGGTGGCCCGGGCCCATACAGAAGGCGTGGGCTATAACACACGAAAATCTAGGAATCGGGTTGAATTTAAGTTTTATGGCCCTACAATGCCAAAAACTGAGTAACGGTCATAGAGAGGCGGTGACTATTGTTCCTTAGGATGTTTTTGATGGGCCGACAAAATTTAAGGCGATCCGGGTCCGGTGGCCCGGGCCCATGCATAAGGCGTAGGCTATAACATATGAAAATTTGGACATCGGGTAGAATTTAAGTTTTATGGACCTAAAATGCCAAATAACGAGTAACCGTCATGGCAAGGGTGTGACTATTGTTCTTATGGATGTTTTTGATGGCCCGAAAAACTTTAGGCAATCCGTGTCCGGTGGCCCGAGCTTATACATCAGGCGTTATAACACACAAAAATTTGGGAATGAGGTAGAGTTCTAGTTTAATGGCCCTAAAACGTCAAAAAACGAGTAGCGGTTATGTCGAGGCGGTGAATATTGTTCCATAAGACGATTTTAATGGGCCAGCAAAATTTTTGGAGATTTGGGTCCGGTGACACGGGCCCATGCAGAAGGCATGGGCAATAACATACAAAAATTTGGGAATCAGGCGGAATTCCAGTTTTATGGCCCTAAAAGGCCAAAATATGAGTAACGTTCATGGCGAGGCAGTGATTATTGTTCCTAAGAACGTTTTTGCTAAGCCGACAAAAGTTTAGGCAATCTGGTCCCATGCAGAAGGTGTGGGCACACAAATATTTGAGAATCAAGAAAAATTCTAGTTTTATGGCCCTAAAATGCCAAAAAATGAATAAAGGACATGGCGAGGTATTGAATATTGTTCCTTAGGAGGTTTGTGATGGACCTGCAAAATTTTAGGTGATCCGGGTTCGGTGGCCCGGGCCCATGCATAAGGCGTAGGCTATATAACACACGAAAATCTGGAAATCGGGCAAAATTTAAATTTTATGGCACTAAAATACCAAAAAACGAGTAACAATCATGGAAAAGAGGAAACATTTTAGGCGATACAGGTCCAATGGCTCGTGCCTATGAAAAAGGTAGAAGTCCTATTTTATGGCCCTAACACGTCAAAAAACGAGTAACGGTTATGGCGAGGCTGTGACTATTTTTCTTAGGACATTTTTAATGGGCCAACATTATTTTAGGAGATCCGGGTCCGGTGGCCCGAGACCATGCAGTAGGCGTAGGCTATAGCATACGAAAATCTAGAAATCAGGCGGAATTTCAGTATTTTTCCCTAACATGCCAAACAACAAGCAACGATCATGGAGAAGCGGTGACAATTGTTCCCTAGGACATTTATCAAGGGCCGTAATAATTCCAGTTTTATAGCCCTAAAACGCCATAAAACGATTAACGGTCATAAGAAGACGATGACTATTGTTCCTTAGGACGTTTTTGATAGTTCAAATTTTTTTTAAGTGATCCGGGTTCGGTGGCCTGGGCCCATGCAGAAGGCGTGGGCTATAGCATACAAAAATCTGGAAAATATTAGAGTGTTCGCTAGAAAACAACAACATTATTTAAATAGAGTCTCTTAAAATTCCCAAAACTGGTAGTACACGTCATAAGCTTTGCAGAGTGTTTGCTAGAAAACTTCAAAACACAACTGTCCAGAAATAAAAATAAACAGTGCAAAACGAAAACTGGAAGGTGACTTCGAAGCCTGCGAACGCAGCAGCAAGTTTACCTTGAGTCTCTACAGCAACAGTCCACACAGCTAGCTAACGAACAAGTACCTGGATCTATACAAAAATATGCAGAAGAGTAGCATGAGCACACCACAGCGGTACCAGTAAGTATCAAGACTAACCTCGGTGGAGTAGTGACGAGGAATAGTCAAGACACCCACTGGTCTAATAAACCGAACAGATATAAGTACATGAATAACAGAAGTATGATGTCTACATAAAGACTATGCAATATGGCTCACAATACAGTAATGGCATTAAAGCAAGAAACAACAAGTATCAGCGGAATATCATGAAAATAACGCAGACAAAGTGAACGGAACACAACCTAAATCCGGAATCACGAATACAGCAAGGACAAGTAATAACTCAGTAATTACAACCGCTTTTACATCAGGTTTTAGTCAACAACTCCACGAGGTACCGAACCTCGGACAGTTCACAACTTACGGGTCTCAATACCTGAACCCTAACACTTGGCATCCTGTGCCCTCATAACACCTCATAACCACACTAACGACTCACGTGCCAATAGAGCCATTCTCACATAGAAGACAAGTAAACAGAGTGAGCATCTATGCTCAACAATATCAAGAACACCTCTTATCCGATAAGAGTGCTTAACTACGTGTATGCTTGTGCAAGTGTCCTAACATAGTCCATACCAGCAAATAAGCATAAGGAAGAAGAAGAAGAACGGACAACACGTAGAATATTTTCTCACAGCTTTCCCAAGATAAAGCTCACATAGGTACGTATACCACTACACAAATATCAACAACAAGAATGCCCCCAGGCCATAAATCATCATAAATCAATCCCTGACACAGCCCAACTTGTCTCGCCACGTGTGCAATAATAACATAAATGGTTGTCTTGTCTCACCACACGTGCATAATAATGTTCCCACCTTGTCTCACCACATGCGCAACCCACACATATATATATATATATATCCCACCTTGTCACGCCGCATGTGCAAATATCAATAGTAACAATAGTATGATAGAAACCTCGTGCAACCCCATAACAACAACCGCACAGCAGAAATCTCGTGCATCATAATAATAACAACCACACGGCAGAAACCTCGTGCATCACCACAACAAATACAACAACAACAATGGCAATAATACAAAGTACGACAAGTAAATCAACTCAAGAACTTTTAAATCAAAGAAAAATGTGGGACCAAACCACAAGGAATAACCACATTCTGAAATGCTAGGCATAAAGCGAACAGCTCAACAAAGGGAAAACTAAGGTGTAACAACGAATCTCACAATATACACTTCAATAACAGGGAAGCTAACACGAATCCAATAATGCCAAATAAAACAAGTCGACTAAGATATAGGATATATACTTCTTTTAAGGTTGAGGAAATTACGAAGGATATTCAACAATTAAATTAAGGATGACAGCGGAAAAATAATCATAACCTCAATTAAGACTGAATAATTATAGGATGGAATTATATAAATTTCAAATAAAGATAAGCAGTTATGAAAAGATAGCATGGCTATAAAAGAGATAACATTTTCAATTAAGGCACATATAAATCAAGTAACGATAATAGTAGATCATGAAGTAATTTATTCTAATTAAGCAGGTAGATGTGAATCTAGTAATTAATATATATAATCATAACAAGAACAACTGCATATTCAATGAATACAAGGACCTAAGAACCCTAAAAGGCCAACTTTTCACTAATAAGTCCGTGCACGCACTCGTCACCTCGTGCACATGGGCTACAATCAACATAGAAGACTCAAATCCTAAGGAGAAAATCCCCCACACAAGGTTAGGCAAGATACTTACCTCGAACCAAGCTCAAACAGTGTGTAAGAATGCCCTTTCCTCAAATATCCGACTCCGAATGGTCCAAATCTAACCAAACACAATTGCATATCATGAATACAATGATAATAGACTTATCCAATTAATGAAATCAATATTTTAACAAAAAATCCAAAATTTTCCCTAAAAGGTCGACCCGGGCCCACGTCCCGGAATTGGGAAAAAATCACAAAATATGAACACCCATTCACTCATGAGTCCAACCATATAATAAATACTCAAATCCGACCACCAATCCCCTTTCAAAACTCGAAATCTTTATTGAAGAAGTTCTTTCTATTTTTCCCAATTTCAACCCCAAAAATCCGAAACTAAATGAAGAAAACAACTATAGATTAATGCGATAAAACCAAATTCGAGTAAGAAATCGTTACCCACAAGATTCCTCTGAAAATCCCTTAAAGAATCGCCTTCTCTCGAGCTCAATATAAAAAATGGAGTGAAAATGAAATAACCCTCGATTCCAACCGCTTTCTGCCCAGCGATCCTCGTACTTGCGATCATTTCTCGCACATGTGCCTACCGCACATGCGGTCTAACCAGTTGCACCTGTGAAAGTCACTAACTCCCATAGCCTCCGCACCTGCGAGTCTTCTGCGCATATGCGGGCATTGCAGATGCGGAACTTCCTCACACCTGCGACCCCAGGCCAACTCTCAAATTCTCGCATCTGCGCTTCCATCTCCGCACGTGCGAGTCCGCTCATGCGCACAAATTTTCCTCACCTGTGGAGACTGCCAAGTCCAGCTCTTCCCGCACCTGCGCCTCATTCTTCACACCTGCGACCATCGCACCTGCGCCCAGGGTCCGTAGGTGCGATTACACAAGAACTCAGACCTCCCCAAAACCATGGAAAGCATTCGCAACTCGTCCGAAAAACACCCGAGGCCCTCGGGACCCCGTCCAAACATACCAACAAGTTCTATACCCTAACACGGATCCGCTCGAGGTCTCAAATCACATCAAACAACGTCAAAACTACGAATCGCATCATGAATCGAACTTATAAATTTTAAATTTTCAACTTCTAAAACCCATGCCGAAACCTATCAAATCAACCCGGAATGACGTCAAATTTTGTAGGCAAGTCCCAAATAACATAACGGAGTTGTTCCAACTCTTGGAATCGCATTCCGACCCCGATATCAAAAAGTCCACTTCCGGTCCAAACCTGCAAAAAAATTTAACTTTCGCCATTTCAAGCCTAAATCAGCTACAGACCTCAGATTTACAGTTCGGACACGCTCCTAAGTCCAAAATCATCCAACGAAGCTAATGGAACCGACAGAACTCCATTCCAGAGTTGTCTTCACATAGTTCTGACTACGGTCAAAATCCTAAGACTTAAGCTTTTGTTTTAGGGACTAAGTGTCCCAAATCACTCTGAATCATCCGGTAACTGAAATCAACCACGCACGCAAGTCAAGGCACATAATACGAAGTTGCTCAGGGCCTTATGCCGCCGGATGGGACTTAAATTCTCAAAATGAATAGCCGGGTCGTTACATCCTTCCCCTTTTAAACAAACGTTCGTCCTCAAACGTGCTAAGCATTGCCTCGAAGTCTTGAAATCACTGAAAGTATATATCCAACATACACATGTGGGTGATCCCACGTCACCCCAATCCACATAAGCCTAATGACACCATCCCAACTGTAATGTATCCTTTCTATCAACACTGATAAGCCTTAGAGTCAAAATTCTCACCTTCCATTTGTCTTCAAAAGACTCGATTCTAAATCCATAACCGATATCAGTCTCAACCAGCTGTAACAACTCATGCCTACACCCATAAGGTACGACCACACAACAAGACACACCACATATAGGCCCATAATAACTTTTCTGATCACAATAGCTACCCGAAATCAAAACCAGCACCGGCAATTAGACCCATATCTGTTAGCAACCCGTTTTAAACCTCCACAATGCTGACAATGATGCAACAAACATGAAGACCTCATAACTATACACCCGAATCAACAAGTCACAACTAACACCATCGGGCACACACCCCGCAAGCCAAAACTTAAGAAGCACATAACGAAAATGACTGAATATATAAAGAGAAATATCAAATAAGTTCGACAGGCACAATTCTCTAATAGTGTCGTACTAATCAATTTAAAAGGAAAAACTCAAAGTACATGAACAAATTGTAAGGATCTCCTCCTGACTTTCACCGCGGCACGCAGCCCGGCTCAAACATATCAAATCACATGGAATCGCGAGGGTCTCTCCCTTAACTCTGAATCACAAGTCGAATACACATCATACCAATGGAAATCCTTCACTAAATCAATTCTGCCAATAAAATCTCAACACTTGTTAAATTCTCACCCCGGTAGAGTATCAAACCACAAATTATAACCAATTTACCCAGGAATCACATCAAACCTGCCATAATGGACAACATGAATTCACTTCAAGTCTCGTAATAATGAATAGAAACAAACGATAGACACGGGCTACCACTTATAGAGTGTCCCAACAGGGATAAATACCTAAACATAATACTAAGTCATAAACCCACCCATAGGTGGGACAACAAGTAGGGGGACTCGCCCCGATATGCAGGACCGAATGAAAATACGAATGATGCCCCTCTGTAACAAAACAAAAGCATACCTGTATGACATCATCTGGCGCAGTGGCCTCAAGCCTACTATATGAAACACATCAACGGGTCGGGCCTTCCCCTCTTGGGCGCCCTCTACTCTCCTGAATACTCTGCTGTGACACACCTATCCAGAGTCTAGGACAATCTCTCACTCTGTGGATGGTATCTCCACACTCGAAGCAACCTCTCTGCTGATGTGGTTGTGGGAACTGTGCGGTAGGATACTCTGAGACCCATGAGCACCTGAAACACTGTGCGAAGCCTGAAGTGCAAATTGAACTGGCTGACCCACAAAACCTCTACCATGTCGTACCCTGCCTCCAAAATAAGGACCAGTAGATCTCTCCGGTCTACGAGGCCTCCTCACCTCCCTGTCCTCTCTCTCCTGAACTCGCCTCTACTCGGCGGGCCTACCACCTGTTAAAACGAAACATCTGACTCTAACTCACGAGCCATGCTGAACCGAATATCATGCCTGAGTCCCTCAATGAATCTGCGAACACGCTCTCTAACTGTGGCGACCAAAGCAGGCGCATGCCTGGCCAAATCACTGAATCTCACGGCATACTCTGACACTAACATAGTGTCCTGGTGCAGCTGCTCAAACTCCGTGCGCCATGCATCTCGAAGGGACTGGGGTACAAACTCTCTCAGGAACATCTCTGAAAACTGAACCCATGTAAGTGAAGATAACTCGGCTAGGCTACCCAACTCATATGCCAGCTACCACTGATAAGCTATTCCCCTGAGCTGGAACGTAGTAAAAGAAACCCCGCTCGTCTCCACAATACCCATAGTACAGAGTATGCGGTGACACTCTTCCAGAAAACTATGTGCACTCTCTAAAGCCAAACCACTGAATGTAGGAGGGTCATATTTCTTGAACCTTGCAAGTCTAAGTTGCTCTTCCTCAGATGTTGTTTCCCTGACCACGGGCTGAACTGGAACCACAGGCTGTGTCGCCATGACACCTGGAACCTGACCAACATGAACTCGCTGCTCTGGGGTGTGGGCGACGGGAGTCTGGATTCCTTCCCCGGTCTGTGAAGTATCTGGCACAACCGGAATCAACCCCGCCTAAGACAATATACCAAACATGCTCAAGAACTGTGCTAAGGTCTCCTGAAGTCCGGGGGTAACAGCATGCGCCTCTGGTACCTGCCCCCAAACTGGAACTACTGGCGGCTCCTCAACTGCTTCTCGGGTAGGTGCTCTAGCTGCGGCACGTACTCCTCGTCGGCCTCTGCCTCTGCCCCTAGCGACATCTACTCCAGGGGTAACATTATCAGCAATTGCAGCCCGTGTCCTCACCATCTGTGAGATAATGGAATGATAAAATTTCAAACTCTGAGATCAATAAGCTCGCACGATAGGAATGAAAGAAGTGAAATTGTCCTAATAGTTCTGTAGCCTCTCGAAGATAAGTACAGACGTCTCCGTACCGATCCGCAAGACTCTACTAAACTCGCTTATGACTTGTAGCACCTATGAACCTAGAGCTCTGATACCAACTTGTCACGACCCAATTTTCCCTCTGTTGGGTATCGTGATGGCACCTAGTCTTAGGGACTAGGTAAGTGTAACAATAATTAAAACAACAATGTTATTTAAATAGAGTCTCTTAAAATTCCCAAAACCAGTAGTACAAGTCATAAGCTCTACAGAGTGTTTGCTAGAAAACTTCTAAATACAACTGTCCAGAAATAAGAATAAACAGTGCAAAACGAAAACTGGAAGGTGACTCTGAAGCCTGCAAACGCAGCAGCAGGTTTACCTTGAGTCTTCATAGCAACAGTCCACACAGCTAGCTAACGAACAAGTACCTGGATCTGCACAAAAATATGCAGAAGAGTAGCATGAGCACACCACAGCGGTGCCTAGTAAGTATCAAGACTAACCTCGGTGGAGTAGTGACGAGGAACAGTCAAGACACCCACTGGTCTAATAAACCGAACAAATATAAGTATATGAATAACAGAAGTATGATGTCTACATAAAGACTATGCAATAGCCTCACAATACAGTAATGGCATTAAAGCAAGAAACAATAAGTATCAGCGGAATATCATGAAAATGACGCAGACAAAGTGAATGTAACACAACCTAAATCCGGAATCACGAATACAACAATGACAAGTAATAACTCAGTAATTACAACTGCTTTTACATCAGGTTTTAGTCAGCAACTCCACGAGGTACCGAACCTCAGACAATTCACAACTCACGGGTCTCAATACCTGAACCCTAACACTTGGCATCCTGTGCCCTCATAATACCTCATAACCACACTGACGACTCACGTGCCAATAGAGTCATTCACACATAGAAGACAAGTAAACAAGGGTGAGCATCTATGCTCAACAATATCAAGAACACCTCTTATCCGATAAGAGTGCTTAACTACGTGTATGCTTGTGCAAGTGTCCTAACATAGTCCATACCAGCAAATAAGCATAAGGAAGAAGAAGAACGGACAACACGTAGAATATTTTCTCACAGCTTTCCCAAGATAAAGCTCACACAGGTACGTAATACCACTACACAAATATCAACAACAAGAATGCCCCCAGGCCATAAATCATCACAAATCAATCCCTAACACAACCCACCTTGTCTCGCCACGTGTGGAATAGTAACATAAATGCCCGCTTTGTCTCGCCACACGTGCATAATAATGTTTTTACCTTGTCTCGCCACATGCATAACCCAAACATATATATATCCCACCTTGTCACGCCGCATGTGAAAATATCAATAGTAACAATAGCACGGCAGAACACTCCTGCAACCCCATAATAACAACCGCACGACAGAAACCTCGTGCATCACAATAATAACAACCACACGGTAGAAACCTCGTGCATCACCACAACAAATACAACAACAATGGCAATAATACAAAGTAAGACGACAAGTAAATCAACTCAAGAAATTTTAAATCAAAGAAAAATGTGGGACCAAATCACAAGGAATAACCACTGTCTGAAATGCTAGGCGTAAAGCGAACAGCTCAACAAAGGGAAAACTAAGGTGTAGCAACGAATCTCACAATATACACTTCAACAATAAGGAAGCTAACGCGAATCCAATAATGCCAAATAAAACAAGTCGACTAAGATATAGGATATCTACTTCTTGTAAGGTTGAGAAAATTACGAAGGATATTCAATAATTTAATTAAGGATGACATCGGAAAAATAATCATAACCTCAATTAATACTGAATAATTATAGGATGAAATAATATAAATTCCAAATAAAAATAAGCAGTTATGAAAACATAGCATGGCTATAAAAGCGATAACATTTTCAATTAAGGCACATATGAATCAAGTAATGATAATAGTAGATCATGAAGCAATTTATTCTAATTAAGCAGGTAGATGTGAATCTAGTAATTAATATATATAATCATAACAAGAACAACTGCATATTCAATGAATACAAGGACCTAAGAATCCTAAAAGGCCAACTTTTCACAAATAAGTCCGAGCACGCACTCGTCACCTCGTGCACACGGGCTACAATCAACATAGAAGACTCAAATCCTAAGGGGGAAATCCCCCACATAAGGTTAGGCAAGATACATACCTCGAACCAAGTTCAAACAGTGTGTAAGAATGCACTTTCTTCAATTATCCGACTCTAACTGGTCCAAATCTAACCAAACACAATTGCATATCATGAATACAATGATAATAGACTCATCCAATTAATGAAATCAATATTTTAATAAAAATTCCGAAATTTGCCCTAAAAAGTCGACCCGGGCCCATGTCTCGGAATCGGGTAAAAATCACAAAATATGAACACCCATTCACTCACGAGTCCAACCATATAAGAAATACTCAAATCCGACCACCAATCCCCTTTCAAAACTCGAAATCTTTATAGAAGAAGTTCTTCCTATTGTTCCCAATTTCAACCCCAAAAATCTGAAACTAAATGGAAAAAATAACTATAGATTAATGCAATAAAACCAAATTCGAGTAAGAAATCGTTACCCACAAGATTCCTCTGAATATCCCTCAAAGAATCGCCTTCTCCCAAGCTCAAAATCAAAAATGGAGTGAAAATGAAATAACCCTCGATTCCAACCCCTTTCTGCCCAGCGATCCTCGCACCTGCGATCATTTCTCGCACTTGTGCCTACCGAACATGCGATCTAATCAGTCGCACCTGCGGAAGTCACTAACTCCCACAGCCTCCGCACCTGCGACTCTTCTACGCATATGCGGGCATCGCTAATGCGGAACTTCCTCGCACCTGTGACCCCAGGCCAACTCTCAAATTCTCACATCTGCACTTCCATCTCCGCACGTGCGAGTCCGCTGATGCGCACAAATTCTCCGCACCTGCAGAGACTACCAAGTCCATCTCTTCCCGCACCTGTGCCTCATTCTTCGCACCTGAGACCAGGGTCCGCATGTGCGATTATACTAGAACTCAGACCTCCCCAAAACCATGGAAATCATCCGTAACTCGTCCGAAAAACACCCGGGGCCCTCGGGACCCCGTCCAAACATACCAACAAGTTCTATACCCTAACACGGACCCGCTCGAGGTCTTAAATCACATCAAACAACATCGAAACTACGAATCGCACCATCAATTGAACTTATAAATTTCAAATCTTTCAACTTCTAAAACCCGTGCCGAAACCTATCAAATCAACCCGGAATGACATCTAATTTTGCAGGCAAGTCCCAAATAATATAACGGAGTTGTTCCAACTCTCGGAATCGTATTCCGACCCCGATATCAAAAAGTCCACTTCCAGTCCAAATCTCCAAAAAATTCGACTTTTGCCATTTCAAGCCTAAATCATCTACAGACCTCGAATTTACAGTCCGGACACGCTCCTAAGTCCAAAATCACCCAACGGAGCTAACGGAACCGATGGAACTCTATTCCGGAGTCGTCTTCATATAGTTCCGACTACGGTCAAAATCTTAAGACTTAAGCTTCCGTTTTAGGGACTAAGTGTCCCAAATCACTCTATATCATCCGGTAACTGAAATCAACCACGCACGTAAGTCAAGGCACATAATACGAAGTTGATCAGGGCCTTATGCCGCCGGATGGGACTTAAATTCGCAAAAATAACGACCGAGTCGTTATAACGAGTAACGGTCATGGAGAGATAGTGATTATTATTTCTTAGGGTGTTTGGAATGGGCCGGAAAAAATTTTCGCGATATGGGTTTGGCATCCCGGCCCCACGCAGAAGGCGTGGGCTATAACACACAAAAATGTTAGAATTGGGCGATTTTGAAGTTTTATGGCCCTAATGCCAAAAAGCGAGTAACGGTCATGGCAAGGCAGTGACTATTGGTCCTTAGGACCTTTTTGATGGTCCGACAACACTTTAAGCAATCTGAGTCCGGTGGCTCGTGCCCATGCAGAAGGCGCGGGTTATGCACACAAAAATCTAAGAACCGTTGGGAATTTCAGTTTTATGGCTCTAAAACACCAAAAAATATGTAATGGTCATTGCGAGGCGGCGACTATTGTTCCTTAGGAACTGTTTGATGGGCCGGAAAACGTTTAGGCAATCTGGCTTTGGTGGACCGGGCCCATTTAGGTGGCTTGGTTATAGCACACAAAAATTTAAAAATTGGGCGAAATTCCATATTTATGGCATTAAAACACCATAAAATGAGTAACGGTCATAGCGAGGTGGTGACCATTAGTTCCTAGGACGTTTTTGATGGGCCGGCCAAATTTTAGGCAATCTGGGTCCGGTGGTCCGGATCTATGCAGAATGCGTGGGCTATTATACCACACGAAATTCTGGGAATCGGGCAGAATTTCAGTTTTATGGCTCTAAAATGCCAAAAATGAGTAACGGACATGGCTAGACGGTGACTATTGTTCCTTAGGACGTTTGTGATGGACTGACAAAATATTAGGCAAACCGGGACCAGTGACCCGGGTCCATGCATAAGGCGTAGGCTATAGCACAAGAAAATTTAGGAATCGGGCGGAATTTAAGTTTTATGGCCCTTAAACACCAAAAGAAATAATGTTCATGGCAAGACGTTAACATTTAGGTGATACGGGTCCAGTGGCCCGAGACCATGCAGAAGGCGTAGGCTATTGAACACAAAAATTTGGAAATTGGGCGGAACTCCAGTTTTATGGCCCTATAATGCCAGAAAACGATTAACGGTCCTGAAAAAACTGTAACAATTTTTCCCTAGGACATTTTTTATGGGCTCTAATAATTTTAGGCGATCCGGGTCCGGTGGGTCGGGCACATGTAGAAAATGTGAGCTATAGCATACGAAAATTTAAAACTCGGGCGCAATTCTAGTTTTATAACCCTAAAACGCCAAAAAATGAGTAACAGTCATGGCAAGGCGATGACTATTGTTCCTTAGGATGTTTTTGGTGGTCCGACAAAATTTTAAGTGATCTAGGTCTGGTGGCCTAGGTCCCTGCAGAAGGCGTGGGATATAACACATAAAAATCTAAAAATACTAAATAACGAGTAACGGTCATGGAGAGGCGGTGATTATAATTCCTTAAGGCGTTTGGAATGGGCCGGCAAAATTTTACGCGATATGGGCTTGGCATCCCGGGCCCATGCAGAAGGCGTGGGGCATACAAAAATCTTGGAATCAGGCTATATTGAAGTTTTATGGCTCTAAAATGCCACAAAGTGAGTAACGGTCATGGAAAGGTGATGACTATTGTTCCTTATGACGTTTTTGATGGCACGACAAAACTTTAAGCGATCCGAGTCTGCTGGCCCGGACCCATGCAGAAGGTGTGGGTTATGCACACAAAAATCTTAGAATCAGGGGGAATTCCAGTTTTATGGCTCTAAAACACCAAAAAATAAGTAATGGTCATTGCGAAGAGGCGACTATTGTTCCTTAGGAACTGGTTTATGGGCCGGAAAAAATTTAGGCGATCTGGCTCTGAAGGACCGGGCCCATTCAGGAGACTTGGTAGCACACGAAAATTTAAAAATTGGGCGAAATTCCAATTTTATGGCATTAAAACACCAAAACAATGAGTAACGGTCATAGCGAGGTGGTGACCAATATTTCCTAGGACGTTTTTGATGGGACGACCAAATTTTAGGTGATCTGGGTCCGGTGGCCCAGATCCATGCAGAAGGCGTGGGTTATACCATACGAAAATCTGGGTATCGGGCGGGATTCCAATTTTATGGCCCTAAAATGCCAAAACAATGAGTAACGGCCATAGCGAGGTGGTGGCCAATATTTCCTAGGACATTTTGATGGGACGACCAAATTTTAGGTGATCTTGGTCTGGTGGGCCAGATCCATGCAGAAGGCGTAGGCTATAGCACAAGAAAATTTGAGAATCAGGCGGAATCTAAGTTTTATGGCCCTTAAACACCAAAAAGAAGTAACAGTCATGGAAAGACGTACAATTTAGGTGATATGGGTCTGGTGGCCCGAGACCATACAGAAGGCGTATGTTATAGCACACGAAAATCTAGGAATCTGGCGAAATTCTAATGTTTTTGCCCTAAACTGCCAAAAAATGAGTAACGGTCATGGAGAATCGGTGACAGTTGTTCCTTAGGACATTTCTTAAGGGCCGTAATAATTTTAGGTGATCGAGGTTCGGTGGCCTCGGGCCCATGCAGAAGGTGTGGGCTATAGCACACGAATATTTAGAAATCGGGCAGAATTCTAATTTTATGGCCCTAAAATGCCATAAAACGATTAACGATCATGGAGAAGTGGTGATAATTTTCCCTAGGATATTATTTATGGGCCGGAATAATTTTAGGCATCCGGGTCGGGTGGCCCGAGCCCATGCAAAAAATGTGGGCTATAACACACAAAAATCTGGAAAATAATAAAGAACGAGTAACAGTAATGAAGAGGCGGTGATTATTATTCCTTAGGGCGTTTGGAATGGGCTGGCAAAATTTTACGCGATATCGGTTCGGCGTCCCGGGCCCACGCAGAAGGCGTGGGCATAACACATAAAAATGTTGGAATCGGGCGATATTAAAGTTTTATGGCCCTAAAATATCAAAAAGCGATTGACGGTCATGGCAAGGCGATGACTATTGGTCCTTAAGATATTTTTTTATGGTCCGACGAAACTTTAAGCGATCCGAGTTAGGTGGCCGCCCATGCAGAAGGCGTGGGCTATGCACACAAATATCTCAGAATCGGGGGAAATTCCAGTTTTATGGCTCTAAACACCAAAAAATAAGTAATGGTCATTTCGAGGCGGCGACTATTGTTCCTTAGGGATTTTTTGATGTCCGATAAAATATTAGGCGAGTTGGCTCTGGTGGACCGGGCCCATTCAAGAGGCTTGGTTATAGCACACGAAAATTTAAAAATTGGGCGAAATTCAAATTTTATGGCATTAAAAAACCAAAAATATGAGTAACGGTCATAGCGAGGTGGTGAAAATTGTTTCCTATGATGTTTTTGATTGGCCGACCAAATTTTAGGCGATCTAGGTCCGGTGGCCCGGACGCATACAGAAGGCGTGGGCTATACCACACGCAAAATCTGGGAATCATACGGAATTCCAGTTTTATGGCCCTAAAATGCCAAAAAATGAGTAACGGTCATGGCGAGGCGGTGACTACTGTTCCTTAGGAAATTTCTGATAGATCGAAAAAATTTTAGGCGAACCGGGTCCAGTGACCTGGGCCAATGCAGAAGGCGTAGGCTATAGCACAAGCAAATTTGAAAATCGGGTGGAATTTAAGTTTTATGGCCCTTAAACACCAAAAATAAAAGTAACGGTCATGGTAAGACGGTAAAATCTTGGCGATATAGGTCCGGTGGCCCGAGACCATGCAGAAGGCGTAGGCTATAGCACACGAAAATCTAGGAATCAAGAATTCCTATTTTTTTGCCCTAAAACGCCAAAAAATGAGTAACAGTCATGGAGAAGCGGTGACAATTGTTCCATAGGACAGTTTTTAAGGGCCGTAATAATTTTAGGCAATCCGGGTCCGGTGGCTCGGGCCCATGCAGAAGGTGTGGGCTATAGCACAAGAAAATTTGGAAAAGAATTTCAGTTTTATGGCCCTAAAACGCCAAAAACGATTAACGGTCATGAAGAAGCGGTGACAATTGTTCCCTAGGATATTTTTTATGGGCCGAAATAATTTTAGGTTATTTAGGTTTTGTGGCTCGGTCACATGCAGAAGGTGTGAGCTATAGCACACGAAAATTTAGAAATCGGGCGGAATTCCAGTTTTATGGCCCTAAAACGCCAAAAACTGAGTAACGGTCATGGCAAGGCGATGACTATTGTTTCTTAGGATGTTTTTGATGCTCCGAAAAAATTTTAAGTGATCCGGGTCCTGTGACTCGGGCCGATGTAGAAGGTGTGGGCTATAGCACACAAAAATCTGGAAAATACTAAAGAACGAGTAACAGTCATGGAGAGGCGGTGATTATTATTTCTTTGGGTGTTTGGAATAGGCCGGCAAAATTTTATGCGATATGGGTTCGGCATCCCGAGCCCACGCATAATCGGGTGATATTGAAGTTTTATGGCCCTAAAATGCCAAAAGACGAATAACGGTCATAAAAAGGCGGTGACTATTGGTCCTTAGGATGTTTTTGATGGTCCAACAAAACTTTAAGCAATCCGAGTCCAGTGGATCGGGCCCATGCAGAAGGCGTGGGTTATGCACATAATAATCTGAGAATCGGGGAAATTCCAGTTTTATGGCTATAAAATACCAAAAAATAAGTAATGGTCATTGCGAGATGGAGACTATTGTTCCTAAGGAATGTTTTGATAGGCCGGAAATATTTTAGGCGATCTGGCTTTGGTGGACTGGGCCCATTCAAGAGGCTTGGTTATAGCACACGAAAATTTGAAGATTAGGCAAAATTCTAATTTATGGCATTAAAGCACCAAAAAATGAGTAACAGTCATAGCGAGGTGGTGACCATTTTTTCCTAGGACGTTTTTGATGGGCCGACCAAATTTTAGGCGATCTGGGTCCGGTTGCCCGAATCTAGGTCTGTGCATGGATCGTATCGGATCTGATTTAACACATTTCATATTTCGGATTCTACAAAATGTAATTCGAATCCTAATTCGAATCCGATCAGAATTAAATATTTCATATTTTTAGATCGGATTACACGTATTATTAAGGCTATTGCTAATCTAATCGGCTAATGCATTTGCCTTATCTGCTTCTTCTGTGTTCTGTGCTAATACAAACATATCTTTGCTTTTCATCCCTTTTATCAACATTGTATCTCTAAGAAAATATTTCTCTGGAGGTCCGAGTTGTTATGCCTCTAAGTTGCGAAACTCATACTTATATTTTCTTTGTCGAAGAGGCAATACAACAAGAAAACTTCATGTTTCTCTAATTATGAGGGGTACTATGGTGCCAATGTAGCTAAATCCAGTAATTGTAAAGGTAATAACTTGGAGGAAGATGTAAAAGAAGTACTGGCTATCCGAAATTAAAGTTTAATATTTATAAATGCCCTAATAATTTCGGATTTTGGATCGGATCGGGTTAAAATTATACCAATCCAAATTCGATCCGGATATCCAAAATTTTAATAAACATAATCCAAAATCCGATCCAAATATCTGAAATCCGAAATTGAGTGGATTGGTTCAGATTTTGGATATCCAATCCAAATGCACAGCACTACCCGGATCCATGGAGTAGGCGTGGGTTATACTACACGAAAATCTGGAAATCATGCAGAATTCCACTTTTATGGCCGTAAAATGCCAAAAAATAAGTAACGATCATGGCGAGGTGGTGACTATTGTTCCTTAGGACATTTGTGACGGACCGACAAAATTTTAGGCGAACCGGGTCCAGTGACCTGGGCCAATGCATAAGGTGTAGGCTATAGCATAAGAAAATCTGAGAATCAGGCGAAATTTAAGTTTTATGGCCCTTAAACACCAAAAAAGATAACGGTCATGGAAAGACGGTAAGATTTAGGCGATCTAGGTTCGGTGGCCCGGGCCCATGCAGAAGGCGTCAGCTGTAGTGCACGAAAATATGGGAATGAGACGGAATTCAAGTTTTATTGTCCTAAAACGTCAATAAACGAGTAACGGCCATGGTGAGGTGATGACAATTGTTCCTTAGGACGTTTTTGATGGGCTGGAAACATTTTAGGTGATTCGGGTCCGGTGGTTGCGGCCCATGCAAAAGGCGTGGGCTAGCACACGAAAATCTAGATTTGAGTTTTATGGCCCTAAAACGCCAAAAAATGAGTAACGGTCTTGGCGAAGCGGTGATTATTATTCCTTAAGACGTTTTGATGGAATGGAATAATTTTAGGCAATTCGGGTCGGGTGTCCCGCGCCTATGCAGAAGGCGTGGGCTATAGCAAATGAAAATCAGGAATCGGGTGGAATTTCAATTTTATGGCCCTAAAATGCCAAAACATGAGTAACCGTAATGACGAGGCTGTGACTATTGTTCCTTAGGACATTTTGGATATGCCAAAAATATTTTAGGCAATTCAGATCTGGTGGCCCGGACCAATATAAAAGGCGTGGGATATAACTTACGAAAATTTGGGAATCAGACGAAATTCTTATTTTATGGCTCTATATCACCAAAAAACGAGTAATGGTCATGGAAAGGCGGTGAATATTATTCCCTAGGATATTTTTGATAGGCCAAAACCAATTTAGGCAATGCGAATCTAATAGCCCAGGCTCATGTAGAAGGTGTGTGCTATAGCACACGAAAATCTGGGAATTGGGTGGCATTCGAGTAATAGTTATGGCGAGGTGGTGATTATATTTCCTTAGGATGTTTTTGATGGGCCGACAAAATTTTAGGCGATACGGGTCTGGTGCCCTGGGCTCATGCAGAAGGCGCTTGCTATAATACACGAAAATCTAGGAATCATACGGAATTATATTTTTATGGCCCTAAAATGCTAAAAACGAGTAGAGTTCATAGAAAGGAGGTGACTATAGTTCCTTGTGATGGGCTGGTAAAATTTTAGGCGAAAAGGGTCCGTTGGCCCGAGCCCGTGCAGAAGGCGTGAGCTATATCACATGAAAATCTGAGAATCAGGCGGAATTTTAATTTTATGGCCCTAAAATGCTAAATAAAATGAGTAATGATTATGGATAGGTGGTGACTATTGTTCCTTAGGACGTTTTGGATGTGCCAAAATATTTTTAGGCAATTCAGGCCTAATGGCCCGGACCAATACAAAAGGCGTGGGATAAAACATACGAAAATCTGATAATCGGACGAAATTCCAGTTTTATGGTCCTAAAACGGTCATGGCGAGGCGGTAACTATTGTTCCTTAGGATGTTTTGATGGTTTGGAAAAATTTTAGGCAATTCGGGCCCATGTAGAAGGCGTGGGCTATACCACACGAAAATTTACGAATCGGGTGGAATTTCAGTTTTATGGCCTAAATTGCCAAAAAATAACTAACGATCATGGTGATGTAGTGACTATTATTCCTTAGGACCTTTTTAATGGTCCGACATAACTTTAGACGATCCGGGTCTGATGGCCCGGGCCCATATAGAATGCGTGAGCTAATAGCACACGAAAATTTGAGAATCAGACGGAATTCCAGTTTTATGGCCCTAAAACATCCAAAAATGAGTAATGGTCATGGAGAGGTAATGAATATTGTTCCTTAGAACGTTTTTGATGGTCCGACATAACTTTAGACAATCCGGGTCAGGTGGCCTGAGCCCATGCAGAATGCGTGGGCTATAGCACACAAAAATCTGGGAATCACGCGGAATTCCAGTTTTATGGCCCTAGAATTCCAAAAAATAAGTAACGGTCATGGAGAGGTAGTGAATATTATTCCTTAGAGGGTTTTTTATAGGCCGACAAAATTTAGGCGATCTAGGTCCGGTTGCCCGGGCTCATGCAGAAGGTATGTGCTATAGTGCACGAAAATCTAGGAATCAGGCGGAATTTCAATTTTATGGCCCTAAAACGCCAAAACTCGAGTAACGGTCATGGCAATGCGTTGACTATTGTTCCTTAAGAAGTTCTTGATGGGCTGATAAAATTATAGGCGATCCGGGTTCGGTGGCCCGGGTCCATGCAGACGGTGTGGGCTATAGCACACGAAAATTTAGGAATCAAACTGAATTCTTGTTTTATGGCCTTAAACGCCAAAAGACGAGTAACGTTCATGGCGAGGCGGTGACTATTGTTCCATAGGATATTGTTGATGAGCCGGTAAAATTTTAGGCAATCTGGATCCGTTGGCCCAGGCATGTGCAGAAGGCGTGGGCTATAGCAGATGAAAATTTGGGAATCGTTCGCAATTCCATTTTTATAGCCCTCAAACGCTAAAAAATGAGTAACTTTCATGGCGAAAAGGTGATTATTGTTCCTTAGGATATTTTTGATGGAACGACAAAATTTTAATCGATCTGGGTCTGGTTGCCCGGGCCCATGCAGAAGGCGTGGGATATAACACACAAAAATCTGAGAATCAGGCGAAATTCTAATTTTATGGCCTTAAAACGCCAAAAAATGAGTAACGGTCATCGCAAGGTGGTGACTATTTTTCGTGAGGACGTTTTTGATGGGTCGAAGAATTTTTCGGCGATATGAGTCTGGTGGCCCGGGCCCGTGCAGATGGCATGGGTTATAACACACAAAAATTTGAGAATCGAGTAGAATTCCAATTTTATGCCCTTAAAGCACCAAAAAATGAGTAGCAGTCATGGCAAGGCGGTTACTATTGTTCCTTAGGACATTCTTTATGTTGGTTCGATGGTCGGGCCCATGCAGAAGGTGTGGGATATAGCACACAAAAATCTGGGAATCAGACGAAATTCAAGTTTTATGCACCTAAACGCAAAACAATCGAGTAACAGTCATGGCGAGGCGGTAACTATTGTTCCTTAGGATGTTTTTGATGGGCCAAAAAATTTTAGGCGATTCAGGTCCGGTGACCCGGGCCCATGCAGAAGGCATGGGCTATAGCACACGAATACTTTGGAATCGGACGGAATTCCACATTTATGGCTCTAAAATACCAGAAAATGAGCAACGGTCATGGCGAGGTGGTGATTATTATTAGGACGTTTTTGATTATCCGACAGAGCTTTAGACGATCCGGGTTTGGTGGCATGTGCCTATGCAGAATCTATGGGCTATTGCATAAGAAAATCTGGGAATCGAGCAGAATTCTAGTTTTAAGGCCCTAAAATGCCCAAAAAATGAGTAACGATCATGGAAAGTCGGTGACTATTGTTCCTAGGGACATTTTTGATGGGCCAAAAAATTTTAGGCGATCTGAGTCCAATGGCCTGGGCCCATGCTGAAGGCGTGGGCTATAGCACACGAAAATGTGAGAATCAAGCGGAATTCTAATTCTATGGCCCTAAAAACGCCAAAAAAAGGTTACAGTCATGGCGAGGCAGTGACTATTGTTTCTTAGGACGTTTCTGATGGGCAAAAATATTTTTAGGCGATATAGGTCTGGTGACCCGGGTCCATGCAGAAGGCGTGGGCTATAACACACAAATATCTAGGAATATGGCAGAATTCCAGTTTTATGGCCCTTAAACGCCAAAAAACGAGTTACGATCATGGCGAGGCGGTGACTATTGTTCCTTACGAATTTTTTGATGAGCCGAAAATATTTTAGGCGATCTATGTCCGGTAGCCCAGGCACATGTAGAAGGCGTGGGCTATAGCACAAGAAAATCTAGGAATCGGGCGGAATTCTACATTTATGGCCCTTAAATGCCAAAAAACAAATAACGGTCATGGAAAGGTAGTGACTATTGTTCCTTCAAATATTTTTGATGGTCCGGTAAAACTTTAGATGATCTGTGTCCGATGACCCACGCCCATGCAGAAGGCGTGGGCTATTGCATACGAAAATCTGGGAATCGGGTAGAATTTCGGTTTTATGGCCCTAAAATGCCAAAAAGCGAGTAACAGTCAGGCGAGTCAGTGACTATTGTTCCTTAGATGTTTTTGATGGGCCGAAATTTTTTTAGGTGATCCGAGTTCGATGGCCCGGGCCCATGTAGAAGGCATGGGCACACAAAATCTAAGAATCGGGGGGAATTCAAATTTTATGGCCCTAAAATGACAAAACATAAGTTACGGTCATGGCGAGGTTGTGACTATTGTTCATTAGGAGGTTTATGATGGGCCAGTAAAATTTAAGGCGATCTGGGTCCTTTGGCCCTAGCCCATACAGAAGGCGTGGGCTATAGCACCCAAAAATCTTGGAATCGGGCTGAATTCCAGTTTTATGGCCCTAAAACGCCAAAAAACCAGTAACGTTGATGGCGAGGCCGGTGACTATTGTTGCTTAGGAAGTTTATGATGGGCAGGCAAGATTTTAGGCAAATTTGGTTCAGTGGCCCGGTCCCATGCGGAAGGTGTGGGCTATTGCATACAAAAGTTTGTAATAGGGCGAAATTCCATGTATATGGCCCTAAAATGCAAAAACACGAGTAACGACCATGGCGAGGCAGTGACAATTATTCCTTAGGAATGTTTTGATGGGCCAACAAAATTTTAGACGATCCGGATACGATGGACCGGGCCTGCAGAAGGCATGGGCTATAACACACGAAAATCTGGGAATCTGACATAATTCAAGTTTTATGGGCCTAAAATGCTAAAATATTTGTAACGATCATGGAGAGGCAGTGACTAATGTTCCTTAGAATGTTTTTGATAGCCCGACAAAATTTTAGGTCTGATGGCCCGAGCCCATGCAGAAGGTGTTGGCTATAGCACACGAAAATTTAGGAATCGAGCGAAATTCCAATTTTATGGCTTTAAAACGACAAAAACGTGTAACAGTCATGGCAAGGTGGTGACTATTATTGCTTAGGACGTTTTGGATGGTCTGAAAAAACTTTAGGCGATCAGGGTCCGGTTGCACCGGGCTCATGCAAAAGGCGTGGGCTATAGCACACGAAAATCTTGGATCGGGCAGAAGTCCGGTTTTATGCCCCTAATACGCCAAACAATAAGTAACGGTCAAGGCGATGTGGTGACTATAGTTCCTTAAGACGTTGGCGAGGTAGTGAATATTATTTCTTAGGATATTTTTAATGGTCCGTCAAACTTTTAGGTGATCCGGGTCCGGTGGCCCACGCCCATATAGAAGGCGTGGGCTATACCACACGAAAATTTGGGAATCGGGCGAAATTCTAGTTTTTTTGCCCTAAACGTAAAAAATGAATAATGTTCATGGCGAGGCGGTGACTATTGATCCTTAGGAAGTTTTTGATGGGCCATCAAAATTTTAGGAGATCTGGGTCCGATGGCCTGGGCCCATGCAGAATGCGTGAGCTATAGCACACGAAAATCTGGAAATCGGGCAAAATTTTAGTTTTACGTCCCTAAAATATGGGATGGCATTTTAGGCAATCTGGAACCGATGGCCCGGGCCCATGAAGAAGGCGTGGGCTATAGTACACGAAAATGTGGGAATCGCGCGAAATTCCAGTTTTATGGCCTTAAACACCAAAAAATCAGTAACGGTCAAGGCGAGACAGTGACTATTGTTCCTTAGGATGTTTTTGATAGGCCAAAACTTGTTAGGCGATACGGGTCTGAAGGCCCTGGCTTATGCAGAAGGCGTGGGCTATAGCATACGAAAATCTAGAAATCAAGCAGAATTCTAGTTTTATGGCTCTAAAACGCCAAAAAATGAGTAACGGTCATGGCAGGGCGGTGACTATTGTTCCTTAGGACGTTTTTAATGATCCGAAAAAACTTTAGGCGATCCGCATCTGGTTGCACTGGGCCCATGAAGAAGGCGTGGGCTATAGCATACGAAAATCTGGGATTGGACTGAATTCAAGTTTTATGTCGTTAAAACGCGAAACAATGAGTAACGGTCATGGCGAGGCAGTGGCTATTGCTCCTTAGGAGGTTGGCGAGGCGCTAATTATTGTTATATAATACATTTTTGATGATCCGGCAAAATTTTAGGCGGTAGGGGTCTGGTGGTGTGTGCCCATGCAGAAGGCGTGGGCTATATCACACGAATATTTGGGAATCAGGCGGAATTCTAGTTTTCATCCCTAAAATACCAAAACATGAGTATCGGTCATGGCAAGTCGGTGACTATTGTTCCTTAGAAAATTTTTGATGGTCCGGAAAACCTTAGGTGATCCGGGTTTGGTTGCATCGGGTCCATGCAGAAGGAGTGGCCTATGGCATACGAAAATCTAGAATCGAATTGAATTCCAATTTTAAGGCCCTAAAACGCCAAAATATGAGTAACGGTCATGGAGAGGCGGTGACTATTGTTACTTAAGACATTTTTGATGATCCGACAAAATTTTAGACGGTGCGGGTCTGGTGGCCCGACCCCATGCAGAAAGCGTGTGCTATATGATACGAAAATATGAGATTCGGACAGAATTCTAGTTTTACGTTCCTAAAACGCTAAAACATGTGTAACGGTCATGGCGAGGAGGTGACTATTATTCCTTAGAACACTTTTGATGGGCCAAAAAAAACTTAGGCGATCCGGGTCCGCTGGACCGAGACCATGAAGAAAGAGTGGGCTATAGCACACGTAAATTTGGGAATCGCACGAAATTCCAGTTTGATGACCCTAAAATGCCAAAAATGAGTAACGGTTATGGCGAGGCGGTGACTATTATTCCTTAGCACATTTTTGATGGGCCGAAAATTTTTAGGTGATCCGGGACCGATGGCCAGTGCTTGTGCAAAGGTGTGGGCTATATAGCACATGAAAATCTGAGAATCGGTCAATTTCTAGTTTTATGGCCCTAAAATGACAAAAACTAAGTAACGATCATGGAAGACGGTGAATATTGTTCTTTAGGACGTTTGTTATGGGCCAACAAAATTTTAGGTGATCTGGGTCCGGTGGCTCGGGCCTATGCAAAACGCGTAGGTTATAGCACAAGAAAATATGGGAATTTGGTGGAATTCCGATTTTGTTGCCCTAAAATGACAAATAATGACAAACGGTCATGGTGAGGTGATGAATATTGTTCCTTAGGATGTTTCGGTAAAATTTTAGGCGATCCGGATCCGGTGGCTCGGGCCCATGTAGAAGGCATGGGCTATAGCACACGAAAATCTAGGAATCGGCCAGATTTTCAGTTTTATGGCCCTAAAATGCCAAAAATGAGTAACGGTCATGACGAGGCGGTGACTATTGTTTCTTAGGACATTTTTGATTGGCCCAAAAACTTTTAGACAATCCAGCTCTGGTGGTCGGGGCCCATGTAGAAGGTGTGGGCTATAGCACACAAAAAATTGAGAATTGGGCAAAATTCCAGTTTTATGTTCCTAAAATGCCATAAGACGAGTAACAGTCTTGGTGAGGCGGTGACTAATATTTCTTAGGACGTTTTTGATGAACCGGCAAAATTTAAAGTGATATGGGTGTGGTGGCATGGGAACTTGCAGAAGGCATGTGCTATAGCACATAAAATTTTGAAAATCGGGCGAAATACCAGTTTTATGGCCCTATAACGCCAAAAAATGAGTAACAGTCATGGGAAGGCGGTGACTATTGTTCTTTAGACATTTTTGATGGGTCATAAAAATTTTAGGTGATCCGGATCAGGTGGCCCAGGCCCATGCAGAAGGCATGGGTTATAACATACGAAAATAAGAGAATCAGGCAGAATTCTAGTTTAATGGCCCTAAAATGCCAAAAACGAGTAACGGTCATGGCAAGGCGGTGACTATTGTTCCTTAGGACGTTTTTGATGATCCGAAAAAACTTTACGCGATCTGGATCCGGATCCGAATCCGGTGGCTCGGCCCCATTCAGAAGGTGTGAGCTATATTGCACACGAAAATCTAGTAATCCGGCGAAATTCCAGTTTTATAGCCCTCAAACGCCAAAAAATAGTAACTGTCATGGCGAGACGATAAGTGTTGTTCCTAAGGATGTTTTTGATGGGCCGAAAATATTTTAAGTAATCCGGGTCCGGTTGCCTAGTCTCATGTAGAATGTGTGGGCTATAACATACAAATATCTAGGAATCGGACGAAATTTTAGTTTTATGGCCCTAAAACGCCAAAGAATGAGTAACGGTCTTGGCGAGGCAGTGATTATTGTTTCTCAGAACGTTTTTGATGGGCCAACAAATTTGTAGGCAATTTTGATCCGGTGGCCCGGGACCATGCAGAAGGCGTGGACTATGCATACGGAAATTTGGGAATCGGGCAAAACTTTAGTTTTATGGCCCTAAAATACCAAAAACTGAGTAATAGTCATGGAGAGGCAGTGACTATTGTTCCTTAGGACGTTATTGATTAGACGGCAAAAATTTAGGTGATCCGGATTTGGAGGCCCGGACCCATGCAAAAGGCGTGGGCTATAGCATACGGAAATCTGGTAATCGGACGGAATTCAAGTTTTATGTCCTTAAATTGCCAAAATATAAGTAACGGTCATGGCGAGGCGGTGACTATTGTTCCTTAGGAAGTTTTTGATGGGCCGGCAAAATTTTAGGCGATCTGGGTCCGGTGGTCCGGGCCCATGCAGAAGGCGTAGGCTATAGCACACAAATATTTAGGAATCGGACTGAATTCAGGTTTTATGTCCTTAAATTTCCAAAATATGAGTACATTTCATGGCAAGGCGGTGACCATTGTTCCTTATGATGTTTTTGATGGTTCGGAAAAATATTAGTCGATTCGTGTCCAATGGTGTGGCTCATACAGAAGGCATGTGCTATAGCACACAAAAATTTGGGAATCATGCAGAATTCTAGTTTAATGGCCCTAAAACGCCAAAAAATGAGTAATGGTCATGGCAAGGCAGTGACTATTGTTACTTAGGACATTTTTTATGGTCCGAAAAAACTTTAGGCGATACGGATCCGGTGGCCCGGCCCCATGCAGAAGGTGTGGTTATAACACACAAAAATCTGGAAATCGAGCGAAATTTTAGTTTTATGGCCCTCAAACGCCACAAAATGAGTAACGATCATGAAGAGGCTATGTGTCATGACCCGAATTGCCCATCTTCGGGACCGTGATGGCGCCTAACATTTCATTTGCTAGGCAAGCCAACTTTATAATAATTATATCCATTTTTTAAAAAAATTTAATTTAATTAATAATAAAGAAACTAATAACTGGAATAAAATCTGAAATAAAATGAGTAAACCATAATAATAATGATGTCTAAATACCATCCCAAAACTGGTGTCACAAATGCACGAGCTACTAAAATAATACAAATAAGGGTCTAAATGAAAATAATGTTGTCTGACAGAAATACATAGCTAAAATAAAGTAGATGGGGACTCTAGAGCTGCAAACGCCGTGCAGCTATACCTCAAGTCTCCTGTGGATAGCTGATTCCGAGCAAATATATTGTACGCCGCTGGGACCAACTTCGGTTTCTGCAAAATAAGTGTAGAGTGTAGTATGAGTACAACCGACCCCATGTACCAGTAAGTGTCGAGCCTAATCTCGACGAAGTAGTGACGAGGCTAAGGCAGGTCACTTACATTAACCTGTACGCAATAATAATAATAACAACAATATAGGAGAACAGAAATAGAAATTAAACCGGTAAATCATATCAACAATCAAGCCAACTCGGCAGTCATAACCAATTATTACTTAAATCGCTTTCCGTTGCGGCGTGCAACCCGATTCCACAATATATTCATATTCAATTCTGTTGTTGCGTGCAACCCGATCCCACAATATATTCATTTTCATTTAATTCCGTTGCGGCGTGCAACCCAATCCTTAATATATCTTTTCAATGAATTCTGTTGCGCCGTGCAACCCGCTCCTCCAATATATTCACTTTCAATCAATTCTATTGCGGCGTGCAAATCCGCTCCTCCAATATATTCACTTTCATTTCTGTTGCGGCGTGCAACCCACTCCTCAATAATATAATTTACCAATTCTTATAAAAGAAATTATTCCAATAAATGCAATAATTAATATAAAATTATAAGACAACAAGCATATAATAATTATGATTTATTTAGAAACAAGTGATCACAAGTAGCAATTAATTGCGAAAATTAAGGAGAAAATAGACAATTTAATATTTAGTATGCTAAATGTCAAGTAACAATTAAGTCACATAAATCAAATAAGCATGTAGCAAATATAGCAGGGATTCAAGGCATAATATTAGGCAATAAATATGAGAGAAATAATTAATATAATAATTAATTCATGATTTAAAATAATTTATGATTTTCAGATAAATGTGCAAACAATCAATTTGACGGCGTATAGGCACTCGTCAACTCGCCTATACGTCGTTACACATGAAATTCACGTAACAATAATTCAAGGGTTCTATTCCCTCAAGTCAAGGTTAACCACGACACTTACCTCGCTCCGCAACAAAATTCAAGATTCCAATAAACCTTTGCCTCGTGAATTGATGTCTGAAGGCTTCAAATCTAGTCACAAACAATTCAATATTCTCAACACGAATCGTAGGAATTAATTCCATATGAAATTACTAATTTTTCAGATTAAAATCCAAAATTCATTTCATAAATAGATAGTGGGACCCACGTCTCAAATCCCAAAAAAAACTCACGAAATTCAAACACCCATTCCGATACGAGTTCAACCATACAAAAATTATTGAATTCCGACATCAGATTTGCTTTCAAATCATAAGTTTTTGTTATTGGAAGATTTTATAAAAATCTGATTTTTCTTTCATAAATTCATGGATTCATGATGTAAATGTGTATGGAATCAAGAAATATAACTAATTTCGGCTAAAGAATACTTACCCAACTCAAACTCGTGAAAAATGCCTATGAAATCGCCCAAAACCGAGGTCTAAAACTCAAAAAATGAACAAAAATGTCGGACTCCGGACACATATATTCTGTCCAGGCAAGTCGCATCTACTTGTCTCAAAATTTTCAAGCCAAAATTTGCGGTACCAGCCTTCAGTCAATCGATCATAACTTTCAGTACAAATGTCCAAATGATAAATGGTTTATTTTTTGTGGAAACTAGAATCAAAGGGCTACAACTGTAATGTTTTGATAATTTCCAGATTCCTTATATATTGCGAGATATAAGCTTCCAAAGTCAGCCCTGTGCATCAGAAATGTTTGGCGATGCACACTGCCAGGCAAAGAAAAACTGCATTATCAGCCTTCAGTCAATTGATCATAACTTTCTCTACAAATGTCCAAATGATTATGGTTTATCTTTTTGAAAATTAGAATCAAAGGGCTACAACTTTCATGTTTTGATAATTTTCAGATTCCTTATAGATTGTGAGATACAAGCTTCCAAAGTCAACTCTGCGAATCAGAAATTTGGCACACTGCTGTCAAAAATCAGCAGTTAAAAATGACCTAAAAATGGTCTGAAACTCACCCGAGCCCCTCGGGACTCCGTCCGAACATACCAACAAGTCTCAAAACATATTATGGACCTACACGAGGTCTCAAATCACACATAAAAACGGCGAAACTACAAATCGCGCGTCGATTCAGACTTATGAGTTTATGAAATTTTCAATTCTATAACTTGCGCCGAAACATGCCAAATCAATTCGGAATGAACTCAAATTTTGCATTCAAGTCATAAATGACATAATGGAGCTGTTTTAATTTTCAGAATCAAATTCCGACCCTGATATCAATAAAGTCAACTCCCGGTCAAACTTTCCAAAAAATCTTCTATTTTTCAACTTTCGCCAAAATGCGTCGAATTGTCCTACGGACTTCCAAATCCAAATCCAAATCCGAACATGCGCGTAAGTCCGAAATCACCGTACGAAACTATTGGAATCATCAAAATTCCATTCCGGGGTCGTTTTCTCAAAAGTCAAATCTCCGTTCAAACTTTAGAAATTCAAGCTTTATAAAATCAAACCTTTTATTTTTTTTCAAAAACTACGGAAAGCGTGCCTACGTACCTCGGAATAACTTCAAATTTTGTACATAAGTCATAAATATTGTTACGAAGCTGATCGAACTCTCGGAATATAAATCGGGACCCGGTATCAACAAAAACTCAATTATGACCAAATTTAGGAATTCTTAAACCTTTAGATTTTTAGTTTCCGTTAAATGCCGATAATTTGAGTTAGGGGCCTTCGAATTCGATTTCGGGCATACGCCCAAGTCCCAAATTACGATACGAACCTACCGAAAATGTTAAAATACTGATCCGGGTCTGTTGACTCAAAACATTGACCAAAGTCAACTCAGTTGAGTTTTAAAGCTCTATTTCATATTTTAATCATTTTTTCATATAAAAATTTTCCGAAAAAATGTACGGACTACGCATGTAAGCCGAGGAATGTTGAATAGTGCTTTTTGAGGTCCCAAAATGCAGAAATGAATATTTAAAATTAAAGATGACATATTAGGTCATCACACTGTGACTATTGTTCCTTATGACATTTTTAATGTGCTGAAAACATATTACGCAATCCAGGTCTGGTGGCCGAGGCCAATGCAGAAAGCATGGGCTAGCACATAACACTTTGGGAATTGGGCGAAATTCTAATTTTACGGCCCTAAAACGCCAAATAACGAGTAACGGTCATGGCAAGATGGTGACTATTTTTCCTTAGGTTATTTTTTACGGGCCGAAAAAATTTTAGGCAATCCGGGTCTGGTGACCTGAGCCCATGCAGAAGGCGTGGGCTACAGAATATGAAAATCTAGAAATCGGACGAAATTCCAAATTTATGGCCCTTAAACTCTAAAACACGAGTAAGGGTCATGGCAAAGCATTGACTATTGTTACTTGGGATATTTTTGATAGCGAGGAAAAACTTTAGGCGAGTCGGTTCTGATGGCCCGGGTCCATGCATAAGACGTGGGCTATAACACACGAAAATATTAGAATCGGGGCAAAATTCCAGGTTAATGGGCCTAAAACGCAAAAAACAAATGAGTAACGGTCATGGCGAAACGGTGACTATTGTTCCTAAAGACATTGGCGAGGCGGTGATTATTGTTCCTTAGGATATTTTTTATGGTCCATCAAACTTTTAGGCAGTCCGAGTCTGGTGGCCCGGGCCCATATTGAAGGCGTTGGATATAACAAATTCAGTTTTATGGCCCTAAAATTTCAAATATCGAATAATGGTCATGGCGAGGTGGTGACTATTGTTCCTTAGGATATTTTTGATAGGCCGGCAAAATTTAAGGCGATCCGAATACGGTGGCTCGGGCCCATACCAAAGGCGTGGGTTATAGTACAGGAAAATCTGGGAATCTGGCGGAATTTCAGTTTTACGGTACTAAAACGCTAAAAAACGAGTAACGGTCATGGCGAGGTGGAGATTATTGTTTCTGAGGACATTTTTTATGGGCTGGCAAAATTTTAGGCGATTTGGGTTCGGTGGCTCGGGCCCATGAAGAAGGCGTGGGCTATAGCACACAAAATTATGGGAATCGCTCGAAATTCCAGTTTTATGGCCCTAAAGGGCCAAAAAATTGAGTAACGGTCAAGGCGAGGCGGTGACTATTGTTCCTAAGGATGTTTTTGATGGGCCGAAAAATTTTTGGGCGATCCGGATCTAGTCGTCCGAACTCATGCAGAAGGCATGGGCTATAGCACACGAAAATTTGGGAATCGTCCTGAATTCCTATTTTATGGTCCTAAAACACCAAAATATGAGGAACAATCATGGCGAAGAGATCACTATTGTTCATTAGGTCATTTTTATGGGCCCGCAAAATTATAGGAGACTCGGGGTCGGTCGTCCGGATTCATGCAGATGTCGTAGATTATAGCACTCGTAAATCTAGAAATCGTCCTGAATTCCTATTATATGGCCCTAAAATGCAAAAAAAAAAATAAATAAATAAACGGTCATGGAGAAGTGATGACTATTTTTCATTAGGTCATTTTATCGGAACCGGTTGTCCGAATTCATGCAGATGGTGTGGACTATAACACACGAAAATCTGGGAATCGTCCTGAATTCTTATTTTATGGCCCTAAAACCCCAAAAAATAAGGAACGGTCATGGCAAAGCGATGATTATTGTTCATTAGGTCATTTTTATGGGCCTGTAAGATTTTGGGAGATTTGGAACCGGTCGCTCGAATTCATGTAGATGTTGTGGAATATAGCACACGAAAATATATGAATCGTCCTGAATTCCTGTTTTATGGCCCTAAAACACCAATAAACGAGAAATGGTCATGAAATGATAACTATTGTTCATTAGGTCGTTTTTTATGGGACCGCAAAATTTTAGGAGATTCGGCGCCCGAATTCTGACGTTGATTTGAATGAGCATATCATGATGATAGAGCTTTCAATATCACTGTGCTCACTAAAATAAAATAAAGATATCGATAAGGAAAAACTTTCTTTTCTTCTCAAATGTCATTGTGATTAATACCGGCAATCTGTTCTATTTCTGCATTTTGGAGGCACAAACTGGAAAAATAACAAATATCAGGGTAAATTTGAGAACTTAGCTGATATACAAAGGGGATTGAGTAGAACTAGAAACATTGTTGGTCCATCTAAGGAATTTCACTAGCAAAGCTAAGTTCATGACTAGCAATTGTTACTGACAAAGGATCAGTTCCTTAAGTATCAATGCTCATTGAATATTGCACATTCTAATGCCAAATGAATCTAAAACTCCTAATTCCATCAGCTGATTTCTGTCCATTTCAATAAATCTAGTCAGTTCTTTCATCCAAATTATCATTTACTTACTAGCACCAAAAATATTTTATCCTATTTGCTCAATAAAAATTTTCAACGAAGGAGATTCAGTTGAACCTTATATTGATTGTGGCTTCATCTCTATCGGTAAATATTTCAATTATTGTCGATCGATAAAGACTTTTAGTGACATTTACTTACTAGCACCTAAAATGGCAAGTGGAAATGGACAGTTGAATGGAGTCGCTTTCTCAACAAGGGAACAAAAAATTCACAAAGCATAAATCAAAGGTCAAACAAATGAATCTTATCTCTTGCTATATATAGTGAAAAGTAGCAATTTTTCTCGAAAAGGAGGCAAAATAATCATTGAATTCCTTCATTATTTTCCCTCACGTTATCCTACTTTTTAGCAAAAAAATGTAGCAAAAAGTAGGCTGCATGCAGCGTTGATTAGTCTTAATTTTTTTCTTTTGATATATCCACAAACTTTGCAACTTGTTATAAGTTAGGACATCAAAGAAAGAACTTATTCTGAGGCAATTTGGATAGGGCTGCCAACTTCATAGAAAGTTCCATTAAACAAGTTGTCAATTCTTCATTAGAAAATTCGCTCGTGAGCAATCAAGTTGCTTAACTCGACCTTATACTCATGTTGGCCAAGTGCTTGCCCTTTTAGTGGCGACTGTAGACATCTGTAACAGTAACAAATATGAAAGTGAGTTGTTAAAGCCAAGTAGATTATATTTTAAAGTATTACTTTTTACATAGAAAATATTGGCTAATCAAAATTATTTTTATTTTTATTTTTGTTTTATAAATAATTTTTGTGAAAATTATTCACCGAACAAATGTAAATATGATCCTCCCTTGTTCCATTATTATCCTTGTTTTATTATTAGCTTTGTGCATGGCAACAATGGTCGCTTAAGTAAATGGTTACCTACATACAGCACCCTTTTAGTGGCGACCGTACACATCGCTACTACAATTGGCAACCTACAGCACCTCTTGTAGTGGCGACCCTAGCAAGTCGCTACTGTAATTGGCGACTATAACACCTCATTTAGGGGCGACCCTAGAAAGTTGTCACAGAAGGTCGCTACTACAGTAGCGACCAAAAGCACCTCTTTTAGTGGCACCTCTAAAAGTCGATGCTACAATTAGCGACCTACATCACCTCTTGTAGTGGCGACTCTGTATGTCGTCACAGAAGGTCGCGGCAATATCCGACTCACTTTTAGCGGTGACTGTATCGGTCGCCACGGAAGGTCGTCACTGAATTACATCACTCCTACAATTGGCGACATAGAGTTCCTCTTTTGGTGGCAATTATAGAAAGTCGTCACTGAAATGTGGAACGCAATTACATATGGCGACATATAGCACAATATTTCCATCACCAAGAACTTAATTTCATGTAGTGCTCTAACATTAATAAACATGAAGTGAGTAGATTATTCTCTACCGTATTACTTTTATCATTAGAAAATACTGGTTAATCCAAATTATTTTTATTTTTACATATATAATTCTTTTGAAACTTTCCGCCAAGGCTTCAGCCAATGTGAATGTGCTTTTGCTCCTGTTGCATTATTATTAATGTTTTATTATTAGCTTTTGTGACGACCATGATTACCACAAAAAGTAACGCCACGAAATAAATTTTAGGTATATATAGCACATACTTTTGGTGACAACTATTAGAGGTCGCCACATAATGAGATTGAGATGAACCAATTACCAGAATATGTAGGGATTAACTTTTCTTTTTCGTCTCTATTCTCTTTGTAATTTTCTTTCCTTTAATAACGATCACTTTTGTTGGAAGAAACGTTTTCAGACCAGTACTATAGCATAACATTCCATTGCCATTACTATGGAATTTGAAGACAATTCCAAGTCTCACCTAGTCATATTAGTCATTGATATTTTAAAGAAGGGAAAATAACGATCTTTAGAGCCCAAAAATAAGTACTAGTTGTTATACAGAATTCAACGAAGATGCCACAACACAAAAAAGGCAAATAAAAAGATACATAAAGTACACTTCTCCAAATATCAAAATGCCCTGTTCTCTACATTAGTTTATATATCTAGCGCCAAATGTAATGAACTGGTAGTTGAGTAATTCAAAAAAAAAAAGGAAAAGGTCAAACCACTCTGTGGCACTCTTAAACCCAGTAAATTAGACATATATAAAGCAATGAGAATGAGATTGTTCTCATGCTTGTTTTCATAGATCACACTCTAAGATATAGTGTAATTTTCGTGGTCAGATAAGAATTAAAGAAACAAATAATGAGAATCTAACTGCTATAACACCTGTTAGAGCTGCTGAGACTTTCTTAGGTACTCCAACAATGAAGTAGCCTTCCTCTTGGCTCTCTCGGTGCCACTCTTAGCAAGCTCCGAAAGAGGTATAACTGCACCAAGCCTACAAAGGCAAGCAAGATTCTCAGAATCTCTCTTGCACAACGAGAGTAAGATAGCAGCCACGTTCTCTTTATTACGAGGTAAACCTGTCCTCAGAAGATCTATCAATACCGGGATTGTGCTAGCTCTTGTTATGACCGCCTTAGCTTCCTGGTGGTTGGCTAGGACCGAAAGAATGGTCAAAGCTTCATCAACCATGCAACTGCTTGAATCCGTCAGCATTTTTAGCAGTGCTGGTATAATCCCTGCCCGAACAGCCCGACCCTTGTTTCCTTGATATATGCATAAATTAAACAATGCTGATGCAGCATCTTTCTTCCCTCTTATATCTCCTGTCAGAAGCAAATCAATGAGTGCTGGTATGGCCCCCGATCCACCTATTAATATTTTATTCTCATCTCCGAGTGACAAACTAAAAATGGTTGCTGCTGCATTTTCTCTTGCTTCCATGCTCCCCGCTCTGAGAACTTGAACGATAGAAGGAATAGCACCGGCAAGCATTATAATACCTTTGTTCTCGTCAAATATAGAAAGGTTAAGAATAGCAGTGACAGCATTTTCTTGTATCTGCCTGTCTTCAGACGTCAATAATTTAACTAAGACTGGAATTGCTCCCGCTTCAGCAATCAAAATTCTGTTCTCCGTGCTTCTTTTAGAAAGTGAACGGATCTCGGCTACTGCAGCCCTGCAATCTTCGATGGACCTGCTTGAAAGCTTGCGTACAATTACCTCAACAGCCGCTACTTCTCGACTAACATAGCGAAATGATCCATCACCTTTCTTTATTTTCCCATTTGCAATGGCGGTTGGCTGCTCTATATTGTTCTTTGCACACCAATCACTAATTAGATTTCGCAGTGCGTAATTTGGGGCGAGCGTGAGATTGTGGAGTTGTTGCTGAGTTTTTGGGCATGTTGTGTGCCCACCATCTATCCATTGTTGTATGTACGATCTCTCATAAGTCTGTCGGATTAAGAAATGAGTACACTAGAACAAATGTTGGAGAAGCTAAAAGTATGTCACCCAAAATTAACACAAGGAAAGAAAAGGAAACGGAAAACTAAATGTTAGAATGAACTGAAACCAAAAAGAATTGCTTCTGATATTATGTATATCATTTACCTGTCCTGTGGCAGCCACAATAACAGGATCCCTCATGAGCTCAAGGGATATTGGGCAAAGAAACTCTATAGGAATTACAGGACAGTCGAGCTTTGTACTCTCCGTGTGACTCTTAAATGGAGAGTCGTCTTCTCTGGTCGAACCAGAAATCTCCGGAACACCAACCTCGGACCTCTTGGATGAATTTCCTATTCTATCTGGCTCCTGAATTATCTGACTGCAAGCACTTCCATTTGGAACACTACCTTGAGGGACACGTCTAACTTTTGACCTAACGTCATGATCAATATTGCCAATATTCTCTATATGTAAACTTCCAATTCCATTATTTCCTGAATGAATTGGATCAATCTCCTTGGCCAGTGGTTGGGACAATGATCGACATAATAAATTTGAATTTACAGGGCCACTATATCTTTCTGTGGCTCGTCTCAACTGTGTTCTGACCAATTCAACCTATCAAAAATAAGAAATATCAGAGGGGAACCCCAAGGAGACGAGCACAAACATGAAAAGATAAAAGCCAAAGCTAACAAACCTGCTCTCGCACTTCTTCTGATATGTCAAAATGATCATATGGCAAGCTACCAAGGGCTTTCTCCAATTTCCATGTAACACATTGAAACTGGAAAAGTATTTTCTTCGCTGCTGAATCCTTGAGTCAAGAAATAGCACAGATTAAGAGAGGTAGATGACACTAATTTGAATGAGCATCGTGACTATAGAGCTTTCACTATCACTCTGCTAATTGAAAAAAATAAAGATCTCAATGAGGAAAAAAGTTTCATTGTGATTAACACTGGTAATCTATTCTATTTCTGCATTATAAGGCACAAACTAGAAATATAACCAATATCGGCATAGCCAAGAGTGTGCACAGCGATGAATGAAGTTGGAATAGATCATGGTAGACCAAGATTCAAATCCCAACAAAGGCAAAAAAACTAGGCGATTCCTTCTTCTCAGTCTAAACCGCATAGTTACCCAGTACCTCTATTGGTGCGCGGTAGCAGGTATCGGTGAATTAGTCAAGGTGCGTGTATGGACTGGTCACCACCAGTACCTCTATTGGTGGGCGGTAGCAGGTACCGGTGAATTAGTCAAGGTGCGTGTATGGACTGGACACCACCATTATAGGCTATTGATGGACTAGAACAAATTTCAAGCATACTCATTTGTTAGCTATCGGTGAAAATGTACATGATTGGCCAGAAGTCTTGACTACATAAACCAAATTGACTAGCTTCCTCATTTTCTATGAATAGATCATCTAATGTTAAAAGCTCTCATTTATACTGCTGAAGGATTACTCCTGGATTTTATTTAAGAATATCTCTAGTCAGTTCTTCCATCCAAATTATCATTTCTTGGCATTCGTATCCTAGAAATATTTTTTAAGAAAATCTTGATTCTTTGCATCAACTTATGCATTTTCACACCAAAGAGAAATACTGAAAAAAAACAGATCTGATAACTACAAGCTCAACTTTTCATAGAAAAACCTACTACTCAGCAGTCAGCACTAACCAGCCAAATGAGAACAAACAAACGCAAAAACTATACACATATGACATAATGGAAATAAAGACTGAAACTTTACTACACCATATGCAAAAGGAGCCAACCCCAGTTCTTTTTAGGAAGCAACCTCTCCCCTCCCCTGTGGGTTCACCCCTGAGTCTAATGCCGTAACGGCCTTTTAAGCGCCTTTCACAACAGACTCGACACCTATGGAGCGGGATTGGTCATCTTCTAGCTTACTCTGCTAGAACTATGTATGTTGTGTCGGAAGATGGCATCACATAGTCACTTCCGCCCACAGTGTTGTTACGACGGCAGGTCACCGGGAGTGAAGTAAACTCGGCTCCTGATGTAACATTCATTCGGACCATTCGGCGTTTGATTACACACATGACATAATGGGAATTAACATATTTATAGAAAAGATTGAAACTTTACTACGCCAAATGCAAAATGAAGTTTCAATATACACAAAGACGACATAATGGAAATCAACCTCTCTCTCTCTCTCTCTCTCTCTCTCTCTCTCTCTCTCTATATATATATATATATATATATATATATATATATATATATATATATATATTAAAAGACTGAAACTTTACTACACCAAATGCAAAATGAAGTTCCAATATACACATATGACATAATGGAAATTAACATACAGATATAAAGACTGAAAATTTACTACAAAAATGCAAAATAAAGTGTCAATATACACATGACATAATGAAAATTAACATACAGTTAAAAAGATTGAAACTTTACCAAACTAGACACTTACAGAAGGGATCTTGGTGTCAAATTCATTAGCAGCTAAAAGTAGGTTCTTTGCAGCCAAAAGAGCCAATGAGAGATCAGAAAAACAAGAATTAAAAGAACCCAAATGGGTATTTAAGTCTTTAATCTCCTCAAGTAAATGAGCCAAAAGTGCAACTCTTCTAGCTAAATCTGTACAATCTTTCTTGAATTTGCCACAAAATCCAGCAATTGAGATCTGCGACACCTCATGGACTAGCCGGAATGGAGTGTTAATAGGGTGGTCTCCGGCACCGGCGGTGGCTTCTCCGCCGGCCATGGCGGTTGTTGGTTTGGGGGGTGGGGTGGGGTGGGGTTTGGGGGGGTCACTGCAACCACAGTGCAGTTTGTAGCAAAATGGGGACTTATGAGGCTTGAGTTAAAAGAGTTGGGGGCTATTTTTAAATTATTTAAATATTGAAGAGGAGGAAAGAAATTATTTGGAGGGAGGAAAGTATGGGGTAATTTAGTTTTGGTGTATAATTGTTACTATATTTATTTGAGGATATTCCTATAGAAACATTGATTTTGTCAAATGGCATTTGAATATTTAGGAATTACCAGAGAGAACGCCAGCTTCTATCACTGTATACTAATTCTTGATCCTTTTGTTTAATAAAGAAAACTTTGATAAGGTTATACTATTATAGTATGTGAAAGTGGCGGAAGTGGAATTTTGTTTAGGGAATTTGAAAAATAATAACTGTAAACTCTCGAAGAAGCTAAGTGGTTAATTTATATCTATATTATATATATATATATAAAAAAAATTAACTTTTTATACACAGCGAAGAGGGTTCGGCTAAACCACATTCTGCCCACAGCCCCACCTAGCTCCGCCCCTGGGATGTGATATTAGCAAAAAACTTATCCATATCGAATTTTTATATCAAACGAATTAGTCAAGAGATGTGTCTTTTTTATACTTATCTATTATTTAACCATGATAAAGTGATATTTATTCTTATTTACTTTGTCGTTATTAAAGTTAAATTGCTTAGTTTGATGTAAACAACCGGTACAAATAAGTATTTTGTGATTAATTATTGCATTAACTTCGATGAAACTAGTATCAATTACAAATTTTTTCTAGTTAAAATTATTTCTTAAAAAGTTTGAAATTTTCATAATGAAAGAAAAATGCATTTGACTCTCTCCATATTCTAATAATATTTTTCTTTTCCTGGATGGAGCAAGTCATAAAATTTTTAAGGATGTACATAACCGCAACAGCATATTACTAATATTTTATTTTTTTTGGATGATTTCAAAGACTGTCATTCAATAACAAATATTCACCGATTAATATAAGGTTTGGCGAAAAGATTGGCCAAGCGAGTTGTCAAAAAAGAAATTTCCAAATTGTTTCCCACCTCATAGAGAATAAATAATTTTTATTTATTTAACCATTTCATATCAGCAGTTTACTAGCTAAACTAATCCGAATTCGCAACGGATAGGTCCACTAAAAAAATAAAACGCTTACTTATCAAGAAGTTTTTCATTCTCAAATGATTTGAATCGAGATTTCTAGTTAAGGTAGAGCAATTCTAACTATTTCACCGAGCTCCTGGGGTGTGTAAATAATATTTTTTCCAGTAAGAATAAATAAATAACAATATCTAAGTTCTATTCAACGCGTCCTTGAGTTGTAAAGCAAACTGACGAGATTCACGGAATCGGGTAAGGAAAAATGGAAAAAACTATAATTAAAAGAGAGAAGGAAAAGGGGAAAAGAATACAGTTGTAAGGAGAATATTTGATCTTTTTATAGTTAGCTCATGAGAAGCTGTAAAGATAGTATTAAACTTTATCTTTGATACAGTATATCTTTTTCCAATTATTGGTTCAACTTCTTAAATATTTTGGGATTGGAAAGTGAATTATGGGTCCTCCTACTCTAATGGGTTCCCATTTTAGCGAGTAAGTTAAACTGAAAGTGAAAGGACCTAGATTAGTGTTTTATGTCTTGGGATTAATGTTTTGGAATTTTTGAAAAGAAATAAGTATGATGTAAAACGAAAATAAAGAATAAATTGTGAAATTTTTTAATTGCATTGTTGTATTAATATGTTGATCTAGGGGTGTACATGGACCGGATTTGTTCGCTTTTTATTAAAACCAAACCAAACCAACTATATCGGTTTGGATTGGTTCGGTTTTGTAGGATTTTTTGGGTTTTCTTAGTTTTTTTGTCACATGAATAATATGTCAATATTACTTTTTAAAATTATTTATAAGTAAATATATGTTTAATAAAAATTAAAACAATTGACAAACATATGATCTATTAAAAAAAATTTAATAGCACATGATAGTTATTTTTTTAGTTGTCTGACAATAACTTTTCGTTGATTTACACTTTCAAAGTTAACCGAATTTAATAATTAAATATTATTATGATACCTAAATAATGATATGTTCTATTTAACTTTTAATTATCGAAATACCATTTCAAATCGAAACAAATATAAGAATTTAATAGATCTTGACATATGAATATGGAAGAATAAAGAGATTGACGCATTTCAGTAACACTTGATAAGAAAGTGATCATACAACACATTATTTAAAGTTAATAATAATATAGCACTTCATATTTTATTAAATATTATATCCCATAAGAGAATCTCAAATATTTCTACACATTTTTTTAAAGAAAATTCTATACGAAGTCTTAAAAGTATATATAAAACTATATATTTATTTGTCGGTTTTATTCGGATTTTCTTACTAAATACCAAACCAAATCAAACCAAACCTCATCGGGGGTTTTAATCGGTTTGGTTTAATTTTTCGATTTGGTGCGGTTTTTCGATTTGGTTTGTACACCCCTATGTTGATCAAGTTTTGAGAATAATTATTTGATGTGTAATTAAAAGATTTATTATTTGACCTGTATATTCAGAATTTATGATTTAAAATTACAAATCGGAAAGCATAATATATACTATGAACCAAACAAAGTGTTGGTCAAATACGGTGGCGGAACCACATGTATTTTTGGGGTGTCAATTGATAACTTTTCGTCGAAAAACTATCTAGCGAGATATATTTTTATATATATACACTATATATTAACATCCCTTTATTTTTTTTGTGGGTTCACTTCTTTATATTTTAACTCTTCTTAATTAAATTTTAGCTCCGCCCGTCAAATCTATGCTATCAAAAAGAAGCATAAATAGTCCACGTCCTTATCCTTAAGAGTTAAAAGAACCCAAAAGGTCGACTAGATATGATGGAAATACAAAGTAAAATAAAAGGAAACGATGAATAAGATGGCATATTTTATCTTGAAAACGTCTTGTAATTTTTTCTTTTTTAATATTTTCTTACTAAATAATATACTGTCTATCTGAATTTAGCAATATAGCTAGTTGATCTTATGTCCAAATAATAGGAAAAGGTTGTAATAAGTTGACAACCTTTGTAAAAATAGTCACAAAGAAACACACATTACATTGAAATTCAAGTAAATCGTTAAATGGGCAAGGAATTTCATCACATAAAGAAGTTAGTCTCACCACCTCAGGCATAACGTTTAGATACAAAAAGATTTCTGCATCTTACTCTATGGAGAAGTGCTCTCAGCAAGAAAATATCCTCTGCCTCGTATATTTAGAACTAGGGGTTTATATGGACCGGGTTGGTTCGGATTTTATCAAAATCAAACCGAATCAATTATATCGGTTTGGATTGGTTCGGTTCTGTCGGATTTTTTTGGGGGTTTTCGGGTTTTTTTATTACATGAATATTATTTCAATCTTGCATTATTAAAGTTATAGATAAATTTTTAATAAGTGAATATATATTTACTAAAAATTTTAAAAAAAATAACAAACATATGGTATATTAAAGTGATCTTATGAGAGAATTTTGTTTTTAGTAACACATAATAGTTTATTTTCTTAATCGTCTACCAATAATTTTTGGTTGATGTACGCTTTCAGGGTTAACCAAATTTAATAATTAAACATAAAAATCAGTACCTAAATAATGATATGTTCTATGTAATTTTAGATTATCGAAATACCACTTCAAATTCGAAAAACATATAATAAATCTTGGCATATGAATATGAAAGAACAACGAGATGATTGATGCATTTCAATAACACATAATAAGAAAGTGATACAATCTATTATTTAAAGTAAATAAAAATGAATGCACTTTATAGTTCTATTAAATATTATATCCCATAAGAGTATCTTAAAAATTTCTAGACATTTTTAAATAAAATTCTATATAAAGTCTTAAAGGGTTTTTCTTTTCTTAATACCAAACCAAATCAAACCAAACCTAGTCGGGTTATTTAATCGGTTTGGTTTGACTTTTCAGTTTGGTGCGGTTTTTCGATTCTGTTTGTACACCCCTATTTAGAACTAATTATCCAAATCCTCTCTTTTTAAACGGGCATTATATATTTTTTTTGGGGGGTGGGGGGGGGGGGGGGGTCATGAGAAGAATTTATAATTTTCAAGATTGAGCTTTTACTAAGATGAAAAAAATTACTTTTTTGCCAAAGTGCCTTCTACATTAAAAAGTGTTAGACATTTAATATCTTATATACATTAACAACGTATAATTTTCCCTCGAATCAGTTTAACACGTTACAACATATATAATCTCATTTATTATGGATAACAATTTATAACTATCTTTTAGGTAATCTAATAATCCAAAAAATACTTTTTTACGCTGTCAGTAGTTAGAGGTTAAAATTCATTACTTAAGGAACGTTACAACATGCAACAATCGATGAAAACTTACCACACTTGATGTTTACACGGAAAAGGCAAGATACAAGTCTTTTATACACACATTCCTACTTAATCACGATCAACTACTATGTATTCTCACTTTGATTTTTAATCGAAAAAGTTAAATTATTTAATTTTAATATAAACATCGGATACAAATAAATTATTTACGAGCAACAACATGCTCATACAGCCCACAAGGGGATGACACTTCTAGCATAGACAATTTGGTGAAATCACAATCTTGAAGTGTAATACTCCTGCGCATAATACCTAGGACTAGCTTATCTTCAATAGATCGTTTGGTTTGAATACAAGTTATGCTAGGATGAATTATGATGAAATTTATTATATTGAGATTAGTTACGCTAGAATTAATTATATTGAGTTTGGGCCCAAACCAAATCCAGCGCGTCCTAGAAGAAGTCCATGAAGGCTATTGCGGTGCCAACTCCGGCAATCGAGTACTCGTGAGGTGTCTCATACGGGCTGCCCACCATGAAAAAGGACGCCTCAGAGTTCGTGAAGAAATGCGAACAATGTCAAAAATATGCCTCAATAATTCACCAAGCAGGAGAACACCTCCACTCAGTCACCTCTATATGGTTGTTTATCAAGTGGAGAATGAACATCGTGGGTCCCCTCTCAATAGGGTGGGGTAATGTACGACTCTTTTTGGTTTTAACTGATTATTTCTCTAAATGGGTGGAAGCAGGAGCGTTCGCCCAAATACGCGAACAAGAGGTAATAACCATTATATGGAGAAACATCATCTGCCAATTCGGCCTACCCAAAGAGATCAACTGCGACAACGGACCCCAGTTCACGGGGAAAGAAAATAGTCGAATTCTTCGAGAAATGGCATATTAAGAGGATACTTTCAACCCCGTATCACGAGGCGGGTAACGGCAGGCAGAGTCCTCCAACAAGTCCATATTAAACATCATGAAGAAAAAGCTCGAAGACGCCAAAGGACTGTGGCCGGAGATACTCTTAAAAGTATTATGGGCATATAAAACTACCCCGAAGATGAGCACAGGAGAAACACCTTACTTTCTGGTCTATGGGACCAAAGCAGTCATGCCAGTCGAAGTCGGAGAACCCATCCGAAGGTACTCCCACGAAAGTGGTACTAGTAATGATGAGAGTAGAAGGTAGGGACTTGATGAAATTGACGAACGAAAAGATATGGCATACATAAGAATGGTCTCCCAAAAGTAGCAATCAGAACGTTATTACAACAAGAAAGTAAAGGTCCGACCGCTCAAAGTTGGGGACTATGTACTCAAAGCCAAATCTCAAGCGAACAAAGAACCACGGGAAGGCAAACTGGGAACAAACTGGGACGGCCCGTACAAAATTACAGCCAAAGCAAACAAGGGCTCATTCCAATTAGAGACAATGGAAGGAAAGAAATTACCGAAAAATTAGAACACCAGCCACCTCAAATACTTCAACTTCTGAAAGGAAGGAGTGTCCCCAAGTCGTACTCTTTTTCCCTCACTTGAGTTTTGTCCAATCAGGGTTTTCTCAAGGAGGTTTTTAACGAGGCGACAAAAGGGACACTTTGAGTCGAAGTATGCAAGGAAGGTACTGTTTTTCTCTTTCATTGCCCAATTCCTCAATACTCTCTAAGTAAAACAATGAAGGGACTAGATAGACCGGGACTGGGAATGTAACGTCAGCTAATGCCCAAAATTTGTAACTTTCTCCAATCATGTAATCAAAGTAACAACGTCAAAGTAATAAGAAACTTACATTTATCATAAAATCCTATCGCCAGTCGTCCACACGTTAATAAAAGGTTAAGTTCGACCCATCTCGAACAACATCTATCGGCCTTTGGCCGAGATTAACAAAAGGTTAAGTTCGACCCAGCTCGAACAATACCTATCGGCCCTCGGCCCCGATTAACAAAAGGTTAAGTTTGACCTAGCTCGAACAACACCTATCGGCCCTCGGCGGTACATTAACAAAAGGTTAAGTTTGAACCAGCTCGAACAACACCTATCGGCCCTCGTCCGCACATTAATAAAAGGTTAAGTTCGACCTATCTCGAACAATACCTATCGGCCCTCGGCCACACCTTAATGAAAGTTAGAATTCGACCAAGTTTGAACAACACTTACGGCCCTCGGCCACGATTTAAAGAGGTTAAAATTCGACCAAGTTCGAATGACACCTATCGGCCCTCAACCACGTTTCAATAGAAGGTTAAACTTAACCAAACAAGAAGCTAAGTCCGACCAAGTTCAAACCTAATCGATCGGTCTGTAGACATACTCGATCTATACAGGCAAAGGGATAATTCGACCCATAGCTATTCAACCCAAAGACTTTGATATTTATAAGAACGACAACAAAAGTATGAAGGAGCAAAACATACAAAGTACAGGAACAAACCACGACAAATAAGAAAGGTGCAAATGAAAGCAAAAACCAACTTTGATATTTATAGACAAAGGTTTCTTACAAAGACTCTTGAAGATGCCAACAAAAATATACAAAATTATAAAAACATACTACTGCTGGCCATCGCCATCACGAACCACGACGTCCTCACTGGCCCAATCTTCGACGTCCTCTCCCTCCTCGCCCGGAGGATAAAAAGATTCATACCATGCCTCATCCTCAAGGCGATCTACAACATCCTCACCGTCCTCATTCTTCACCAGGACGAGGCGTAGTTAGGTCGTATCCACAAGCAACCCGAGCCTCACGAGCTTTGACCCGAGCATCCTCAAAGTCCACGACAGGAACGGAGCCCGCCACATGCAACTCACAAAGCACATCCAATCGGGCCTCAGCGTGAATCCACTTTGCATACAACTTACAAAGGAACATTAGGGAAGCCATAAGTCGTAGATGAAGAAGTTTGTGCAAGTAGTTTGGCCTTCTCGGCCTCCAGAGCGGCAACTTGATCATAAAGATCGAAGGTCTCTTTCTCTAACTCCCCAATCCTTTCATCGAGACTTTCTTCTTTATCCCTCGCCATCGATAAGTCATTTTCTCGCTCAGAACGAAGGGTTCAGTTCACCACTTCAAGGAACTCCACCCTCCCCTGAGCCTCCGACCGATCAGACTCCGCCTTATAAAGCTCCTCCTATTTCTCGGCGACCTTGCCACTAAGAGCCTCCGCCTTGAACTGGCATTCCTCGAGTTGGTCTCGCAGCAAGACCACTTGGGCTTGGAGATCGCTGCATTGGGCCTAAACGCCCCTACTGAGCTCAAGCTCCTCCTCTTTTCTCCTCAATGTCTCTTCAAGGACGCTGCATTTCTCCACAACCCGCATCAGCTCCTCATCCCTCTTCTTCAAGTCCCCCCTCAGGACTCGCACATCGCCGCCTTCGCGAAGCCGACACCAGAGCTCCTAGTACTTCCCAAGGCACGTTGTATACTTGTCCTTCAGCTTTACATAAATGTCTTTACGTCACTTCTCCCGACGAACACTCTCAATCTCTGGAATAACCATCTACAAAATAAAGAAAAAGGAATTAGAGCTTGCAAAGGAAATCAAAGCATAAGAAAAAGAACATACGACAGTCATGCTTACCCAGAGAGAAAGACCAGCAATGTTATTCGACAAAGGCTTGTCGTTTATAGTCTCTAGGGTCGTACCGTCAACCTCATAACAAAGAGAACCGAGGGTAGGGACTACTTCCTCGGTGTTTACAAGAATATTACAATCCATTGGGATCATAATAGTCGTGGAGCCCTCTTCCAACCTCACCTCAAGTTGAATAAGTCCCTCATCGATCATCTTCAACTCGACCAGATCCATATCGGAGTCAGATCTGACTTCCTCTTCAGTAATGGCCTTCTCTCTGTCATCAGTCGCAGAGGGGATATCCATTGCGACCCTAGAAAACGAGGCCTCCTCTTACCTCGGAAGGCCCTCGACCGTCCCCATGGGATACATCGATGCACCCGTGTCCATCTCCTCAAAGTGAGGAACCTCGGAGCTCACCTCGATGCTCTCTCCAACATGCACTATGGCCGTCTCTCGAAGAACAAAATCACCTTCTTCCAAGTCGACGGCTAGTGGCCTTTATCCTCCCGCATCCATGGCTTTCCTCTTACGAGGCATTAGACTACCGTCATCAGGAGAGATATCATCGTCCTCATCAATCGGTGAAAGGAGTTGAGGAGCAGAAGCAGAGGATGGAACATGGGCAGGATCTCGGACTACGGCGGCTGAGGAAGGGGTCGGCACAGAAGCGACAGTAGTCCCAATATAGGCAGAAGCCGCAGGGGTATCAGCCTTCCTCCAAAAGGATGGCACCGGTGCCCGGCTCCTTCTAGAAGACCCCCTGCTTGGGAATGAAACGAACATCAAAGTCAGTAAAATGAGTCAGCATACAACGAAAAATGGAACGATCACGGGAAAGTTACCTGTCGAAGGAAGATCCAGTCTGAACTTCTTGATAAATCTCAGCCAGTCACGGATCCTTACGATGTGGGGGAGGATTTGCTCGACCCAGTCAGAAATGCACGTGACTAGAAGTGGAGGTTGAGTGTTGGCTACAAGGAAAGAAAAAGTCCTTCAACCAACTCCAAGAAAATAAAAGAACGCAAACAAAAAATGAGCACTTACGTGTAAACCATCAGCTTTAGCCACCACGTCCTCGCTCCTGACGTAGAAATAATTGAGCTAGAACTGGCAACTGGCCTTATCGTCCGTCTTCACCACCAAACATTTGCTTCCACGATGGCAAAGATTCAGCATTATCCCCCTATAGAAGCAATGGGTGAAGAGATGAACCAAATGCAGCAGCGTCAGCTTGACCCTGACCAACTCAGTAAATTTGGTCAGCATTTTAATAATTTTGTAGACGTACAGTGCAAGCTAAGCGGGGCAGATGCCGTAGTGACGACAAAATTCCTCCACCAACGGAAGAAAGGGAACAAATAATTGACGAGGAAAGGATAAGCGTATAGAGCGTAGTATCCGGGGCGATGAACCTGTACTACGTTCTCGCCAACAGGGATCAATTCGACATGGTTTGGGAGGCCGAATTTGGCTTTGAGTTCCGCCAATTCCTTAGGCGTCATCGTCGAATGAAAGATTCCAGGTACGGTATCAGGTGATTTGGTGAGGTCGGACCTAGCATCAAGATTACGGGGGATTATTTTCTCCACGGACGGGAATGCTTCATCATCAACAATGGCGGAAGCACCCTCCCCATGAGAAGGAAACATAATTGCTAAAGGAGGAATACGGCTCCCTTCTCCTGCATAAGTTAGACATGGTGCAAAGTAGTAAAGAAGAAATGAGTAGGAAAGAATGGAGATGGAGTAAGGTAGCATAATGAGGAAATGAAGTTTAGAGAAGAAAATGGCAAGAGCCAAGAGAGATGGTGCTCTGGAAAGTTAAGAGAAACAAACTTCAAACTCAAGTCCAAAACCCACAATTTATAGAGATCATGGCATTAAATCCGAAAATGGCTCGTCATAATTAGCACCGGAATCGAAACGGCAGATTCAATTAAGGGTCACGCGTGAATTGAGGCAGTGTATCGGAAATATGTGTCATAATGACGGTTGGTGTCATGATGTCACTCTATTCCTTTGGACAGGATAACTCCAACAAATCGCCCAGAAAACTTAAGGCATTTGAAATATACGGCACATAGAAAGCCACGTGGCCTGCTCGACACAACGGTTACGACTCTTGCAGCTCACTCGACAAGTTCGACCGAAAATGACATTATTCACTCATTAAGCTCACCTGCGATGACGAACTTAATAAGCGAAGGAACTAACTGTAGGGATCAAAAATCATCTCTAATATGATTAAGTCATGTTAGCATTAAGGATGCACTCACAGGCTTCCATGTGTCACCAATATGACTCCAATGAAAGCCTGCCCAAAGTCGAAGTGGTTCTAGAAATAATGAAGGTTGCAGTCGAAGAGTCAGCAAGGATCAAGGTCGAAGAGTCGTCAAAGATCAAGGTCGAGGTCGAGCATCCTTGACAGAGTTATAACGACTAGTTTCAAGATAGGACACTAAAGAAAATATTCTAGTAGATATTCTCTGCACCCGTATTATTAGGGTTTCTAGGAACATGTTCTCTATAAATAGAAAGAGACACAATAATAAGGGACATGAGATATTTATTTTTAAAAAACACATTGACTTTATATAGAGAATTTGGTCTTATTACAAGCATACAAAAATAAACTTTTTTACTAAGATTCTTGTCTAGCATTTCCACTGGATCCAAGAATAACCTGAGTGTTCAAAGGCTCATCAATCATTCATCATTGTCAAAAAGAATATCCATAGATCTCACCCATTTTCGGGTGACTCGCACGTTTTTATTTACTTAAATGTTATTTGCTGTTATTTATTGTTATTTAATGCCATATTCCATCTTTTTGGATCATTGAACATTGTTATTATTGCTTACATTCATTGTCATCTGGACAAATATACAAGTTATTTGTCATAAAACCAATAACCTCGTCTTTAGGATATTATTATTAGCTAAGATTGACTCTTCTTTGTTTAAATCTAATTGGTTGAACTAAGATCTATATTTTTGATTAAACAGTTTGGTTGAACCAAGATCTATATTTTTGGTCAAACAGTATTAATCCTGAGATTGTCAATTTTACTATTTTATCATGTGATAATTTATCCAGAGATTACTATTTCACCCTCTAGCAGATATAAATTATTCCTATACTATTTATAACCCAAAAATAACGTATCCCAAGATTAATAATCAAAGAAAAGATATGACAAACTATATTTTTATCCCACAATTATTTTTTATTTTTCCATCGTACAACGACCCCTTACAGCATGAATAGCCCAAGAATTATGCTATTGTTGAGATATCCAACCTTCAGTCTCTTGTACTCAGGGTTAGGTGTAGTACAATATATATTTACACTAACTTTGCACCGAATATTACGAAATGGAGTAGTAATTAATGCAGACTGACACAGTTCTTTCAATCTCTCCGCCGGAAAGTGCTCTTCGGGCTGAGATCTGTACAGTATTTTATGATTTTTTCTGAGAAATTTATAGCATCCATTGCTAATGTGTAATGTGCTGCCTCACCTTCGAAGGGTTTGATTAAGATATACCAGATTTCACCATACAAATGGAACCTAACCATATATATATTATATCTTCTAAATCGTACATATGTGTGCCAAGCTCCTTTTCATTAAGATTTTAGGACTCCTAGTTCTAACCGATATCCTTTTTATCTACTGTGCCTTTCACTGAATGAGCAAAAAGTAGTTACTTTTTGGATATGCATTTCATGTACTACGAACTTATTAAATAATTCCTCTCAACAGGAAATAAAACTAACCTTTGGCCTCACATATTAGGAAAACTTATCCAATTCCCTCTTAAATTTATATCTAGAAAAGAGCAGTAAGTGGGACATTTTATTTTCATTTCAAGTAATAAAACTGAAAGAGAAGTGGTCTATCTAGTACTTAAAATGGAGATAATTAGGCATACCATTAAAAGTGAATTTCATCATTACTAAAACATAGGGTTATGACAGCCATTTCTTTTTTATTTTCTTATAACGGTGGTGTCCGAGCTGACTATGACGCAGATTATTAGTCAAGAACGTCATCGATATCTATGGATGTATTGAAGGAAGTGAATTAAGATCAGGCAATGAACCAATTGGTTGTTGATCATTTGCACAAGAACTTCCAGCATCAGAGAGTAGTGATCCATCAGTTTTGCTATTTTCTGGCCAAAACTCAAGGCTTTTCCTATGAAGATAATGAGATATAAGATGATTATTTGGATCAATTCCCATTTTTATAAGTTTTCTTCTCAAATGGGAATTCCAATAATTCTTCACTTCATTATCAGTTCTCCCTGGTAATCTTCCAGCTATTAGTGACCACCTGAAAATTAAATGACAAAAATGAAAAATTATAACAACCACTATCTGTGATCACTAGCTACTTGTAACTTTCTTTATTTGGATATTTCACCCAACTAACTAATTTTAACAAACTTTATTAATTAATCAAAGTATATGTTTGGCCACCAAGTGGAAAAATAATATTGAACAACCATCGTTCAATGACATTGAATACTCTCCCTGTATTTCATATTATGCAACAGTCTTTCTTTTTTAATATGTTCTAAAAAGAATGATTTTTTTTATATTTAAAAATTTTAACTTTAAACTCCCCGTGTTATCCCTATGTCATGACTTTATAGCTACAAAATATCATGATAGACCTGTTTAAAACCAGAATTATTAAAATCGTTCTTTCTTTGTCAAACTTAGTGACTGATTGAACATATTCACATAAAATGAAATGAAATATATATTATATATATATCTCCTTGTGGCAAAGGTTATTGTTTTCGGCAAAGGGCCAAATATACCCCTATACTTTCGAAAATGGTCTAAGAATACCCCGCGTTATACTATTGGGTTATATATACCCCTGCAGTCATACTTTGGGTTCAAATATACCCCTCATTTAAACGGAGGGACACGTGTCATCGTCTTGTTGGTCAATTCTAAATATCTTCTAATCAATTAAAAAGACCCATTAATCATACCCGAAAAGCAATTGTTTTTTGTAAAAACTAGAAAAAACTGAAATTATTTTTACTAAAAACTGAAAAAAACGAAAATATTATTTTTTCAGTTTTTAGAAAAAAACTGCTTTAGAAAAAACTGAAAAATATTTTCTAAAACAATGTTTTTGAAAAAATTGAAAAAACAAAAACTGAAAAACAATTTTCTAAAATATTTTTTTTGTAAAAACTGATTTTTTTTTTTTTACTAAAAACTGAAAAAAACGAAAATATTTTTTTTCCAGTTTTTACAAAAAAACTGCTTTAAAAAAAGCTGAAAAATATTTTCTAAAATAATATTTTTGTAAAAACTGAAAAAAAAAAACTAAAAAGTAAATTTCTAAAGCAGTGTTTTTGTAAAAACTGAAAAAATAAATATTTTCTTTTTTTTTTTTCAGTTTTTAGTTAAAAATATTTCAATTTTTTCCAGTTTTTAATTACTTTAGAAAATTGCTACAGTTTTTTTTTCCAGTTTTTTAAAGCAATTTTTTGTAAAAACTGGAAAAAAAATATTTTCGTTTTTTTCAGTTTTTACAAAAAAAATATTATTTTCCGGGTATGGATAATGAGTCTTTTTAATTAATTAGGATATATTTAGAATTGACCAACAGGATGATGACACGTGTCCCTCCGTTTAAATGAGAGGTATATTTGAACCCAATAGATAACCCAATAGTATAACGAGGGGTATTCTTAGACCATTTTCGAAAATAGATGGGTATATTTGACCCTTTGCCGTATATATAATTATTAGGAATCCTTTAAAAACTACTTGTCTAAATAAGAAAAGTAGTTCACATTTGTTCAAAGCGAAAAAGTCCATTTGAGCATATGTACTGATTTTTCTCTTTTAATTAACTCAAAATGTCCCATAAAAATAAAATAGTAGAAAACCTGTTGCCAAGGAGGGCATGAAGCTTGATAATGAGATCGTCTTCATCCTCAGAAAAGTTTCCTCTTTTAATGTTTGGGCTAAGATAATTCATCCACCTTAGTCTGCAACTTTTACCACATCTAAGCAGACCTAATCAAACACAAACACACACAAATTAAAAAGCCAAAAAAGAAAAAGTAACCTTTAGAGTAAAAAGGACAGTCTACTGCACTAAGCTCCCGTCACGCGCGGGGTCCGGGAAGGGCCGGGCCATAAGGGTCTATTGTACGCAGCCTTACCCTGCATTTCTGGAGAGTCAGTTTTCACGGCTCGAATCCGTGACCTTCTGGTCACATGGCAACAACTTTACCCTTTAGAGTACTGAGTATATATACATTTTAATTTTTTTTTTTTTGTATATATATATATGCATAGTTCAAACAGAAAGCAACGGGTTAGTTAAATGTACAAAACAACTCTGTACTTACCAGCAGCTTTAGGTAAGTTACGCCAGCAACCTTCGCCATGTTGAGTGATATAATCAATGAGTTTCTGGTCTTCTTGTTTAGACCAAGCTCCTCTGTGCATTTCCTCTTTGTTATCACAGCAAGTTTTTCTCATGATTTTAGGTATTTGATATTCTAGTAGTTTAATTTAATGTCGTCTTTTTTATGGAGAAGATACTAGAGAGAGGCCGTTGTACTTTGGGAAGTGGATAGTGTGGCAATGAACCTTATGTAACAATGGTTTTATAATAACTAGTAATAAGTATTGAATGAATATAGAAAGTTTGACTTTGGAAGTTGGACCGGTGGTTTGGTCTTTGCATGCATGCAAGGCGTGATAATTCCCAACTTTCCCTCTTCCTATTTTAATTAACTTGTGGATAATAATTTCGACAATGAACTGGAGCCTCGGAACAATGGTAAAGTTATCGTCGTGTGACCTATAGATCACAGATACGAGTTGTGGAATCAGTCATTGCTGTTTGCATTAGGATAAATTGTCTATATTACACCCCCTACGGGTGCAGCCCTTCCCGAGCCATGCGTGAACATGGGATGCTTTGCACCGAACTGCATAAGACTTGATTGAAAATTTCATTATGTTTTATTCTGTTCAAATTTAATCTATATCCCACCCGTTTGACACACCTACTTCTTATACATATGACTTGGTTGAAATTTTTTAACTTTTCCATTTATTTTCTTTTGGTAAAAAGATGTAGCACGAATACCATTTTGTATAATTTGAATTATGATTTTCCTCTACAAATACCTTATCAGTTTCATACTTATATCATAACAAAATAAGACCCTGCTTAGTAAAGCTCGAATATGAGCTTGCAAATCGACTACTTAAAAACTCAATAACTAACTAACTACTCTTAAATTACTATTTCGTTGGCATTATGACTTAATTAGGTCTCAAATCATCTAAAAATTTATCATAGTGTTTTACCCACGAAAAGGTTAATGTTCGCATATACTTTTAAGTATTTTAGTTAATTTTTGGTACTAATTGTTAGCGTGATATTTTAGGATAAAAGTATTTCTGTTATAAAATAAAGACCGTAAAGTAAAGAAACCGAAGACAAGTATAGAGAGAGATTGATATATTATTCAGCTTCAAACTGTTGTACATAATGAACTGAAAACTCCTCTATTTATAGTAGAAAGGAAGTAGCTGCGAGGCTTTTCATGAAACAGTTGCGAGGCTTTTCTTGAGCTACTTGTAAGCTGTCTGCATGAGTTGCTTGCAACCTGCCTGTTTAATAAGAAGTTGCTGCAAATCATTTCATTGAGTTGCTTGCAACCTGCCTGCATCAGCTGCTTGTAGATAAACTTCAATAGAGTACCAAACAGATAATCTTCTTCAGGAAAATTATCTATAGCGGAGTAATAAATGGACATCCACATTATAATTATTTTCATAACACTCCCCCTTGGATGTTCATTAAAAGATATTGTGCCTCGTTAAAACCTTACTAGGAAAAACCCAGTGAAAAAAATCCTAGTGAAGTAAAAAGAGTACACATATTTAGTAATACGCAATTCTAACTGCCTCATTAAAAACCTTACAAGAAAAACCCCATGGGAAAAACCTTAGTAAGGAAAAACGAGTACAACGCGTATTTCACTCCCCATGATGAAAACCTTGTTCCAAATATTTGAGTCTTCGTATTCCAATCTTATATACCATCTTCTCAAAAGTTAAAGTTGGCAAAGATTTAGTGGACAAATCTGTTGGATTGTCACTTGAACAGATTTATTGCACATCGATGTCACCATTTTTCTAAACATCATGTGTGTAGAATAATTTTAGTGAAATGTGCTTCGTTCTATCTCCTTTTATAAATCCTCCATTTAATTAGGCTATGCATACATCATTGTTTTCGTATAATATTGTGGGTTTTTTTTATCACATTCCAACCCACATTTTTCTCGAATAAAATAAATCACTGATCTCAACCATATGCATTCCCTGCTTGCTTCATAAATAACTATTATCTCAGCATGATTTGAAGAAGTACCAACAATAGATTGTTTTGTGAAGCGCCATGATATGACAATACCTCCACATGTAAATACATACCCGATTTGAGATCGAGCTTTATGAGGATCGAATAAATAACCTGCATCTGCATAACCAATATGATCTGCACCACATTTGTTAGCATTAGCAAGATACATAAGTGCACTAATTGCACTGAGATAGAGTATTTCAGGACCAAGGAGTTCCTCCTCTTCTTCAGGAGGTCAGAACGAATCCTTATTCATTTCAAGTGATCGAACACCCATTTGGTGTACTTAATGGGTGCGCTTTGTCCATGTAAAAGTGTTTTAAAATATTTTCTGTATAAACAGATTGATGGATAAAGATCCCGTATGCTAAATATTCAATTTGCAGACTAAGACAAAAATTTTTCCTTTGGAGCTCTTCTGGAGTTCCTATGAGATTTATGTCATTAACATAAATAATAAGTATAACAAATTCTGATGTTGTTTTCTTTGTAAAAATACATGGACAAATGCCATCATTTATATAACCTTCATTTATCAATTCAGTGAGGCGATTATACCACATGCGCCCTGATTGTTTTAAATCATGCATAGATTTTTGTAATCTGATTGAGTACATTTCTCGAGACTTTGAATTATATGCTTCAAGCATTTTAAATCCTTCAGGGATCTTTATATAAATTTGATCAAATGAGCCATAAAGGTTATGACTTGCATCTAAATGGCATGACATCTTCAGGTGTATGGACTACATTTATGTCATTAACATAAACAACAAGTATAACAAACTCTGATGCTGTTTTCTTTGTAAAAACGCATGGACAAATGCCATCATTTATATAACCTTCATTTATCAATTCAGTGAGGCAATTATACCACATGCGCCCTGGTTGTTTTAAATCATACAAAGATTTTTGTAATCTGATTGAGTACATTTCTCGAAACTTTGAATTACATGCTTCAAGCATTTTAAATCCTTCAGGGATCTTTATATAAATTTGATCAAATGAGCCATATATGTTATGACTTGCATCTAAATGGCATGACATCTTCATGTTTCTGGACTACAGGTCTGATCCTCATAATTTTTTTTATATAATATTGTGCACTATATTGTATCAAATATATCGTCGACGATCATTTTGTATCGGTTCGCAAGTGACATAACTTTTTGAGATCTCATCACTTTCTTTAATTTCAGGTACCTGAACTTCTTCTGGAGTTTCATGAAATGTTATGTCGTGGGTTCTTCTAGATTTCATTTCATCCTCATTATGATCATTTTGATCATTTGCTCCTATCCTTTTCAAGGATTTTTACCTTTGGAACCGATCGGTTTACTATGCTTCATGCGTGCAGTAAACCTTATCCTTGAGGGACTTTAATTGTAATAGGAGCATTTGCAGCTGAAATATGATATTTAATTTTGGATCAGCAAATGCTTCTGGCATTTGACTTGAATTATGTTCAAAGTGAGGATCATATTAATGATAATTCGATTCATATAGCATATTTTTCAGCTGTTTATTCCATCCCCCAAATGTTAGAAAAACTAACTCATATCCCTAATCTTCTTTGGGAAACCTATCTTTATGCATTGTGGTAGAGAAATTAATCATATACCACACATCAAAAGTTATTAGATAGTAAAAATATTTGGTTTCTGATCCTAAACCAATTATGAGGGGAGGACTTATCATATTTTATTTGTCTGATACATACAAGTGTTGATGTATGCAATTTAAAAAATCTTAGACCAACACATGAGGCTTTGTTCTCATAAGAAATAGTTTAGCCATTAATAGGAGGTATTCAATGCTAAAATAGTTTGGATATAAACCAACATCATCAAGATGAATTATCTTGATTTCATAATCTAAAAATTATGCTCTTAATTGAGAAAGGCAATTTCAAATGCCAAACTGCAGGTTGACAATAAACACACATGTAACTATCTCATATATGCATCTATAAGTGGTTCACATAATAGGTAAATGGGCTCATATTCACCTTTTATATATTTCAGAATTCAGGGGTTTTAGTCCTAACTTTAGCTGGTATAATTAATTTATTATGAGAACAAGCAACACAAGAGAATTCTTGAAGAATCTTCTAGTTATTCAGTATATGCTTATCTGAATTCTCAAATAGCTCATTTAAAAATGGCAAATGAAAACTTCAAGTTTATCATGGCATGTGCTATCTCTAAGTAAACTTCTGGTTTACTATGGCATAAATATTTGCATCAGTAAACTTCTGATTTACTGTGGCTACTTTTGTATTAATAAATTTCTAGTTTACAGTAGCTACTTTTGCCTTAGTAAAACTTCTAGTTTACTGTGACTGCTTTTGCATTAGTAAACTTCTGATTTACTGTGATACATGATGTAGTACAAATTAAAGAATAAGACGGGTAACTTCTCACACACATATTATTTTACCCCCTATGATTGTGGAAATATGAAGATTTTCAATCTTCCAATTATTTGTGGTCTTAATATGATAGCCATTTGTATCAGTAAACTTCGGGTTTACTATAACATATGTTTTGACCATAATCATATAATATGAATGACATATTTGTATATAAGCTCTTCGAGAGCCTTAATTTATTATCCACAATCTAATATTATTCGGACACTACTGGTATCACGTGTCTTCTAGACAAACATTTAGTTTTTCAGGAGTTTTTGATACATTTTGTACTATCAAATATTGCTCCGACACTTCTGGTATCATGAGAGAAAATCATAATCAAATAAATAATATAAAGACAATTATAAATTTATAAATGTCAGAAATCAAGAATTTCAGTATTTTTACCACCAACTTTGTGACAAATATCTCCTTTAGGGAGAAACGCCATTAACATCTGAATATTTTATATCAAAGCGGCAACCACATAGTCATTACATCCTTCAGAAAAATATACATGAGTTGTTATTTTCTTCGGGGTAGTTAATAATAACTAACCATAATATATCAACGTGGTTGTAGTAGAAAGCATTCTACAAGAATGCTTTTGCCTTAGAATGATACTTAATAAAATTATTCAAGATATTTTACGCGCAATAGGTACGTGTGGCAATGATCTTTATGCTACAAAAATAATATTTATATTCTCTATTATTCTACCTCTTCAGGAGGTGAGTTGTGGTATTTCTTCATTCACTCCAGGGAATAAAAATGTGCTTCAAAAATAACTTTGAATAGCTCATTATTTTGTTGAAGCACAGAAAGACACTACTTCAAATTATTTTCCTATTTCAGGAGGAAATTTCAATTGTGTTACTTCTTCAGGAGCAAATTTAAAATACGAAATATTGAGTATATATTCTCTCAATTACATTAACTCTTATGGAGGTGCATTATAATATATTTACATCAAGAGCGCGTTCATTTTTACGGCTTTATTAATATTATCACATTCACTTCAGCAAATAGATTAATATTTATCAAAAATTCTCATCCTTCAGAAAATTGAACATAATTATCTGAACGCGCATTAATCACATCAAATTGTGATGCTTTAACCTCTTTTAAAATATTTACTACTTCAGGGTCAAATCGAGGCGTGCATGTAATATAGAAAATATTTCTCTAGCTTATCTTTAGTTGTAACCATAGAAAACTTAAATTATCACTTCTGGTAGTCATAGGCATATACCACTTCTGGTGGTTAACAAAATTTAGTTATAATGAGATATACGAAACATACCACTTCTGGTAGTTACATATTTCTTGTAAACTCTGCAGGAGTTTAAGTGGATCTAATAATATTATACACTTTGTAATCTTTTATTAAGCTAATAAAGGTGAAAACAAATACCAAAATAGGTATTGTATACGTAACATATAACCAAGCAAGCGATGATAAATATATTAAAATATAAGCAAAGGCTCAAATTAAATTACGCAAATTTGGTCACTCCAGATGTAAGTGATATCTACACCACTACTGCCAAAAAGAAAAACTCACCACCTCAAGGATATAATCTGCCTTATGATGCTAGGAATGAGCAAGATCTAACTATAGACGTAAGAGCGTCGCCTTACATCGGAGATGAACACTGAAATAGAAATTAAATTCAAAGTAGGTGCTCAGTTGGTTAGAGCATCGTGCTAATAACGTGCTATAAAATAAAGACTGTAAAGTAAAAAAAATCGAAGACAAATATAGAGAGAGATTGATATATTATTCAACTTCAAACTATTGTACATAATGAACTGAAAATTCCTCTATTTATAGAAAAAATGAAGGAGTTGAGAGGCTTTTCAAGGAAGCAGCTGCAAGACTTTTCTTGAGTTGCTTGTAAGTTGTCTGCATGAGCTGCTTGCAACCTGCCTGTTTAATAAGAAGTTGGTGCAAATCATTTCATTGAGTTGCTTGCAAGCTACCTGCATCAGTTGCTTATAGATAAATTTTAATAAAGTATCAAACGGATAATCTTTTTTTAAAAAATTATCTATAGCAGAGTAATAACGGACATACACTTCGTAACAATCTCAACTTTATTTTGATCAATCATTTAGGAATGGGAGAGGACAAAAAAAGATAAACATGATTTGACATAGTCGTTTGTTTGTTTTAATGTTGAACAAAATAAGTTAAAAGCCCCTTCACGTGAAGTTGCCGCTTACTCCTCGGAATGAAAGGTCCATATCTTTCCTATTTTCTATATATATATATATATATACACACACACACACACAAGTACTCCCTCCATTTAATATATTTGTCTCAAATCGTGAAAGCAACAACTAATATTTATATTAAAATAAGTTATTTATATCACATATCTTGAAGTAGTGCGACCTTTCCCCGAACCCTGTGTGAATACAAAATACTTTATTTATCGAGCTGCCTTATAAAAAAAAAACTAAATCTTATGATTTTAAATTAAAAGTTTCTTATATAATATATCAAAAATATCGTTTAGATTTATGGTCTTAAAAATATCATGTCCTTTCTATAATAATTAGAGTGATTAAGAGAAAAATGAAAATATTAGAGTTGAAACTTATTATATTAAAATATAAAAAAGTGATACCTATTGCCGAGATTAGCACAGAAGATTTGACGAGAAAAGCAGATGGCCACCAAATGGTATCCTTTAGATTAGACAGAAGAAACTTCTGATTTATTTCCAAAGGAAAATGACAACAAATGAATAACCTAAACTAAACTAAACAAATGTTTGTATCTATTCGATTGGTCTGAGTCATCTCGACGATGTTGTCACGTGACAGATTCTTGACATCCCAATAAAAATTTGTCACGTGGAAAATATATTTATGTGGTCCCAAATAATCTCGTTATCTTGAAAATATTTTCTGATTTAACAAAATAAAGTGATTCTTTCATTACAAAATAGTTTAGTGAGTTACGTAAAATTGAGTGGTTTTTTGTTGGTCGTTACAAAAGCCAAAGCTTTCGTATAATAAAATAAAAGTTGAGTTATCATTCATGGTATTACTGTTTTGTTGCTACTTGCTACTCTAATTTGTTCTTGTAAGGTCTCAAATGACTCGTTATCTAATGTGGATACTTCTCTCTATCATAAATTGTTGATTCTCTATAGTATCTTAATTTAATCGGGCCTAACGTTATTTGTTGATTCCCAAATAATTAAGAAAATGACCATATGTTATTATAAGGAGCGTCATCCAAATTATCTATAAGAAAATTAGATAGAATAACTTTGACCTTTTTAACTGCTAGTGAAAAAATGAAATTCGGGTATATATTTATCCGAACATTTCATTAATCAAGTACACTTATATATACTGGTAATCTGAAATAGAGTTTTCATATAGGCTCACAAAAAATTACTCAAAAAAATATTTGTAAAAAAACTATGCAATTTTCTTTTAGCCATCTATTCATAATAGAGGAGTATTTAGGAAGAAGGAACAAACTTAACAAAGAATTCAAACGTAGATTTGACAAGAGTAATTATTTACCTGCACTCAATGTTTACTATCAAATTAAATAACAATCATGGTTAAGTGAAAGTTTACTCAAATATATAGCATATATCTATTGATTTCGAATAAATAACAATCACAGGCTATAAATCTATTCAAATGGAAACCATTATACAAGTGAAATATAGTAGCTTTTGAATAGAAAAAAGAAAGTAGCTTTTGAATTTTGATGCCCTCTGATATGAAATAATGTTCATGACTAACTGAAACAACTATATTAATATTTAGCGACAATAAAATTCTTATCCTTCTATTTTTTTAACTCAAATAAAGAATTTTATTAGACTGAATTAGCGACCAACAAGTTTACAATAAAATTAGGAGCATACTCCCGATAGATAGGACTAGCATAATTAATATTCCTTCTTTGTTTTGCTTTTTTGTGTGTATTATATAGAGGGGGGCACAAATGAAAGATTTACCTTCCCCTTTTTTCATTCTTACTTTCCTCCACCCATCTTTCATCATTTGTGAACAGTTGCAAACACGAGGCACATGCCCACCAATTAGTCCAACCCAATTCTTTTGAATATAAAAGAGAGAAAAAATCATGTCTTTAAACCAACTGCATAAGTATATACAGAACAAAAGTAGTTCCCTTTTGATAAACCTCATTACTTACGAGACAACACAACTTGAAATGGAACTTATTATACTTGGGAAACTTACAGGTGCAGAAATTACATTACAAAAAAATATTGTAATTATTTTAAATAAAAAAGAAACTTTACTACCCTTTTTTCTGAAAAAGGAAAAAAGAAAAAAACAACAGCAAGACTAAGAAAACTTTGTTTCTGAAGTTATACCTACCTGCTGTTTGTCCTCCCTAGCAATGGTCCTAGTATGCATTTGTTGCAAACTACCAGCTTCATGTGAAGTTGAACCAAAGGCAATAATCAATCAATTGAGCATCAAAAAACATCTTCCATTACACCAGATAGTGTTGTAGCTATCCATCCAGCAATGCAGATGACTTCAATTACTAACTCGAACAAAAGAAACGTTTTTCGTTTAGCAGATGAACTTCATGGACCTTTGTCTCGAATGACCATGTTCTTTCTATGCTGTTTCAGCACTGCGTATATGCCTATTATCCTGTCCATTCGTATCCCAGAAACCAGAATACGAAGTTCTTCTCTTAGACTTGTAACCTTTACCTCTCTTTTTCAAACCTTTACGGCCTTTAAGCATGACTGACATGACGCCCAAGAAGGCGAAGATTGAAACCGCCCACAATGCCATGATCCAAAATCTCATGGAACTGAATGTCCCGTTTGACATGTCAGGTTGGGAAGATTGCTGAGAATTATTTTTGGGCACGTCATCGCGCCTCAAGCCCTGAGCGTCGTTGTCAACTTTTCCAAACTTTCTTGAAGTAGTAGTTTCAACAGCCATTCTAGCTTCAGCACTGGTTCTAGTTTCGGCGTCGGTTCTAGTTTCAGCATCGATTCTAGTTTCATCATCATTGGTTCTAGTTTCATCATCATTGGTTCTAGTTTCAGCATTGGTTCTACTTTCATCATCATTGGTTCTAGTTTCAGCATTGGTTCTACTTTCATCATCATTGGCTCTAGTTTCAGCATTGGTTCTAGTTTCATTGGCTGTGTCCTGGTTGGTAGTGGAAATAGAGTTAGGATCGGGGCATTTTCTTCTCTCGTGGTGTATACGAAGAGCTTCATTCAACGTCGTTGCACATTCTATGCTAAGCAAGTCGCGCTGTAGGGAATCATTATCACTTTGATCAAGTGACGATGGATCAGGAGGATCGGGAAACTTAGCCCAACATTTGTTAACCAAGTCAACGTGTCTCCAGTTTGCTTTGTCGAAGCTCCAGTTACCAACCCTATATTCCAAGCCATAGTGGAAAACTCTGTATTTCACACCAGGAGCAGGAACATATCCCGGGTATATCAAAATCTCGCCGCTTATGACGTGCCGCAAATTCAACTACGCAACATCAAAATTCATATTAGACACATTGCTGACTACCGTATAGCAATGGATGCCAAGGAGTGGGACATACCTCTGCAGCACCGAAAGAGTAACCATACATCTCACTAATCCACCCAGCTTCATAGACATCTCCTGTTATGTTCTTGGACCAATGAGATCTGTCGAGTCGGACCTCCACTGTTTTGTGCAGCCACTGCAGCGCAAATTTACGTAAATCATCTACATGCATTATGATCACACCCCCAACCTTGTCACAAGCTTCAGGATGGCGAGTGTGGAGCTTTGCAAGTACGTTGTCACAGCCAATAAGGTAGCTGATTCGAAACAGGAACAAAAGCTAATTGAGTAAGAATCTATGCCAGGTGAATTTAAGACAAGAACTGATACACCAGAACAATTAAACCATGCAATCCTCCAACTCAATGAAAATGAAAATCGCAAACTTATAACCCTTACTCATAGGGAGTTGAAACTGGATGGCCGCGAGCTGCATTGAATTCCCATGGTGTTATTGGTCCTCTCATGATCATGTCGGCATCTAGAATCACTATGTATTCAGCATCTGTCTTCACATGATTCATCCAATGAAGAACTGCGGCTGGTTTGTTGATTGCCGGATACCTGAAATAAGCAAAAACTAAGAATGGTGACACAGCTACATTATTACTGAAGACAAGATTTTGTTGTTCTTTAAACTTTGCAAGCAAAGTTGACGATGCTGCGCACATAGGTAAGCTATAGATTACCAGTCTCCAGTCAATGGATGTCGGCTCATGGATGGGACATAGTGGGTGGGAGCTAGATCATGGCCTTTGTATTGCCTTAAGTCTTCCTCTGTACAGCTTAGAAGCCTTGTAATATTCCCTGGCTGCCCGCTCTTGTAAAAACTGTGGACAAGCCCCACTGTTTGCCAATCAAAGTAAGGTGAGCATTCTGTAGAGAAAATAGTGTGGATTTTTGGATGTGGCTTTTCAGGCTCATTATCAACTTCTTTATGAATTCCAACCTCCATCATTTGCCGGCTTTGGGAAGTCAAGGGTTTTGGCCGACTTAGTTCTGCAAATGTTTTACTCTTTAGGAAGCTTAGATACTTTGACCACTTTGGCTTAGGACATCCAAAGGCCGCATGCTGTAACAAAAGGCCCTCATTCAGGGTATTGATACACTCTATATTCAGAAACAGCGCCCTCCTTTTGTTACGATCAGGTTCCATCTGTGCTATCTGCAAGAAGCAAAAATTCTAATGAACGTTGCAGGAAAATAGAATGCAAGTAATGTCGGAGAATGAATTATGCAAATAACTTCTGGTGACTAAGAGCGGAAGGGAGTACTATACAGTAAACTCATTTACTTCTTATTCTACAACTATAAAACTTATATCAGTATATTTATATTTCAGAAGCCCCAACATGGGAGCTGTAAGCTGGTCAAGTGTTTAAATTTAAACTCCAACTTTCATATGTCTATGAGCAAGTACCCATAGTTCACCACATTAGTGAGCTGGAATAGAATTACTTGATTGCTCATTGACTTTCCATATGGCCGATAATACATGTTCCGTTAAGCCAGAGATTTTAAAACACTAAGCATCTCAGTTTATACAGATTTAACAGATAACTAGATAATATTAGCTTGCACAGCCTAATTTACTTCATCAATCTTACTTTGTTAACCATGTTTGAATACACATAAGTGATTGGTGGTAGAAGCATCACCCCCAGAAGGCAATAAGATTAAACATACTCTTTCGCTTGCCCCAACCACCTCCACTTATTGTATATATGAATTCGCCGTTTTACAAGTTTTAGTATCAATTGACAATGATTTTTTCCAGCAGAGTACATTCAGCTGAGTGCGTATTCAGAAAACGGAAGCCATGCTGGTAAGAAACAAAAAGAAATTTATACTATGCATAGACTAAATGATCCATTATAATGGCGCACACTAAATTTTACCTCTCGGGGATAAGGAGGCTCAAGGAAGAGCCGACTACAATTATAGACAATGTCATCATTGTGATGTTCTAGTTTACTGAATGACCAGTTTCCAACATTAAAAGGCAAGCCATAGTGCATAAGAATAGGTTCAACACCCTCTCGTGGAATATAGCCAGGATATATCATCAAGTTATCATTAATCTTATGCCGGAGTCCTACCTGACAAATCAAACATCAAGGATATATATTATCATCTTAGTAAAAGCTTAGAAAAGCAGCAACAGAGATCTGTAGAATAAAAGATACGTAAACAATTGAAACAACTTGCCTCCGCAGCACCAAATGAATATCCATACATCTCACTGATCCACCCTGTTCCATAGATATCACCAGTATAATTAGTTGCCCAATGAGCTTTGTCTTCTCGTACTTCTTCAGTCTTCGAAAGCCATAGTGGTGCCAAAGCTTGAAGATCATCTATATGCATGGCTAATAGCCCACCAACCTTGTCACAAAGTTCGGGATGCTTTGTATGCAGCTTCGCGAGAACATTATCGCATCCAACTAAATACCTAATTAGAAAATAAACTCTTCTGAATCAACAACCCCTTAACAATCGAGCTAATATTAAACTATGTTAAAATAAACATTTTGGTGTCAAGGAAACACCAAAATGGTCCTCAAGCAAACGTGGATTTTTAATTCATCGGTATTTATGGCTTTCCTTGAATCGGGAATCTGCTTTCCACATGCCAAGTGCAATAAAAGTTGATGCGCTAATATTAAACTATAAAGGAAGTGCAAGGGATTATTCCTTCTCTTAATCCCTTTCTACTTCATTTTGGTTATCTAAGAAGTTTACTGGACATATATGTTCACGTAAACATTAACTAACATATGTAAATAGGACATGATTGCTAATTACTCCCTCCGTTTCAATTTAGATGAGGTAGTTTGACTCGGCACGGAACTTAAAAAAAAGACTTTTAAAACTTGTGGTCTTAAAAGTTTAAAGGGTAAAAGCTTTGTGGGGCCATGACATTTGTGTGGTTATAAAAACTTCTCATTAAGGGTAAAATGGGTAAAATGAAGAGTTTAAAGTTGAATTAGTTTCAATAGTGGAAATGTGTCATTCTTTTTTGGAACGGACTAATAAGAAAAGTGTGTCATCTAAATTGAAACAGAGGGAGTATTTTGTTTCCATCAAGAAATTCTTTTGTTTCCATGTCAAGATCTTACTAAAATACTGAAACTAAAAATGAGACAAAATGGAAAGTTGAGTTTACCCATAATAGGCAGAAACAGGCCTCCCTTTCTCTGCCCCAATCTCCCATGGTACGATTGGACCTCGAATAATCATGTCTGCGTCCAGTATGACAACCCAATCAACATTTTGTGCCTCTTTGCTGTATTTAAGCCAGTGAACAACTCCAGCTGGTTTGTTTATTGCTGGATACCTGCCGAAACAAACAGAACAGCATGATCTTCTCTAAACTGTATTTCATGCTTCTAGTGTTGCCTTTAACCAGCAGAAGTACCTCCAAATCAGATCAGAAAGATTACGACATAAATAAAAAGAAACAAAGAGTAACTGACAAAGAACCGGAAGGGAATCTAATCTTTCTATTATCAGAGATATCTCAATCACCTTTGAACTTTTTATATCTGTTAAATTCTTGATATTTCAAAACCACCAGTGACAACAACCAACACTAACTTCTATACACAAATGCATATCCAAAAGTAGAAGGAAAATAAAGAAAGATCAATCAAATACTCCCATTTTACAAAGCTGACACCTTTGTCAAGAATAACATATTTTTATCTCTTCACATTCTTAAATGTTCAAAGCCATCAAGGAGGAAATCACACAAACATAGACCAAGCTGATAACTTTGTTGGGAAAAACAACATAAGCTCATTTCTTTGTATTCTTAATTGTTCAAAGCCATAAGGCCACAAGAATTAAAAATGAAATTTAGCATTGAAGCCAACATAGAAAATCAAAAGCAAAAACCAAAAAGAAGTGGTAATCACACAACACAAGACAAAGCTGATCCCTCAGTGGAAAAACAACATAAATTGATCTGCTCCCATTCCAAATTATTCAAAGCCATGATATCCACAAGAATCAGAAATCTGATTCACCATTGAATCCATATATAAAATTGAAGGCAAAAGGTGGCAATCACACAACATTAGACAAAGTTGACCCTTGTTACAAAATATCATCTTTTCACCGTCTAAATTATTCAAAGCCATCAAAGTCGCAAGAACAAGAACCCAATTCAGCATTTAATCACGAACAACACATGCATCCACAAAAACATGTTTGCATTTCTTCATATTCTATTGTTCAAAGCTATCAAAGTCACAAGAATCAAGAACCCAGTTCAGCATAATCAACACATACAATCAAAGGCAAATACCTAATAAAGGTGGTAATCAGTAGACACACAATACCTTCATGGGGAAAACACCATAATTTCATCTCTTAATACTATTAACTGTTCAAAGCCATCAAATTTACAAGAATCAAAAACCCAATTCAGCATTTAATCATCAACAACACATGCATCAACAAGAATCAGAAACCCAATTCAGCATTGAATCCATACATAAAATTGAAGGCAAAAACCGAATAAAGGTGGCCAACACACGAAACAAGACAAAGGTGACCCTCGTTAGAAAAACAGCAAGATATCATTTTTCATCTTCCTAACTGCTCAAAGCCATCAAATTAAACAAGAATCAAAAAACCCAATTCAGCATTTTTATCACAAACAACATATGCATCCACAAAAACAGAAAAGACCACAAAAAATTGAAGGCATAAACCAAATTACGTGGCAATCATACAACACTAGACAAAGCTTGCCCTCGTTAGAAAATCAGAAAAATAGCATCTTTTCATCTTCTTAACGGTTCAAAGAAATCAAATTCACAAGAATCAAGAACCCCAATTCAGCATTTGATCACCAAACAGCATATGCATCCACAAAAACTGAAAACACCACACCAGAAGAAAGTAAAGTTGGGAGCTTTACCAATCACCAGTTTTGGGATGTCTGCTCATAGAAGGGACTTCAAAAGTGGGAGCCAACTCCATTCCTCTATAATTCTTCCTCTCTTCATCAGTGCAACTCAACAATCTTGTAATTGGTCCAGGCTGCTGAGCCTTTCTATAACTGTGCATAAGTCCTACAGTTTGCCAATCAAAGTAATTTTGACATTCTACAGAAAATAAAGTGTGGATCCTATATGGTGCCTTTAAAGTTTCAAACTTTTTTGGTTCTTGGCCACTGATTAGGCTCAGTGTCAGCACCAAAAGTATCAAGATTGCTTTTTTCTCCATCATACACTCAAGAATTCAAATGGGGTTTGCTGTTTTGATCTCAATTTCATGATTTTGGTGAAAAGTCAAAGGTTTGTGTGTGTCTTTTTTATTGTTTGTTTCCGAATCTTTTTAATAAAATTTTTGTCTTGTTGTTGTATGATCTAAGGATCGTGAAAGATTAAGGAGTGTAAGTTAATTTAATGTATTCAAAGTCTGATCTGAAAATATGGAAGTGGAAAATAGTGTAAAAAATAAAAATAAAATGGAGCTGTCTTTCATGTGTGGTTTGCTTCCCGAAGTGCAAGAGTCTTTAGGCTTTTAGCCCACGTTCCTGTAGAAATTCTACCCTAACATTATTTTTAAAATAAAATATATAACCGCTCTAAAAATAATAGTAATATATATATATATATTCGGTCGAGTACTGTGATTTTTTTCCTTTTTACAATCATATTGATCGAATCATCTTGCGCTATTGTGATTAATTTTATGGGGTAACTATTATTTTCTATCAATACATATACTACCTTTGTTCACTTTTAGTTATTTATTTTTGACTTTGCACTCTCTTTAGAAAAATAAATAAAATATGTATTTTATAATTTTACTCATAATAGTGATAGCATTTTCAAAAGTCACGGGAAATGATTTGAAAAATGAGTAGTTAATGATAAGGGTAAAACAAGGAAAAGAAGATTATCTTTCTCTTGATTTAGTATAGTGGAAAAGTAAAAATAAAAATATATATTTAATATAATGGACAAATAAAAGTGAACGGAGGGAGTATTAGATAATTCTATCCATCCTAATAATATCTTAGTAAAGAAATTCTTTTTTTTGACCGTGTATCTTAAATGTGTCATAACAGTTGTGTTACAAAAAAAATTACTAAAAACCATTACAACAATAAACCTAGTGTAATCCCACAAGTGGAGTTTAAGGAGGGTAGTGTGTACGCAGACCTTACTCCTATCTTTAATAAGGCAGAGATTCTGGAAGACCCTCCACTCAGAAAGATAAAAGGAAGGAGCAACAACTAGCCAACCACTCAGAAAACCGAAGCGAACATACAAGATTAACATTAAGTACTGCAATCAGAAAATCGAAGTGAAAGAGGCGACAAGTAATAACAAAAATCTAAGATTAAGAAATTACAATACTAACACTAAGTAATGCACTACACTACTGGCATCAGCAAGAACAACGTTCAGCTAGCTACCCCTCTACTTTAATCTTCAACCTTTACATCTTCATATCCAAAGTCATGTCCTCGGTTGAACTGGAGCATCGACATGTCTCGCCTAATCACCTCTCCCCAACACTTTTTCGGCCTACCTTTACCTCTCTTAAAGCCCTCTAAGCCTAACCACATCTCCTCACTGGAGCATTTGTGCCTCTCCTCTTCACATGCCCGAATCATATAAATCTCGTTTCTCGCATCTTGTCCTCCACATATGTCACGTCCATCTTGTCCCGAATAGCTTCACTCATAATCATATCTAACCTGATATGCCCACATATCTATCTCAACATCCTCGTTTCTGCCATCTTCATCTTCTGGATATGGGAGTTCTTGACTAGCCAATACTCAGCCTCATATAACATAGTCGGTTTGACCATCGCTCTATGAACTTACCTTTAAGTTTTGGTGGCATATTCTTATCACACAGAACACCGGAAGTGGGATTCCATTTCATCCGCCCCGTCTCAATACGATTTGTGACATCCCCATCCATCTCCTCATTCTCTTGTATAACTGACCTAAAGTACTTGAAACTATCTCTGCTGGGGATGACTCGTGAATCAAGCCTCACGTATTCATCCACTTCCTGAGTCGCACCACTGAACTTGTACTCCAAGTATTCTATCTTGGTCCTGATCAGCTTGAAACCCTTAGACTTTAGGGTGTGCCTCCAAACTTCTAACCCCGCATTAACACCGCCTCGCGTCTTGTCGATTAGTACAATGTCATTTACAAATAACATTAAGAAAAAAAATTAAAAATTAAAATTAAAACATTTTCAAATTTAAATAAGGATCAAATAAATTGGGCCACAGACTATGGAAAAATTAAGAAAAATGACATTGTATAACTGCTCTCAAAATAATAACCGAAAATATATATACATATTTTATATATTTACAAAAATTATACAAATTTTATACACTTACTCGGCTACCGAATGTAAATATTTTCGGTGCGGGCTAAAAGTGAAAAAAGCCCCAAAAAAATAGGAGCACATAAATTGGGACGAATGGAGCAATAGATCTGCTATATTTTTGGGCCAAAGGTAAGAGATAAGTAATTCGAATTAATTTTTTTACTATGTGATTAGGAATTAAACCTATTTGATTACGAAGATAAAAGGTAACTTAACAAAACGAGTATAATGCAAATACGTCCGATATATTTTAAAGTGTTGACTTAAACTATTTTGAAAATGACAAATAATCAAATGTCATATAATACTACAGAGATCCTAGATCCACAGCATGCATGATGATTAAGACTGCCAAAAAAGAAAAGGTATTCCTATACATTTGGTTAGTTATATTCTGTGATTGCTTTTGGTTTTATTTTGAGATTTGATTCATCCAAATTTAATTGATTCAACGGTATTATTAATCTTCTTTAAAGCTTTAAGAGTAAAGAAAAGAAAGAATCAATAGCATACTATAGAACTATTAGAAATCAGGTTTTCTATTCTAAAATAAATGAGTAGAGATTGCTCAGATTGATCTCAAACAGACCAGTAAAGAATTAAGAAGTTGGGAAAATGACACTGTATAGCCCATCTCAAAATAATAGCTAAAAAAATATATATTTTGTATATATGTATACATTTTTGTATGTTATATACAAAAAAATATACAACTTTTATATATTTTTATGGCTGCCGGATATAAATAATTTTGGTTTTGCCCTAAAAAGGTTTTACCTTCTTCATAGCGCAAAATAGCTTCTGGTGATTTTAACACAATACCTAGATTTACAACACTACTTTCTCTAGAATCCATCACATAACGAAATGAGTTTCCAAAATATAATTGAAAATAAACACCAAAATGAAATCTAAAAAATGAGCAGATCATGTTATAATACTCCCCTATGTACTCAATTAATGATAATACAAAAACTAAGAATGAAAAGTGAAGGAAGAAAATAAAACATTTTCCGCTATACTATAATAACTACGCCTCAGTCCCAACTAGTTGGGCTCGAATATATAAATCCTCACTGACCATGTTTCCAATTTAAACTCACCTTTTGCGCTATACAAATCAAATTAATTCGTGTAATATGATGAATGTTAGGCTGTCTACATCACACCTCTTAGAGTGCGGCCCTTCCCCGGACCCTGCGTGAACGCGAGATGCCTTGTGCACCGGGTTGCCCTTTAATATGATGAATATCTATAACTTTTGTGGCCAAACAAGTGATTTGGCACTTGATGTAGCATAACCATTTGAAGGAACAAAAGATATTGGTGCAATGTTCTTGATTCTATTCCTTCTAAGAGAATTTGGGTCTATTCCTGCCTTGTGAGCTGCAATTACACCTATGGCTTCCCAGTAGTTTGAGACCTTCACCTGGAAAATAAACTCCATTCTCATACTCCAAATTCTCATGTAGGACAGCATGATATAAAAAGAGATTTAGTATAAAGGAAAACGTGCAAGTCCTATAACAGTAGTGTCAGGACCAGCTTGCATGCACCACCAGATCCTATTTCTATAAGAAAGGAATGGACTTTTATGTTGACTAGTCTCTTTTTTTCACGAGGGGGGCTTAGTATTCATATTCCCCTTTAAATTAGTATCTCCCCTAGTATCTTTAATCAACAATGTTATTGCAAATTATGCACTGCGCAGGTAATGATCGTTGATGAGCTTACATGCTACAAGCTAAAGCTTTCTACATATATGACGCAAGCATTGACACTTTTTTTCCAAAGTCACCAGTTTTATCAAATGAAAATGTATTTGGCTACAGGCATTGGCACTTCATGTTAAGTTGCGGCTTGCCAATATGACAGCTAGATGAGAAAATAAACACGGTACTGGAAGTAAGATTTCAACTTACAGCTTCGATACCGAGTGAGTCTGGCGTTTCATTTAGAACTGTTTGATTCTCTTCAACAGCAATTATAAGAGGCTGCAAAATATGAGCAAATAGGAAAAATGGCATTATTATCATGAATGCTGAAGGTATCTGACAAGTCGTTTCCTATCTAGCATTAGTAGTATTAGAGGAAGTTTAGCCAACCGATATGGTACCACTGTCACGACAAAAGGAAGAAGAGAAAAGTAGTGTAAGTTGGGGCATGGAATACTTAATAAACATGAAAAGGAGGAATTACACATGTTAGTTGGTGCTACATGTGTAAAAGCTCAGGGGAAGAAGTTGATCATCTTATGTTGCATTGCCGTGTGTCCTGGGGTTTGTGGAGGGCAATCCTGAATCTTTTTGCTGTTCAATGGGTGATGCCAAACACTGTAAAGGAAATGCTATATAGCTGGGCCGGTTTCCGTAGAAGAAGCAAGCAAAAGGCGTGGAAGTTCGCCCCGTTAGCTCTCATGTGGTTAGTCTGGGGAGAGAGAAATAGGAGAATTTTTGAGGGGATTGAGTCTCCGTTTTCACATCTTAAAGAATAGTCTTTTATCTTTGATCGCTTTTTGGTGCACACATATAGCCCCTACTTGTGTAGAAGATAGGGCGTCATTTGTAGAGAATCATGTTCTGATGTAAATTCTCTACTTTTTTGTATACTTCTTGTATGCGGGAGTTTTTTCTCCCTTTTGATTAATACAATTTACCTTATCAAAAAATAAACATGAAAAGGAATGAGGTGTTTTCTTTTTCCCTACCGTTAGAAGGGAAAGGGGAGTGGGATGATTCCGATTGAATCAACTAGTCAGCTGTCGCAAGGGAAAGGCCTATCTCCAAGCCTAGCAAACACTAGACTCATCCAGTTGATGTCAAAATATCAAGAGCCAATTACCTTGTGTCTTTTGCCATTGGCAAAAGCAAGAACACCATCTCCGCCACAAGCGTCGATCGGTACAATTACACTGTCAACATCACCTGCTACAATGCAGTCCTCTGAAAAATTGTTTCCCTTGACCAAATACTGTGGTGCAGTGCTAAGCCCAGCAAGTACACATGGCAAGAATGTAAATCCTATCTGTCCGAAAATTGACAGAAGAAAACAAAAATATTATGAGAATGACAAGTGGAAAAAGAGACTAGAGAATGCAAGTGTACTATCTTAGCAGTTTTATACACCTTCATGGTTTTCATATCTCCCTCTTACTCATTTTAATGCCCAACAGAAAATATTTCTACAGCATGTATCATAAAATATGAATAATTCCCAAACATCCTAAACTCTTCTTAAAGAATGTGGCTAGCAAGTCCAGCTAACTATACAAAGGAAAACCAAATGAATATACTTTAATATTCTGAACAGGTTTGACTTTTCAGAATTCATGTAGTAAACACTGAGAAGAAACTAAAATTGAGAATTTTGTCACAGCATCTTGAATTGCAGATTTAAAATGCCTTTTCCTTTGCCCAAAAACTGTCCATATGGACATGGACTCAACACAAAAACGACACGTATAGCTGGATTTCAAACAATATGAACATAATAAAGCTAGCACAGGGTAAAATTTTGTCAACAAAAAGTTTACGACAGAGTAAAGGAAATACAAATAGATATAAGGCTATATCAAGTACAACAACAACAAACCCGGCGTAATCCCATAAATGGTGTCTGGGGAGGGTAGTGTGTACGCAGACCTTACCCCTACCTTAATAAGGCTTTATCAAGTGTAAGCACAAAATAAGTAAACAAAAGGAATTGAGTAAGCAATTATTGCAATAAACCAGCGAAAGATGCACATAAAGTAACTTTCAAGAACTACTAAAACCACGCATTAACTTAATAGGATAGCTAAACCAAAAGCTCAAAACTTAGTAACATCCCATACATCAGAGGATCTATTAAGGCGTCTCCAATAGTATCTAAGAAAAGTTCAGCAACAAATGTGTACGAACTATTTAGCTCCTTCTCTTGAAAATGACCATCTCACGCAAGAGAAGAGCTAAATGGCTAAGGATTATCATGCTTCCATTTTAAAATGATTATCATTTATAATCCCCTAAGAAGAAACTACAAAACAAAACAAAATCTCATGCACTATCCTTGTCTAGCAAACCAAAAGCTGCAGAGAAGCTATGCTCTGGCCATTCTACATTAGTTCCCAGTCATTTAATGAACAACAAACTTCTTCATGATTAAACAGCACACAGCCTTCAATTCATGATTATACATGGTGAAAGCATAAATCTTGTTATAATCAAAGGACAATAACTAACCTCTTCAGCAGCGGATTTTGGACATAGAGAAATGTTTAATTGAGGAGGCAATACTGCCGGAGCATGTGCGCAGGGAAACTGAAAATTTTTCACCACTAGATGACTTATAACAGCCTCCACACCTGCCAAAAGATCTACCCCCTGTAGATTTAAAGGGTATAGAATAAAACTGAAATCAGGAACTTAAGTACTGCATAATAGCGATGAATTTCCTCATTATAAACTGTCAAATTAAAACAGTACAACTTTAGCAGACTAATCAATGGAAGAAGATAACTCAAGCTGATATTATAATGAACTCAAATATTACACCTTCTAGTTAGATAATTTCACACATAAGTTATGGCAAAATTGTAGAGACTCAAACTTTAGGACATAGCACTTTAGGAGTTGCTGAAACATATTTATTCTGTAATGAGCTCATGAATTGAGACCGTCTTGTATCTAGGAATTTCAGATAGATACTATCGGTGACTACATTTGCAATGAAGTAAGAAGATATTCATTGAAAAAATTAATACCACTCCTTGTCGATAATCATCCAAGTCCTCAGTATCATCGTCTGGAAAGCGAGCCACCACTGCAACTGCATTTACCTTAAACTTATTTTGCAAGTTCTCCACAGCTCTCAATAGTGAATCTGGACGCTGTATCCTCCCTGTTGATTGGCCACTTGTTGGGTCAACCCATTTCTCCACCTTTACAGTTTACATACACCGCATGTTAGCTACTTGCAATACATTAGAAGTTAATGTGAAGTTAATAATAAATAGATGTGACAATGAAACTGTTGTCTAAGCCAAAGAAAATCAGATTATTTCTGATCTACTATGATATATGAAATAGTAACTAAATATAACCCCCGCAACATCTACTTGAATTCAACTTAGAAACCAAAAAGCATACCAGTAGAGGTGTATCAGTTACAGTGTATCCCACTATTGGCAATCCAAGAGAAGCTCTTGTTGCATCAACTACTTGTAGATGACGAATAAGAAGCTCCTTCTCTATCCCAGCATCAAAAACTAATCCCACCTGCTTTCACATTACAAGTTCACAATGTGATTGCAAGCTAAATGATGCAGCAACAGCTCGAATACAGTTCTGATTTCACAGGATATACAAGCAAAATTTTTGACAGCTTACCCTATTTTGATGAACTGGTTGCAGTCCCCAAAGGCCTTCGGCAAATCGATCTAGTGCATAGCCTTCAACATAGAGTGCATTCGGCATCGGCCAGTACAGCATTGCTGCATTAAGAACCTGTATGACTTACAATTTTACAGAGAGCTAAGAATAATGCATGTTAAACCAAAACGTAGGCGTGTTTCCTAGATTGACAACCTATTTACTTCATCCACGCAATTATTCCAGCATAGTTCCTGTCACTTTTCTTTCTTCTGATCCAATGTGTGAATGTTGATTCCTTATTCCATTGACAATCTAAAGAAACAACTAGAATTTACTCTATCATGGCCCTAAAGTATATGAAATATTTTTCAATTCTTCATTATTGTGGATCAAGTCCCATCAAATCGCTCAGTTGCTTGACTTGCCTCTCTATATTGAATTTTTTGTTCCACAGAAGTATTCTTTTGGGGACATACTAAGAATTTAAGTTCCAAGATAGAGACTCAGCTAGGAAGTGAAATTTTACAGAATGTAAATGTAACGTTGCAGAGGCTATCAAATTGCTCAAAAAAAGCATAGCTCAATGTATTATGCGTCTAAAATGCTATACTATCCACGATATCCTTTGTAGCTACTTTAGGTTGAAGCACAATTTCTTAGGTATAGTGATACCTGCATCATTTTCTCTATAAATGTGCTATTATATTAAGGAGTAAGGACAAGCTACATTCGAAGCCTCAAAATTTTTCTTAAAAGAAAAATTACACTCTACATTTCAATGATGAAAACCAGCAATCAATGAGTTCTTCACTTGAAGTTTCCCCACTTTGAATTCTAAAAATATCTTAACTTCGATTGCCAATTCAATACATATACAATGTGTGAATTTAGATGGATCAGTAAGCTCCTTCATCAACTCCATTAATTCAATCTTTAGTTAATCCTACTACAACAAATTGTCCCACTATAATTTTTAAAATATCAAGCATGAACATATTATTTGGTTTTGACATCGCGGACCCCTTACTTTCATCTAGACACCAATTGTTGTTGAAACACACTATTTTAAAACCCTTCCGACCCTGTGTGTCGCTCAATGGTACTAATGTCAATATCCACATCAGATAAAATAAGCACATCATTTTTATTATTAGGGCAGCCCAGTGCACTAAGCTCCCGCTATACGCGGGTCCGGGGAAGGCCCGGACCACACAAAGGGTCTATTGTATGCAGATTTACCCTGTATTTCTGTAAGATGCTGTTTTCATGGCTCGAACCCGTGACCTCCTGGTCACATGATAGTAACTATACTAGTTACGCCAAGACTATCATTTTTATTATTATAAAGAAAAAATAAGCAAATAAATAAATGATGCTATGCTAGTAACATAAGAACATAAAATTAATCATACATTAGGATGAGAGATAAGGCAGTCAACAACAGAGGAAAGAGCTCGAGCAACAGGTAAAGCATCTCCAGCATAGCCACCAATAGCTGCTCCTACACCTGTTGGCACTATCATCACACTTGTATACTCCCTCTTAAACTGCTCAAGAACCATAAAAACACACAAAACTAACAATGAAAATCAATTGGGTAATTGTTAAAATCGTTTTCTTGAAATTCAAATAAATAAAAATCAAGTTCTGGTGAATAAAAATTGCACCTTTTTATTTTGCAAGAAAGAGGTGGAACATGAGATTCTGAAATTGGATTTTGAATAATGAGATTTGGGGAGGAGATATTGATGCCTCACTGAAGGAGAATAAAGATTGAGGCTTAGAGTTGCCATTGATTCTCTGCTTGGTCTAGTGTGGCATTCTTCTGAGTTCTGAGTAGAGAATGAAATTAGAAAGAAGAGGATAATGACATAATGAGGCTGAAAAAAGGTATATTTGTCAATTTCACCCCTTAGATTGTAGAAAATGTCATTATTCATTGTATTGTAATACTCCATAGGCGTGTAAAAGGAAAACCGATAAATCGCACCAAACCGATAATCCGAGTCAAATCGGAAAAAAATCGATGTGGTTTAGTTTGATTTGGTTTGGTATTGAAAAATAAAACCCGAACATAATTGGTTTAGTTTGGTTTTAACTAAAAAAAGTCAAACCGAAACTAAACCAATCCGATAGTATATTTATATAATTTTTAAAAATATTTTATACATATAAATATTTATTATAATTTATAAATATTACTTTAATTTTTTTTACAGTTTTATCTTTTAGCGTATTATTTCAAGTTTAAACTGAATATTCTTAAATGGTAAGTAAATTTTATAACCCATAAATGTAGTAATTCAAACAAAGTTCAAATCAATACTAATACTAACAAAAGAAATTCAATTCAATACTATGAATGACGATAGTGTTAGATAATTATTTTAGTTTTACATGGGTTTATAATAAAAATGCATAACTTAATTTATCTTTTTCTTTAGTGCTTAGTTATGTAATTAATATTAGTACCTATTAGATATACTTATTTTAGCATGACCTATATAGTATTTTTTAGATTATATTTATTTTTATTTATGGCTTATTAATTAGCAATATTTGTTTTATGTAATTTTATCTTTGTTATTGAATATTTAGTATAATGTTATGACTTATCTCATATTATTGTGTTAGTTTCTTGGAAAATATATTATATGTAGTTGTATTTTACTAGTACTTAAGAAATATTTGGAGCACAAGTTACATATTTTATGCTATGAAGACTTTACCGGGAAAAAAACTCAAAAAATCCGAGAAAAATCGAGATTAAAAAACCCGACTTTATTGGTTTGGTTTGGTTTGGTTTGATTTATAAATTTAAAAACCCGACACTATTGGTTTGGTTTGGTTTGATTTATAAATTAAAAACCCGATACTATTGGTTTGGTTTGATAATTGAAAAATCCAAACCAACCCGACCTATGTACATCCCTAATACTCCATCTGATCCATAATAAGCGACATTTTGGCCTCTTTAATTTGGTCTGAAATAATTATCCTTTTACATAATCAAGAGGGAATTGGATTTATTTTTTCAAAATTTACCTTTATTTATATATCCCAATATATAAAGTTATCAATATGCAAGTTTTAATTAAGGGTAATTTAATTAAAATACTTTTTTTCTTTGAGTTACAACAACAACATACCCAGTATTAGGGGTGTACAAGCCAAACCGTCAAGCCAAAACGAACCGACGAACCAAGTCAAACCGAAGAAAAAAACCGACTTGTGGTTTGGTTTGGTTGGTTTGGTGTTGGAAAATAAAAAACCGATCACTCTTGGTTTGGTTTGGTATTAACAAAAAAAAGTCAAACCGAATCTAAACCAAACCGACATAATATATATATTTATACATAAAAAATAATCATTAAAATCTAATTTGTAAGTATTTTCTAAATTATTTTATAGTTTTCAATGTATTGAGATATTATTTATTTGTGGGCTTGTAAATTCACTATCCACTTAATAGATTCTAATTATACAACCTAAATTTGAAGCCCAAACTAAAACCCAATAAGAAAAGACAATAAAATAGGTTATTCCTTGTCTTCATTCTTCTGTATCTTCCCTATCTTCCAACTCCAAAGTCAAAAAACCCCAAATAGTGAAAACCCTTCCATCCACTTCACGACGAGCTTCCTTCTTTGCAATTCCGAGCCACTGTTCAAGTTTGTAATTACATATTAGTCTTACTGCTCTAACTCAATTTGGTAAGCTAAAGTATTTATTTAAATCAATTATGTTATTTTGTCCCTTTAAATTTGGGTATAATTGTTATCTTAGATTGTTGGTCCTGAAATTTGATGTTACGAGTTGTGTTCTTTCAATCCAATATTGCACTTACATTTATGATGAAATCACTCTTAATGTTAAAGGTTCTCTAAGAAGGAATGCAAGCTTCAAGACTATCTAGAAGAAATTAAGAAAATTGAGCAAGTTGAAGAAGGTAATTTTATATATTTAATTCGTAATGAATTTAATTCTATCTTTATATTGTTTAACATATAACTATTTTTTTTTTAGAATGTCCAGGTGACCCTTTGAGTATTGATTAGTTTAGAACTTCAGTTAAACAAAATAGTGTCAACCTATTCATGGTGCTTGGCTGCTTGCTACTTATTTCTAACTTTTGTCTTGGCCAACTTTAATTAACTTAATATTTTTTGTGGAACTACAAGTTGGGTTGTAGCTTTTGGTTTATCACATGTTTGTTGTCATTTTCTATTATGGAAGGTCTTGGAATTATGATTCATACGAACAATTGTTATTCCTCATATATTATTTTAATGAATAGTAATCATGAGGACAATTGGTGATTATTTGATCTCTTTTTCAAGCATAATATAATTAAAAAGGAAAACCGAAAAACCGAAGAAACCGAAAAAATCGACAAAAATCGAAACCGAAAAAATCGAGTTTATGTTGGTTTGATTTGATTATAAATTTAGTAAACCGACATAGTTGGTTTGATTTTGGTTTAATAAAAAACCGAACCAAATCGCCTCAGGTACACCCCTATATAGTATTATCCCACGCCGTGGGGTCTCGAGAGGGTAGTGTATACGCAGACCTTACCCCTAGCTTGTGAGGATAAAGAGGTTATTTTCAATAGACCATCGGCTCAGGAAAACATAAGCACCGCATTAATGAAAATATAGACAAGAAGGGGCAGTACCAAAAAGTCATATAAAAGCAGAATAAAAATAACAAGATAGTAAGGTGATCAACAATGAAAGAAAATAACGGTTAGTTATAAAAATCTACTACCAATAGAAAGCGAGATTGTGTGTCAATACTACTGTTATGAACACCCTAGACTACCTATTCTACTACCCTAATCCTCGACCTCCATACCTTTATATCAAGGGTCATGTCCTCGATCAGCTGAAGTTGCGCCATGTCTTGCCTAATCACCTTTCCCCACCTATTCGTTGGCCTACTTCTACCTCTTCGTAGGCCCTCCAATGTCAATCTCTCACACCTCCTCATCAGAGCGTCTGTGCTCTTCCTCCTCACATGACCAAATCATCTAAGCCGCGTTTCCCGCATTTTATCCTCAATAGGGGCCACACCCACCTTGGCTCGAATAACCTTATTTTTTTTCTATGAGTTAGTATTTTCTTAACGGGTATGTCAAAAATAAAAAAATTTATTTATTATGAATAGCAGGGAGTAACTTGTTCCCCAACCAAGAAATATCAAATACATAAGTAAAAGGATGATGCAATTTTGTACTGCAAATAGCTAAAAGTATAAGTAGTAAAATGGGGTGAATTAGTTAAATGGCATTGTACAAGGACCATAAGAAATTTATGTCTATAATTTGATTTAAAAATTTAGTTAGTGATCCTATGAGTCCCACTAACTTATAAAAAGAAAATATATCAGCTTCAAATGGGTACCGTATTGAAGTTAACAAAAACAGAAAGGTAAAAGAGAAACTTGCATGTTCTTTCTTCTTCTATTTTCTTTTTGCTATTACAAAATTACTAGAGAAGAATATGAAAATGAAACAATGGATCCAACCTAGATTATCGATAGTGATTATACTTATGATTTTCTGAAGTCTAGTTGTCGCTTTTTAGTTATTCCTAGGATTATTCTTTTGAAATGTGATGACCCAAAATGTCATATTTAAATTTAATAAGTAATTTTGTGTTCTAAGACCTCGAAAAGTACCATTTATCATTCCTCGACTTACGTGTGCAGTCTGTATAATTTTCCGAAAAGTTTTTATGTGAAAAATGGATTAAAATGGGAAATAGAGTTTTAAAACTCAAGTGAGTTGACCTTAGTCAACATTTTTAGCAAACGAACCCGGATCGATATTTTGATAGTTTCGATAACTCCGTATCGTGATTTGAGACTTGGGCGTATGCCCGAAATTTAATTTGGAGGTCCCTAGCTCAAGTTATGACCATTTAACGGAACTAGCAATTTAAAGGTTAAATGTTCCAAGTTTGACCACGGGGTTGACTTTTTGATATCGGAATCGGAATCCGATTCTGGAAATTTGAACAGCTCCGTTATATCATTTATGACTTGTGTGCCAAATTTGAAGTCATTCCGGATTCATTTAATATGTTTTGGGACGAGATTTGCAATTTGAAAGTTTAAAACTCAAAGTTCGAATCGGGGTATGAATTATAATTTCAGTGTTGTTTGACGTGATTTTAGACCCTGAGTCAGTCCGTATTATGTTACGGAACTTGTTGGTATATTCGAACGGGGTCCCGAATACCCCAAAAGTGAAACGGATCGAAATCGTAACAAGAATTGGACTTAAGCAAAAATCTAAAATTTGGGTTCTCGTATAATCGCACCTGCAGAATTTTGACCGTAGGTGCGAGCTCGCAGAAACGAGACATCCATCGCAGATGCGGCCCTTGTGCGCAGAAGCGGACGTCGCAGGTGCGACATTTTGTCCGCAGATGCGGAACCTCGACTGGCAGCCCCTTTTCGCAGATACGGGCTGTAATGACCCAAAATATTATTTTTAAATTTAATGATTAATTATGTGATCTAAACACTATTTACCATTACTCGATTTGCGTGTGCAATCCGTAAAAATTTTACGGAAAGTTTTCAGGTGAAAAATGGATTAAAATGTGAATTAGATGTTTAAAACAAAACTGAGTTGACTTTGGTCAAAATTTTGAGCAAACGGACTCGGATTAGTATTTTAATAGTTCCGATAGGTCCGTATCGTGAATTGGGACTTGGGCGTATACCCGGAACCAAATTCCGAGGTCCCTAGCCCGAGATATGGAATTTTGATGAAAAATTTAAAGTTTGAGTTCAAATAGTGACCGGATATCAAATTATGTGCAAATGACCCCGGAATAGAATTTTGATGATTCCAACAGTTACGTATGGTGATTTTGGACTTAGGAGCGTGATCGAAATTTTATTTGGAAGTCCGCAATGAAATTAGGCTTGAAATGGCTAAAATAGAAATTTAAAGTTTGAAAGTTTGACCGGGGAGTTGACTTTTTGATATCGAGGTTGGAATTCAGTTCTGAAAATTCTCACAGCTCTGTTATGTCATTTATGACTTTGGTGCAAAATTTGAGGTCAATCGGACTTGATTTGATAGGTTTCGACATCGAATGTAGAAGTTGAAAAATTCTAAGTTTCATTAAGCTTGAATTGGAGCATGATTCGTGATTTTAGCGTTGTTTGATGTGATTTGAGGTTTCAAATAAGTTTGTATGATGTTTCAGGACTTGTTGGTATTTTGGGTTGAGGTCCCGAGGGCCTCGGGTTAGTTTCGGATGGTTAACGGATCAAAAGTGGTACTTAGCTGCTGCAAAAGCGGCTGCAATTTTTCTGCTGGAAATGTTGTCAAAATCGGGCTGCCTGTCAAAATCGATGTCCCTGACAAAATCGAGGTCCCTGATCGAACTGGACAGATAGAGCTCCCAAGATCGAACTGGACAGATCTGTAAGTTATAAAAACAGTGGCATTCAACATTTGCCATTTTTGACAAACTTGAGCTTGAACAGAGGCGACTTTTGACAGATTTTCAAGGAAAGATATTTGGGGTAAGTGATTCCAATTCGGAATTGGTCTATATACAGAAATATATCATTATTTTCACCATTTAATTAGTGTTTTGAGATTGAAATTTGAAAATTTTTAGAAATCTCATAGAAATGAATTTTTGAGATTTCGGTGTCGATCCGGAGTCCGATTGGAGTGAAACTGGTATGGTTGGACTTGTAATTGAATGAGTTATCGGATTTTATAAGTTTCACCGGATTCCGAGATGTGGGCCCCACGGGAAAATTTTGAGCTAATTTCGTATTTTATTGAAAAATATAGTATTTTCTTATGAAATTGATTCCTATAATTTTTGTTGACTGTATCGAATTACTTATGACTAGATACGAGTCGATCAGAGTCGAAAAATTGAGAAAAAGCGTAATACTTCGTTAAATTGGAGCAAGTCGAGGTAAGTGACTTGTCTAACCTTGTATGGAAATTTTTTTTCTAGGATTGGTATTAATTGTAATATGATGAAAGTCGTGCACACGAGGTGACGAGTGTGTACACGGACTAAATGTGAAGGATTATATGTTCAAATTATGAAGATCACTGTTACATATTAATTAAATTATTAAATCTTGTTATATTCTCCATTAATGATTTGATTTGTATACCTTAAATTTGCTTGACATTTTTCCTGCTAATTGTTTTACCTATTTGATTGAAACCTGGTTTCTTTTATACTGTGCATTATTTGAAGGTTGATTTTTCTTTAAATTAAGTATTATTAATATGAAATATTATTTTCCTGAATTATTTTATTCCTGATTATTTTCGCAAGATTTTTGGTACTCATTATGATGGAGCCGTGAGCTCTTTATTGTGGAAAAATATTATTTTTGGATTATTTTGGCATGAGCCGTGAGCTCTTTATTATTGAAAAAAATATTGTTGTTGATTTATTTTTGGAAAATTGAATTATTGGGCACTTGAGGTGTAAATTGTGATATATTGTGATATTGATACGCATGCGGTGGTATAAAGTCTGGGAATTGAAACGCATGCGGTGAGATAAGGGTGACTTGATACGCGTGACTAGTAAGGGTGACTACTAGAAGTCATGCGGTGTGATAAGGGAGGCTAAAACGCGGGATGCTATTTCGGGAAAATATATTTTTTTTAAATAAATTGTGAAGGCTCCCGCGGTGATATAAGAAAATGAGATATTGTGAATTTATTTATAATTTGGGACTACGAGGTGGTACCTCAGTAGTGCCCTTGTTGATATTGATTTATGGTCATAGTTGCCTTCGATTAATTGTTGTGATTTTCATAAAGTTGAAAGAAAATTCTGTTTTGATTCCACAAGATATTATTTTGACATACTATTTGATTCATTTTCGCAGTCATTTTTATCTTATTAAATTGTTTAAACATTTTTCCATGTCATTATCTATTCTCCAGTAGGGCCTGACCTGACCTCGTCACTACTCTATTGAGGTTAGGCTTGGCACTTACTGGGTACCGCTGTGGTGTACTCATACTACGCTTCTGCACATCTTTTTATGCAGATCCAGGTACATCTTACCAGTTTAGACGTCAGTGGAGCTATCTGCGCACGAAGACTTCGAGGTATATCTGCCAGCGTCCGCAGACTCCGGGGTCCCCTTCTATCATTTTATGTTGCTTCCTTCTTTTTCTTTAGACCTTGATACATAGAAATATTGAGAATAAATTTTAGAAGTTTGTGACTTATTTTTACCGGGTTTTGGGAGTTGTAATTATTTGAATTGTAGTTTATTTATTTCAGATATTTATGATTATTCCGCATTGATAGGCTTACCTAGTCTTAGAGACTAGGTGCCATCACGACCTCCTACGGAGGGAATTTGGGGTCATGACAAGTTGGTATTAGAGCACTAGGTTCATAGGTGTTATGAGTCACAAGCAGGTTTAGTAGAGTCTTGCGGATCGGTACGGAGACGTCTGTACTTATCTTCGAGAGGCTATGGAACTGTTAGGAATTATTCACTTATTTGATTCCTTATCGTGCGCCTTTGTTGATTTCAAGGTTCTTAACAATTGTATTTCTATTCTCTCACAGATGGTGAGGACACGCACAACTGGATCTGATGATCAGACACCCGCGCCCCCTGTTGGAGCCGCAAGAGGCCGAGGAAGACCACGTGGTGCAGCCAGAGCATCTGCACGACCTGCTGCACCAGAGCCACCAGTAGCTCCAGTTGGAGAGCAGGCACCTGAGACGCCTGTTACTACTCCTGCACTTCAGGAGACTCTTGCCCAGTTGTTGAGCATATTTGGCACTTTAGCTCAGGCAGGATTAATTCCACTTGCTCCTGCCACATCTCAGGCTGGGGGATGAGCGCAGACTCCCGCCGCCCATACTCCAGAGCCACATGCCCAAGTTGACCATGCCCCAGAGGTTATACCAGTACATCCAGTTGTCCCAGTTCGGGCTGAGATTAGGACAACAGTTTCAGAGGGAGAGCAGCTCAGGCTCGAGAGGTATAAGAAGTACCACCCTCCCACTTTCAGCGGTCTAGCTTTAGAGTATGCTCAGGGTTTTCTGGAGGAATGTCATCGTATCCTTCGTACTATGGGTATTGTGGATTCCAGTGGAGTTTCTTTCACGGTATTCCAGTTTAGAGGAGCAGCCTACCAGTGGTGGCGGGCATATGAGTTGGATAGTCCGGCTGAGGCAGCTTCACTTACTTGGACTTAATTTTCAGATATGTTCTTGAGGGAATATGTTCCTCAGAATCTTAGGGATGCTTGGCGCGCAGAGTTTGAGCAGCTGCGCCAGGGTTCTATGACCGTGTCAGAATATGCAGTCCGATTCAGTGATTTGGCTAGGCATGCACCAGCCTTAGCTGCTACTGTTCGAGAGCAGGTTCGTAGGTTTATTGAGGGTCTTCACCCTAGTATCAGATACAATATGGCCCGAGAGCTAGAGATGGACATCACATACCAATAGGTGGTGTCAATTGCTAGAAGATTGGAAGGTATGCGGACTCGGGAGAGGGAAGAGAGGGAAGCTAAGAGACCTCGAGATTCTGGCACATATAATAATTCTCGTGCCCTAGTTGCAGCCCAACATGGTAGAGGTTATGTGGGCCATCCTATTCATTCAGCACTTCCAGCTTCCAGTGGTATTCCGACTACTCCCAGACCTTAGGTTCCATATTATGCACCACCAGTGTCTTATGTACCTCATGTACGGGGTGCTTTCAGCGGACAGTCTAGTCGATCAGGCCCGATCCAGTCCCAGCAGCCACGTCCTCTGAGGGCTTGTTTTGAGTGTGGTGACACTCGCCATATTATGAGAGATTGCCCCAGATTTAGGAGGGGTGCACCTCCACAGATTTCTCAAGCCCCACCTATTCCACAGGGTCCTCCGGCTTCTCAGGCCATGATTTCTGTACCAGTTGCCACTCCACCTGCACAACCAGCTAGAGGTGGAGGTCGGGCAGGTAGAGGTCGCCCTAGAGGAGGAGGCCAGGCCAGATATTATGCCCTTCCTGCTAGGACAGATATTGTTGCATCCGATTCTATTATTACATGTATGATTCCGGTCTGTCATAGAGATGCGTCAGTCTTATTTGATCCAGGCTCCACTTATTCTTATGTGTCATCTTATTTTGCCTCGTATTTGGGAGTATCACGTGATTCCTTGAGTTCTTCTGTTTATGTATTTACACCCGTGGGTGAATCTATTATTGTGGATCGTGTGTATCGGTCATGTTTAATTATTATCAGTGGTTTTGAGACCAGAGCTGATTTATTATTGCTCAGTATGGTAGATTTCGATATTATTTTGGGCATTGACTGGTTGTCGCCCTATCATGCTATTCTTGATTGTTACACCAAGACGGTGACGTTGGCTATGCCAGGTCTACCGCGGCTAGAGTGGAGAGGTACCTCAGATCATATTCCTAGCAGGGTTGTTTCATTTCTTAAAGCTCAACGAATAGTTGAGAAGGGGTGTGATGCGTATCTGGCCTATGTGAGAGATGTTAGTATTGATACTCCTAATGTGGACTCAGTTCCTGTAGTAATGGATTTTCCTGATGTATTTCCAGCGGATCTTCCGGGTATGCCGCCCGACAGTGATGTTGACTTTGGCATTGATTTGTTACCGGGCACTCAGCCCATTTCTATTCCACTATATCGTATGGCCCCATCAGAGTTGAGAGAATTAAAAAAACAGTTATAGGAGTTGCTTGATAAGGGTTTCATTCAGCCCAGTGTATCGCCTTGGGGTGCTCCTGTCTTATTTATAAAGAAGAAGGATGGTTCTATGCGGATGTGTATTGATTACCGCCAGTTGAACAAGATTACAATGAAGAATAGGTATCAATTGCCACGTATTGATGACCTATTTGATCAGCTTCAGGGTGCCAGGGCATTCTAAAAAATTGACTTGCGTTCAGGCTATCATCAGTTGAAGATTCGAGATCCAGATATCCTGAAGACTGCTTTCAGGACTCGGTACGGTCATTACGAGTTCCTTGTGATGTCTTTTGGGCTGACTAATGCCCCATCAGCATTTATGCACTTAATGAATAGTGTATTTCAGCCCTATCTTGATTTCTTCGTCATTATGTTTATTGACGATATTCTGGTGTATTCCCGGAGTCAGGAAGATCATGAACAACACCTGAGGACTGTGCTTCAAATTTTGAGAGAAAAGAAGTTATATGCAAAATTTTCAAAGTGTGAATTCTGGCTTGATTTAGTGGGATTTTTGGGTCATATAGTTTCGTGCGAGGGGATCAAGGTAGATCCAAAGAAGATTGAAGCAGTGCAGAGTTGGTCCAGACCGTCCTCAGTTACGGAAATCTGGAGTTTCCTTGGTTTGGTTGGGTATTATCGCCGATTTGTAAAGGGTTTCTCTTCTATTGCTGCATCTATGACCAAATTGACCCAGAAGGGTGCTCCGTTCAGGTGGACCGAGGAATGTGAGGAAAGCTTCCAAAAGCTCAAGACAACTTTGACTACAGCCCCAATATTGGTATTACCTATAGGTACAGGATCTTATACTGTGTATTATGACGCATCGCGTATTGGTCTTGGCGCAGTGTTGATGCAAGACGGTAGGGTGATTGCTTACGCGTCCAGACAGTTAAAGGTGCATGAGAAAAATTATCCTATACATGACCTGGAGTTAGCAACTATTGTTCATGCCTTAATAATTTGGCTGCATTATTTGTATGGTGTCCATTGTGAAATGTACACCGATCACCAGAGTCTACAACATCTATTTAAATAGAAGGAACTTAATTTGCGGCAGCGGAGATGGTTGGAATTGCTTAAGGATTATGATATCACCATTCTCTATCATCCGGGGAAGGCCAATGTGGTGGCTGATGCCTTGAGTCGTAAGGCAGAGAGTTTGGGAAGCTTAGCATATTTACCGGTAATAGAGAGGCCTTTAGCCATGGATGTTCAGGCCTTGGCCAACCAGTTTGTTAGATTGGATATTTCCGAGCCGAGTCGGATTTTGGCTTGCGTGGTTTCTTAGTCTTCACTTTATGATCATATCAAGGAACGTTAGTATGATGACCCCCATTTGCTTGTCCTTAAGGATATAGTTCAGCACGGTGATGCCAAGGAAGTCACTATTCGAGAAGACGATGTACTACGGATGCAGGGCAGGCTTTGTGTGCCTAATGTGGACAGCTTGCATGAGTTGATTCTCCAGGAGGCTCACAGTTCGCGGTACTTCATTCATCCAGGTGCTGCGAAGATGTATCAGGACTTGAGACAACACTATTGGTGGAGGTGGATGAAGAAGGACATAGTGGGGTATGTATCTCGGTGTCTAAACTGTCAACAGGTAAAATATGAGCATCAACGACCTGGTGGATTACTTCAGAAGTTAGAGATTCCAGAATGGAAATGGGAGCGGATCACTATGGATTTCGTTGTTGGGCTCCCACGGACTCAGCGGAAGTTGGATGCAGTTTGGGTGATTGTGGATAGGCTAACCAAATCAGCTCATTTCATTCCTGTGATTACTACTTACTCTTCAGAGCAGCTGGCTCAAGTATATATTCGTGAGATTGTCAGACTTCATGGTGTACCAGTATCTATCATCTCTGACCGGGGTACACAGTTTACCTCACGATTTTGGAGGGCAGTACAGTGTGAGTTGGGTACCCGGGTAGAGTTGAGTACATCATTTCACCCTCAGACGGACGGGCAGTCCGAACGCACTATTCAGATACTGGAGGATATGCTCCGTGCGTGTGTGATAGATTTTGGGGGTGCTTGGGAATAGTTCTTACCACTTGCGGAGTTTGCTTACAATAACAGTTACCAGTCAAGCATTCAGATGGCTCCGTATGAGGCCTTGTATGGGAGGCGGTGCCGGTCTCCAGTGGGTTGGTTCGAACCAGGCGAGGCTAGACTTTTGGGTACAGACTTGGTTCAGGATGCCCTGGAAAAGGTTAAGTTGATTCAGGATCGACTTCGTACAGCCCAATCTAGACAGAAGAGTTATGCGGATCGGAAGGTTCGTGATGTTGCATTCATGGTTAGTGAGCGGGTATTGCTCCGGGTTTCGCCTATGAAGGGTGTGATGAGGTTCGAGAAGAAGGGCAAGTTGAGCCCTAGGTATTTTGGGCCTTTTGAGATTCTTGAGAGAGTTGGAGAGGTGGCTTACACACTTGCACTACCACCTAGTCTTTCTGCGGTTCATCCGGTATTCCATGTTTCTATGCTTCGGAAATATCACGGCGATCCGTCTCATGTGTTAGACTTCAGATCGGTTCAGTTGGACAAGGATCTATCTTATGTTGAGGAACCAGTGACAATTTTAGATAGGCAGGTTCGAAAGGTGAGGTCAAAGAACATTGCTTCCGTAAAGGTTCAGTGGAGGGGTCATCCGGTCGAGGAGGCGACTTGGGAGGTCGAGAATGATTTACGCAGCTGTTATCCACACTTATTCACCAGCTCAGGTACTTTTTCTAACTCCGTTCGAGGACGAACGTTTGTTTTAGAGGTGGAGAATGTGATGACCCAAAATGTCATCTTTAAATTTAATGATTAATTATGTGATCTAAGCACTATTTACCATTACTCGACTTGCGTCTGCAGTCCGTAAAAAAATTCCGAAAAGTTTTCAGGTGAAAAATGGATTAAAATGTAAATTAGATGTTTAAAATATAACTGAGTTGACTTTAGTCAACATTTTGAGCAAACAGACTCGGATCAGTGTTTTGACAGTTCCGGTAGGTTCGTATCGTGAATTGGGACTTGGGCGTATGCCGGGAACCAAATTCCAAGGTCCCTAGCCCGAGATATGGAATTTTGATGAAAAATTTAAAGTTTGAGTTCAAATAATGACCGGATGTCGAATTATGTGAAAATGACCCCGGAATAGAATTTTGGTGATTCCAACAGTTCCGTATGGTGATCGGAATTTTATTTGAAAGTCCGTAGTGAAATTAGGCTTGAAATGGCTAAAATAGAAATTTAAAGTTTGAAAGTTTGATCGGGGAGTTGACTTTTTGATATCGGGGTCGGAATCTAGTTCTGAAAATTTTCACATCTCCGATATGTCATTTATGACTTGGGTGAAAAATTTGAGGTCAATCGGACTTGATTTGATAGGTTTCGACATCGAATGTAGAAGTTGGAAATTCTAAGTTTCATTAAGTTTGAATTGGAGCATGATTCATGATTTTAGCGTTGTTTGATGTGATTTGAGGTTTCAAATAAGTTTGTATGATGTTTTAGGACTTGTTGGTATTTTGGGTTGAGGTCCCAAGGGCCTCGGGTGAGTTTCGGATGGTTAACGGATCAAAAGTGATACTTAGCTGCTGCAAAAGCTGCTGCAATTTTTCTGTTGGAAATGCTGTCAAAATCGGACTGCCTGTCAAAATCGAGCTCCCTGACAATCGAGGTCCCTGATAAAATCGAGCTCCCTGACATCAAGCTCCCTGACAATCGAGGTCCCTGACAAAATCGAGGTCCCTGACAAAATCGAGGTCCCTGACAATCGAGGTCCCTGACAAAATCGAGGTCCCTGATCGAACTGGACAGATCGAGCTCCCAAGATCGAACTGGACAGATCGAGCTCCCAAGATCGAACTGGACAGATCTGTAAGTTATAAAAACAGTGGCATTCAACATTTGCCATTTTTGACAAACTTGAGCTTGAACAGAGGCGACTTTTGACAGATTTTCAAGAAAAGACATTTGGGGTAAGTGATTCCAACTCGGATTTGATCTATACACACAAATATATCATTATTTTCACCATTTAATTAGTGTTTTGAGATTGAAATTTTGAAAATTTTAGAAATCTCATAGAAATGAATTTTTGAGATTTCGGTGTCGATCCGGAGTCCGATTGGAGTGAAACTAGTATAGTTGGACTCGTAATTGAATGTGTTGTCGGATTTTATAAGTTTCGCCGGATTCCGAGATGTGGCCCCCACAGGCAAATTTTGAGCTAATTTCGGATTTTATTGAAAAATGTAGTATTTTCTTATGAAATTGATTCCTATAATTTTTGTTGACTGTATCGAATTACTTATGACTAGATACGAGTCGATCAGAGTCGAAAAATCGAGAAAAAAATATAATACTTGGTTAAATTGGAGCAAGTCGAGGTAAGTGACTTGTCTAACCTTGTGTGGGAAAAATTTTCCTAGGATTGGTATTAATTGTAATGTGATGAAAGTCGTGTACACGAGGTAACGAGTGTGTACACGGACTAAATGTGAAGGATTATGTGTTCAAATTATGAAGATCACTGTTACATATTAATTAAATTATTAAATCTTGTTATATTCTCCATTAATGATTTGATTTGTATACGTTAAATTTGCTTGACATTTTCCTGCTAATTGTTTTACCTGTTCGATTGAAACTTGGTTTTTTTAATACTGTGCATTATTTGAAGGTTGATTTTTCTTTAAATTAAGTATTATTAATATGAAATATTATTTTTCTGAATTATTTTATTCTTGATTATTTTCGCAAGATTTTTGGTACTCATTGTGATGGAGCCGTGAGCTCTTTATTGTGAAAAAATATTATTTTTGGATTATTTTGGCATGAGCCGTGAGCTCTTTATTATTGAAAAAAATATTGTTGTTGATTTATTTTTGGAAAATTAAAATATTGGGCACTTAAGGTGTAAATTGTGGTATATTGTGATATTGATACACATGCGGCGGTATAAGGTCTGGGGATTGAAATGCATGCGGTGAGATAAGGGTGGCTTGATACGCGTGACTAGTAGTGGTGACTACTAGAAGTCATGCGATGTGATAAGGGAGGCTAAAACGCGGGATGCTATTTCGGAAAAAAATATTTTTTTTAAATAAATTGTGAAGGCTCCCGCGGTGATATAGGAAAATGAGATATTGTGAATTTATTTATGATTTGGGATTACGAGGTGGTACCTCGGTAGTGCCCTTGTTGATATTGATTTATGGTCATAGTTGCCTTTGATTAATTGTTGTGATTTTCATAAAGTTGAAAGGAAATTCTGTTTTGATTCCACAAGATATTATTTGCAATTAATTGCTGTCATTAAATGTGACATACTATTTGATTCATTTTCGCAGTCATTTATATCTTATTAAATTGTTTAAACATTTTCCATGTCATTATCTATTCTCCAGTAGGGCCTGACCTGACCTCGTCACTACTCTATTGAGGTTAGGCTTGGCATTTACTGGGTACCGCTGTGGTGTACTCATACTATACTTCTGTATATCGTTTTGTGCAGATCCAGGTATATCTTACCAGTTTAGACGTTAGTGGAGCTACCTGCGCACAGAGACTTCGAGGTATATCTGCCAGCGTCCGCAGACTCCGGAGTCCCCTTCTATCATTTTATGTTTCTTCCTTATTTTTCTTTAGACCTTGATACATAGAAATATTGAGAATAAATTTTAGAAGCTTGTGACTTATTTCTACCGGGTTTTGGGAGTTGTAATTATTTGAATTGTAGTTTATTTATTTCAGGTATTTATGATTATTCCGCATTGATAGGCTTACCTAGTCTTAGAGACTAGGTGCCATCACGACCTCCTACAGAGAGAATTTGGGGTCGTGACACGGGCCCAGGCACCGCAGATGCGAAAAATGCTGGGTAGAATACATAAAATTGGGTCTTAGCCATTTTTACTCATTTTTGAGTTTTGAGTCTCGGATTTGGGCGATTTCAAGGGGGATTTTCACGATTTTGGATTGGGTAAGTGTTCTATAACCAAAAGTGATTATATTTCACAAATCCTTGTCTATATTCGTCATTTATTTCGGATTTAGATTGAAGAAATTAGAATTTTTCTAAAACTTTCCAAAAACGAAAATTTAAGATTTGAAGGTCCATTTGATATCGGAATTGGACAAATTTGGTATGGTTGAACTCGTATCGGAACGTGTGTTCGAATTTTGTGAGTTTTTTCGGGATTTAAGATGTGGGTCCCACTGCCAAATATTTTAATAAATTTCGAATTTTTATTCGAAAAATTTATAAATTCATATGGAATTAATTCCTATGATTTGTATTGAATATATCGAATTGTTTGTGAATAGATTTGAAGCTTTTAGAGGCAAATTTAAAAGGAAAAACTGTGGTTAAATAATTGATTGGAATTTGCAAAGCGAGGTAAGTGCCGTGGTTAACCTTGACTTGAGGGAATAGAAACCTTAAATTATTTGTTATGTGAATTGCATGTGAACGACGTATAGGCGAGGTGACGAGTGTCTATACGTCGTCAAATTAATTGTCTGCCTGCTTACTTGAAAAATCATAAACTATTTTTTTTTATCATAAATTAATTACTATAATAATTGTTTCTCTCTTATTCCTTGTCAAAATATTAATTCTTGAATTCCTGCATTAATTGTTACATGTTATTTGAATTATGTGCCTTAATTGTTATTTGACATTTAGCATATTAAATATTAAACTGCCTATTTGCTCCCTGATTTTTATAATAATTTGCTATTTGTCATTGTTTGCTTCATAATTAAATCATAATTATTGTATGATTGTTGTCTTATGATTTTATATTAATTGTTGCGTTTATTGAGGAATTTCTTCTATAAGAATTGATTGGTAAATGAATATGTTGGAGGAGCGGGTTGCACGCCGCAACATGATTGATTATAATGAATATATTGGAGGATCGGGTTGCACGCCGCAACAAACTTATTAAAAGTCAATATTGGAGGATCGGGTTGCACGCCACAACAGACTTATTAAAAGTCAATATTGGAGGATCGAGTTGCACGCCACAACAGACTTATTAAAAAGTCAATATTGGAGGATCGGGTTGCACGCCGTAACAGACTTATTAAAAAGTCTATATTGGAGGATCGGGTTGCACGCCACAATAGATTTATTAAAAGTCAATATTGGAGGATCGGGTTGCATGCCGCAACAGACTTATTAAAAAGTCCATATTGGAGGATCGGGTTGCACGCCGCAACAAGCTTATTAAAAGTTAATATTGGAGGATCGGGTTGCACGCCGCAACAAACTTATTAAAAAGTCCATATTAGAGGATCGGGTTGCACGCCGCAACAGACTTATTAAAAGTCAATATTGGAGGATCGGGTTGCACGCCGCAACAGACTTGATTAAAATGAATATATTGTAAGAGCGGGTTGCACGCTGCAACAGAATTGAATGTGAATATATTGTGAGAGCGGGTTGTACGATGCAACTGAATTGATGGAAATGATAATTGGTTATGACTACTGAGTTAGCTTCGATTATTATAAATGAGTTACTTGATTTATTTCTATTATTGTTGTTGTTTTTCATATTACCTACAGGTAATGTATGTGACCCGCCTTAGCATCGTCACTACTTTGTCGAGGTTAGGCTCAGCACTTACTATTACATGGGGTCGGTTGTACTGATACTACACTCTGCACTTCTTGTGCAGATTTTGGAGTTGGTCCCAGCGGCGTACCATAGTTTTGCTCGGATTTCAGTTATTCAGAGGAGACTTAAGGTATAACTGCATGGCGGTCGCAGTTCTGAAGTCCCCGTCTATTTTACTTTGGATGTGTGTTTATTTCCAGTCAGTTTTATTTTTTTCAGACCTTTATTTGTATTTATTCTAGAAGCTCGTGCACTTGTGACACCAATTCTGGGATGGTATTTAGACACCGTTGTTCGATGAATTATTTCACTATATTTCAAACTTTCATTCCGTATTTGTTTCCTTGTTATTAATAAATTTAAAATTATTTTAAAAATAAATAATATTATTCTAACGTTGGCTTGCCTAGCAAGTGAAATGTTAGGCGCTGTCACGACCCGAAGGTGCGGAGGATCGGGTTGCACGCCGCAACAGACTTGATTAAAATGAATATATTGTGAGAGCGGGTTGATGCTGCAACAGAATTGAATGTAAATATATTGTGAGAGCGGGTTGCACGCTGCAATTGAATTGATGGAAATGATAATTGGTTATGACTGCTGAGTTGGCTTTGATTATTATAAATGAGTTACTTGATTTATTTCTATTATTGTTGTTGTTTCTAATATTGCGTATAGGTAATGCAAGTGACCCGCCTTAGCCTCGTTACTACTTCGTCGAGGTTATGCTCAACAATTATCAGTACATGGGATCGGTTATACTGATACTACACTCTGCACTTCTTGTGCAGATTTTGGAGTTGGTCCTAGCGGCGTACAATAGTTTTGCTCGGATTTCAGTTATTCAGAGGAGACTTGAGGTATAACTACATGACGTCCGCAGTTCTGAAGTCCCCATCTATTTTACTTTGGCTGTGTGTTTATTTCCAGACAGCTTTATTTTATTCAGACCTTTATTTGTATTTATTCTAGAAGCTCGTGCACTTGTGACACCAATTCTGGGATGGTATTTAGACACCGTTGTTTGATGGATTATTTCACTATATTTCAAACTTTGCTTCCGCATTTGTTTTCTTGTTATTAATAAATTTAAAATTATTTTAAAAATGGATAATATTATTCTAACGTTGGCTTGCCTAGCAAGTGAAATGTTAGGCGCCATCACGGTCCGAAGGTGGGAATTTCGGGTCGTGACAGTTGGTATCAGAGCACTAGGTTACATAGGTCTCACGAGTCACGAGCAAGCTTAGTAGAGTCTGAAGGATTGGTACGGAGACGTCTGTACTTATCTCTCAGAGGCTATGAAGTTTAGGAATAATATCACTTCTTTCTTATTCTGTCGTGCGATTTTATTCTAACATCGATGATTGAACCATTCTACTCTTATTCTCTCGCAGATGGTGAGAACACGTAATACTTCTACCGATGGACAGAAACTAGAACCCCCGGTGGCAACTATGGTCAGGGGTAGAGGTCGAGGCTGAGGTCGTGCTAGAGGTCGAGGCCGAGGTAGAGCTCAGTCCAGAGCTCGAGCAGCTGCACCTGTTGAAGTACCTCAGATAGACCTTCAGGATGAGGTCCCAGTTCAGAATGTACTAGTTGGACCAGTTCAGGTCCCGGAAGGATTCATAGCCACTCTAGTGCTTCAAGACGCTCTAGTCCGATTGGTAAGTCTTATGGAGGGTGTGGCCTAGAATGGTACATTTCCAGTGGCACCAGCCATCTCATAGGCCGGTAGAGGAGCACAAACTCCCACTACTCCCGCCCCGGAGCAGATGGCTCCCCAGAATCAGGCTCCAGTAGCCCTGCTAGTTGGGGTAGTTCAGCTAGTTGTTGCGGCACAGACCGGAGATAGGCCCGCCATGTCTTTTGAGGCCTTATTGAGACTGGATAATTTCACTAAGCTCTTTCCAGTTCACTTCAGTGGTACACCTTCTAAGGACCCACAAGATTATCTTGAATGCTGCCATGAGGTGCTGCGGAACAAGAGTATAGTTGAGACCAATGGGGTTAATTTTGCTGTATTCCAGATGACGGGTTCTGCCAAGAGGTGGTGGGGGGATTACACATTGACCCGACCAGTCAGATCACCTGCACTTACCTGGGAGCAGTTCTCTTAGCTATTTCTGGAGAAGTTCCACCCTATCACACTGAGAGAGGAATTCCGTAAGCAATTTGAGCGTCTACAGCAGGGCAGTATGACTGTTACTCAGTATGAGTCCCGTTTTGTAGATTTGGCCCGTCATGCTCTCCCTTTACTACTTACGGAGGGAGAGAGAGTGAGGAGGTTCATTGAGGGACTCACACACCCTATCAGACTTCAGATGGCCAAGGAGACCGGAGGTGAGATTTCTTTCCTGGCGGCTGCTAATGTCGCAAGGAGGATCGAGATGGTTCTTGTACATGAAAGAGGGCAGATGTCCGATAAGAGGCCTCGTCAATTTGGTGGTTACAGTGGTGCCTCATCTGGAGGCCGGGGTAATCTTGGTAGGGGTCATCCTCCCAGACCGTTTCATTCAGCACTTCATGTATATCCCGGTGCTTCAGGGATTCACGGTCCTATTATGCCTTACTCTGGGCAGCCAATATTCAGTGCACATTCAGCTCCTATCAATGCACCACCACTCCAGAGTTACTACAGTGGTTATCCGGCCCATCTGGGTCAGCTTCAGCTTCAGCAGCCACGGCATCAGGATGGGTGCTATGAGTGTGGGAATGTTGGTCACATCAGGAGGTATTGCCCTAGATTGGCGAGTAACAAATCTCGGCAAGATTCTCGTGCCATCATACCGGCACCAGTTGCTTCACCGCCTGCTCAGCCAACTAGAGGTAGGGGTCAAGTAGTTAGAGGTGGAGGTCAGACCATTAGAGGTAGATGTCAGGACATTAGAGGTGGAGGTCAGACCGTTAGAGGTGGATGCCAGCCAGTTAGAGGCCGTCCCAGAGATGCAAATCAGAGTGGTGGGGCCCAACCCCGATTTTATGCTTTTCCAGCTAGGCCTGAGGCCGAGTCATCTGATACTGTGATCACATGTATTATTCCAGTTTGCCATAGAGATGCTTCAGTTCTATTTGATCCAGGATCTACTTATTCCTATGTGTCCTCCTATTTTGCTTCATATTTGGTTGTGCCTTGTGATTCTCTGAGTGCTTCTGTGTGTGTATCTACACCGGTGGGAGACTCTGTGGTAGTAGATCATGTCTACCGTTCATGTGTGGTTACTATTGGTATTCTTGAAACTAGTGTGGATCTTCTACTTCTTGATATGGTAGATTTTGATATCATCTTGGGTATGGATTGGCTGTCTCCTTATCATGCTATATTGGACTGTCATGCCAAGACAGTGACCCTAACTATGCCGGGGTTACCTCGATTATAGTGGAAAGGTACTCCTGGCCATTCTACCAGCAAGGTTATTTCTTATATGAAAGCTTGGCGTATGTTAGAGAAAGGGTGTCTAGCCTATTTGGCTTATATTCGCGATCCCAGTGCGGATGTCCCTTCTATGGACTCAACACCAGTTGTTTGTGAATTTTTTGAAGTATTTCCTGCAGAGTCGGGGATGCCACCCGACAGAGATATTGACTTCTGTATTGATTTGGCTCCGGGCACTCAGCCTATTTCTATTCCACCATACCGTATGGCCCTGCCAGAGTTGAAAGAATTGAAAGAGCAGTTACAAGCCTTACTTGATCAGGGATTCATTAGACCCAGTGTCTCGCCCTGGGGTGCACCAGTATTATCTGTAAAGAAGAAAGATGGCTCAATGCGGATGTGTATAGATTATTGGCAGTTGAACAAGGCCACTATCAAAAACAAATATCCGCTGCCAAGAATTGATGGCTTATTTGATTAGCTTCAGGGTGCCAAGGTATTTTCAAAAATTGATTTGAGATCTGGTTACCATCAGTTGAAGATTAGGGCATCTGATGTCCCTAAGACAGCTTTTCGAACTCGGTATGGGCATTACGAGTTCCTAGTGATGTCATTTGGGTTGACAAATGCTCCAGCAGCATTTATGGATTTGATGAACCAGGTGTTCAAGCCTTATTTGGATTCTTTTGTGGTTGTATTCATTGATGATATCTTGATTTACTCCAGCAGTTGGGAGGAGCATGAGCAGCATCTTCGAAGTGTGCTTCACACCTTGAAGAATAATCAGTTATATGCCAATTTTCAAAATGAGAGTTTTGGTTAGACTCAGTTGCCTTTTTGGGACATGTTGTATCGGCAGAAGGCATAAAAGTGGATCCTAAGAAGATTGAGGCAATTCAGAATTGGCCTAGACCTACTTCGGTTACAGAGATCCGGAGTTTCCTAGGTTTGGCTGGTTATTATCATCGGTTCGTGGAAGGATTTTCATCTATAGCAAGCACCTTGACCAGACTAACCCAGTAGGGTGTTCCATTCAAATGGTCAGATGAGTGTGAGTTGAGCTTTCAGAAGCTCAAGACCGCTTTGACTACGGCGCCAGTATTGGTATTACCCACAGGTTCAGGATCTTATACGGTATATTGTGACGCATCTCACATTGGGCTTGGTGCAGTATTAATGCAAGATGGCAAGGTAATTGCATATGCGTCGCGGTAGTTGAAAGTTCACGAGAAGAATTATCCTGTTCATGACTTAGAATTGGCAGCCATTATTCATGCGCTGAAGATTTGGAGGCATTACCTCTACGGTGTCTCGTGTGAGGTATTTACTGATCATCGTAGCCTTCAGTATCTGTTCAAACAAAAAGATCTTAATTTGAGGTAGAGAAGATGGTTGGAGTTGTTGAAAGACTATGCCATCACCATTTTGTATCACCCCGGAAAGGCCAATGTGGTGGCCGATGCTATGAGTAGAAAGGTTGTGAGTATGAGCAGCCTTGCGTATATTCCGGTTGGTGAAAGACCATTAGCTGCAGATGTTCAGACTTTGGCTAATTAGTTCATGAGGTTAGATGTTTCAGAACCCAGCCGGGTTCTAGCTTGCACAGTCGCTCGGTCTTCTTTATATGAGCGCATCAGAGAGAGGCAGTATGATGATCCTCATTTACTTGTCCTTAAGGACATGGTGTGGCACGGTGATGCCAAAGAGGTTGATGTAGGGGAAGATGGTGTTCTGTGAATGCAGGGCCGTATTTCTGTGCCTAATGTGGATGGGCTTCGTGAATTAATCCTTAAAGAGGCACATAGTTCCAGGTATTCTATTTATCCAGGTACCGCAAAAATATATCAAGATTTGCGGCAATATTATTGGTGGAGGAGAATGAAAAAGGATATAGTTGCACATGTTGCTCGGTGTCTGAATTGTCAGTAAGTTAAGTGCTAGCATCAGAGACCTGGTGGTTTGTTTCAGAAGTTAGAAATTCCTGAGTGGAAGTGGGAGCGTATCACAATAGATTTTGTTGTTAAGCTCCCACGGACTCAGAGAAAATTTAACGTAGTTTGGGTCATTTTGGACAGGTTGACCAAGTCAGCCCATTTCATTCCGGTGGCAGTTACCAATTTTTCAGAGAGGTTAGCTGAAATTTACATTCGTGAGATTGTCCGCCTTCACGGTGTGCCGGTGTCTATTATTTCAGATTGAGGTACGTAGTTTACCTCATATTTCTGGAGGGTTGTACAGTGTGAGTTAGGCACGCGGGTGGAGTTGAGTACAACATTTCATCCACAGACAGACGGACAGTCAGAGCGCACTATTCAGATATTGGAAGATATGCTTCGCGCTTGTGTTATAGAGTTTGGAGGTTCTTGGGATCATTTCTTGCCACTTGCGGAGTTTGCTTATAATAATAGCTACCAGTCGAGCATTCAGATGGCTCCATATGAGGCATTATACGGAAGGTGATGCCGATCACCAGTTGGTTGGTTTGAACTAGGAGAGGCTCGGTTGTTGGGTACCGATTTGGTACAGGATGCCTTGGATAAGGTCAAGATTATTCAGGATCGACTTCGCACAGCTCAGTCTAGGCAAAAGAGTTATGCCGACCGTAAAGTTCGTGATATTGCATTCATGGTTGGAGAAAGAATATTGCTCCGGGTTTCACCTATGAAAGGTGTAATGAGGTTCGGGAAGAAGGGTAAGTTGAGCCCTAGGTATATCGGACCCTTTGGAATTCTTGAAAGGATGGGCGAAGTAGCCTACGAGCTTGCATTACCACCTAGTTATCAGCGGTTCATCCGGTGTTCCATATGTCTATGTTCCGAAAATATCATGGTGATCCGTCCCATGTGTTAGATTTCAGCTCACTCCAATTGGACAAAGATTTGACTTACGAGGAGGAGCTGGTGGCTATTCTAGACCGGCAGGTCCGACAGTTGAGGTCAAAGAGTTATCCTTCAGTTCGGGTGCAATGGAGAGGTCAGCCGGTAGAGGCATCTACCTGGGAGTCCGAGTCGGACATGCGGAGTAAATATCCACACCTTTTTCTCCAGCTCAGGTACTTTTTCTAACTCCGTTCGAGGACGAACGTTTGTTTTAGAGGTGGAGAATGTGATGACCAAAAATGTCATATTTAAATTTAATAAGTAATTCTGTATTCTAAAACCTCGAAAATCATCATTTATCATTCCTCGACTTGTGTGCACAGTCCGTATAATTTTTCGAAAAGTTTTATGTGAAAAATAGATTAAAATGAGAAATAGAGCTTTAAAACTCAAGTGAGTTGACCTTAGTCAACATTTTTAACAAACGGACCCGGATCAGTATTTTGACAGTTCCGGTAACTCCGTATCGTGATTTAGGACTTGGGCGTATGCCTGAAATTTAATTTGGAGGCCCATAGCTCAAGTTATGACCATTTAACGGAACTAGCAATTTAAAGGCTAAATGTTCCAAGTTTGACCACGGGGTTGACTTTTTGATATCAGAGCCGGAATCCGATTCTGGAAATTTGAACAGCTCCGTTATATCATTTATGACTTGTGTGCCAAATTTGAAGTCATTCCGGATTCATTTAATATGTTTTGGCACGAGATTTGCAATTTGAAAGTTTAAAACTCAAAGTTTGAATCGGGGTGTGAATTATAATTTTAGTATTATTTGACGTAATTTTAGACCCCGAGTCAGTCCGTATTATGTTACGGGACTTGTTGGTATATTCAAACGGGGTCCCGAATACACCAAAAGTGAAACGGATCGAAATCGGAACAAGAATTGGACTTAAGCAAAAATCTGAAATTTGGGTTCTCGTATAATCGCACCTGCGAAATTTTGACCGCAGGTGCAAGCTCGCAGAAGCGAGACATCCATCGCAGATGCGGCCTTTGCAGGTGCGACATTTTGTCCGTAGATGCGAAACCTCGCCTGACAGCCCCTTTTCGCAGATGCGAGATTTTTCTCGCAGATGCGAGCTCGCATGTGCGGGCCCAGGCACCGCAGATGCGAAAATGCTGGGCAGAATACATAAAATTGGGTCTTAGCCATTTTTACTCATTTTGAGTCGGATTTGGGCGATTTCAAGGGGGATTTTCACGACTTTAGATTGGGTAAGTGTGCTATAACCAAAAATGATTATATTTCACAAATCCATGTCTATATTCATTATTTATTTCGGATTTAGATGGAAGAAATTAGAATTTTTGTAAAACTTTCCAAAAACGAAAATTTAAGATTTGAAGGTCCATTTGATATCGGAATTGGACAAATTTGGTATGGTTGAACTCGTATCGGAACGGGTGTTCGGATTTCGCGAGTTTTTTCGGAATTTGATATGTGGGTACCACTGCCGAATATTTTAATAAATTTTGAATTTTTATCCGGAAAATTTATAAATTCATATGGAATTAATTCTTATGATTCGTATTGAATATATCGAATTGTTTGTGAATAGATTTGAAGCTTTCAGAGGCAAATTTAAAAGGAAAAGTTGTGATTGAATAATTGATTGGAATTTGCAAAGCGAGGTAAGTGTCGTGGTTAACTTTGACTTGAGGGAATAGAACCCTTAAATTATTTGTTATGTGAATTGCATGTGAATGACGTATAGGCGAGGTGACGAGTATCTATACGTCGTCAAATTAATTGTTTGCCTGCTTACTTGAAAAATCATAAACTATTTTTTTAATCCTAAATTAATTACTATAATAATTGTTTCTCTCTTATTCCTTGTCAAAATATTAATTCTTGAATTCCTGCATTAATTGTTACATGTTATTTGAATTATATGCCTTAATTGTTATTTGACATTTAGCATATTAAATATTAAATTGCCTATTTGCTCCCTGATTTCCATAATAATTTGCTATTTGTCATTGTTTGCTTCATAATTAAATCATAATTATTGTATGCTTGTTGTCTTATGATTTTATATTAATTGTTGCGTTTATTGGAGAATTTCTTCTATAAGAATTTATTGGTAAATGAATATGTTGGAGGAGCGGGTTGCACGCCGCAACAAGATTGATTATAATGAATATATTGGAGGATCGGGTTGCACGCCGCAACAAACTTATTAAAAGTCAATATTGGAGGATCGGGTTGCACGCCGCAACAGACTTATTAAAAGTCAATATTGGAGGATCGGGTTGCACGCCGCAACAGACTTATTAAAAAGTCAATATTGGAGGATCGGGTTGCACGCCGTAACAGACTTATGAAAAGTCAATATTGGAGGATCGGGTTGCACGCCGCAACAGACTTATTAAAAAGTCCATATTGGAGAATCGGGTTGCACGCCGCAACAGACTTATTAAAATTCAATATTGGAGGATCAGGTTACACGCCGCAACAGATTTATGAAAAGTTAATATTGGAGGATCGGGTTGCACGCCGCAATAGATTTATGAAAAGTCAATATTGGAGGATCGGGTTACACGCCGCAACAGACTTGATTAAAATAAATATATTGTGAGAGCGGGTTGCACGTTGCAACAAAATTGAATGTGAATATATTGTGAGAGCGGGTTGCACGCCGCAACAGATTTATGAAAAGTCAATATTGGAGGATCGGGTTGCACGCCGCAACAGACTTGATTAAAATAAATATATTGTGAGAGCGGGTTGCACGCTGCAACAGAATTGAATGTGAATATATTGTGAGAGCGGGTTGCACGCTGCAACCGAATTGATGAAAATGATAATTGGTTATGACTACCGAGTTGGCTTCGATTATTATAAATGAGTTACTTGATTTATTTCTATTATTGTTGTTGTTTCTAATATTGCGTACATGCAATGTAAGTGACCCGCCTTAGCCTCGTCACTACTTCATCGAGGTTAGGCTCAACACTTACCAGTACATGGGGTCGGTTGTACTGATACTACACTCTGCACTTCTTGTACAGATTTTGGAGTTGGTCCCAGCGGCGTACCATAGTTTTGCTCGGATTTCAGTTATTCAGAGGAGACTTGAGGTATAACTGCGTGGCGTCCGCAGTTCTGAAGTCCCCGTCTATTTTACTTTGGCTGTGTGTTTATTTCCAGACAGCTTTATTTTATTCAAACCTTTATTTGTATTTATTCTAGAAGCTCGTGCACTTGTGACACCAATTCTGGGATGGTATTTAGACACCGTTGTTTGATGGATTATTTTACTATATTTCAAACTTTATTTCCGCATTTGTTTCCTTGTTATTAAAAAATTTAAAATTATTTTAAAAATAGATAATATTATTCTAACGTTGGCTTGCCTAGCAAGTGAAATGTTAGGTGCCATCACGGTCCGAAGATGGAAATTTCGGGTCGTGACAAAAAGTATGAGGTGAATCATAGCGGAACTATGTGTTACTTAGAAATCGTCCATATATTATTTATGATTGCCTAAGTGATCTCCGGTTATCACTTATTAGTCATTACTAGGATTATTTTTTATAAAGTTGGAGATCTTGGTGTAATACTAGATCGCCTATGTGTTAACTAGAAATTGTTCATATATTATTAGATATTACTAGGGTTATTTTTTTATAAAGTGGGAGATTTTGGTGAAATTATAGATGGCATATGTGCTAGGTAGATTGCATATGTATTATTTATTATCGGCTAAGTAATTTTTGGTTATCGCTTTTCAAAATATGTGTTGAGAAAATTATATTTCAATATGAGGGTTGGTGGATATTCAAGTTTTTAATTATTTTGTTTTCTGATCTTTTCCCCGTCGAAATCCAAATTGTTGCGTCAGTTTCTTTAATACTATATCAAAAATTATATATCGCATAAACTTCGGTAATAAGGAAAGGAAAGATGAACTGAAATTGGCATCAATTTCATAATTTGTCACTTGATTAAAATTCATAATTGGTTTTTATATATGCGCAAATCAACACCCACAATTATATTATCAAAAATAAGAAAAGAAAAGGCCATTCCTATCAATGGATAAGCTTTAGAGGCCTCATCATAACATTATCTTCATGATCTAGAATCTGTATTTAAAAAAAAAAAGGAAATCATTAGAATGTAATTAGAATGAGCATTTTGCACCATAAAAACTGAAACATGAAAAGGAAAAGTGAGCATTCGCATGGCAATGATAAACATAGCCAGGCTCTGTTGTTGCATCAAAGGGATATGAAGCATTTGAATGAATATAAGAAAATCTCACAAGTATTCTTGTAATATGTCCAGGCATCATTTTGTACACATTTTTTCACCCTTTTTCATGAGCAGGCACCTCTGTCATTTTATCTTGTGCATACTTGCTAACTTGGCACTTGATTGCAGCATTCAATTTCATCATACAAGCTTTCACCAATTCTGTTTGATCCAAGACAACAAACATACCTAAATGGATGTGTAATGGGTGATTGTCCTCCGTTAGATTGATGATGTTCCAGATCTCACTGGTCCCAACTCTTGGCGTCTCAGTAACTGGTGCTTCGAATTATTTTCCATTGATGTACAAATGTGTTGTCACGATTCAATTTGGGATCATGACCGGCGCTTAGGAGCAAGTGCTCCCAAGTACGCCTCATCGGTTATTGATAGAGTTTTTTCCTGTTTTAGGACTATTCAAAAATTAATCCTATCTTAGAAATCAACAACACAACCAACCTATATCGACCAAATAAGTTAAAATTCTCATTCACGAAGTATTTCCAACACAATAATACTAACTTCATCTCCAAGTATACTATAGGAAAGTATAATACGAGTCACAAGTCTATATCAATAAAAGAATACTTATGACACTCATAAAAATGATTATGGAATGACTCTAAGAGTTTCAATAAAGAGACTACAACTAATAAATAACAATCTTTGTCCGCGCGAATAAATGCGGGGCTCACCAAGAACTGCCAACTCGTGTACTCCAATTAATGAAATCCTCGCCCGCGTCTATTGATGTCTCTGTAAAAATAATAGTGGGGAGTCAGTTACTAGATCAGTGCGTAATAATACTTAGCCACAACTATTTTTAATTGGGGACAAGTCAGAAAACATGCTTGTATAATAATCACAAAATAAAATATCATTTTTAAAACGGTACTAATAATCAGTCTTATCATGTGTTTCCTGTAACAAAATCAATTTAACAATTCAATAATAAACTCGGTAAATATTGTGTCATAACAAATCTTTATATTTGGGAGATTTCGAGAAAAGAATCATGTAATCTGTATCACTGTATGGACCCCTTCGTAAAAAAAGTCAAATATAACTGTAGGTCCCTACTGGAGGAAAAACTATAACTGTATGATAGTTGTACCTTCCCACTAGCAAGGGCTATAATTGTACTCGGTAATCGGTAAATACAAGGTGCACCGGGTCTAACAAATCCGCCGTTAGCTACGGGATCCTTCAAAGTCTCCTCTCATTCATACTTTTCTTTGTAAACTGTAAATCTTCACATGGAAGCATTTTCAAACCAGTACAAGGCATTTCAATTCTTATCAAATCATGTAATTCAATTTGGATAATGGTAATCATATCTCTAGTAACAGTAAAACATGTCTAGTAATAGTAAGAACATTTTAAATAACTGTAAACATCTCAAGTAAATTATTCAGTACCATATCAAGTAAAGGACTTGTCCCAAATGCAATTTCAAATATTCGGTAACACATTTTATTTTCAAAATAATGTATAAACCATGCAGGTTAAGAAAACACAAATTACGGTAAGATTACTACTCACAGTACTCATGTCGAAATACCAAACTCATCGCCTCGAGCGATCTGTACGACTTTCTTCAATCAATCTATAATCACATCAATATCAATCTCGTGTTACTTTCTTTGTTTAAGCTAGTTCGTAACAAATTCATAATATCCAACTCTTGAGGTTTCAATGTTTGATTCTCAATTTGTCAAGTTTAATTTGTCTAGGTCACGTGAAAATAGTTCTATACCTCGCATTGCTTTAAGTCATATGTATATTCTGAGAATAAGGAAAGTTACTGTCGAATATGTATTGTTCCAAATTGCTCTTGAAAACACTAAAACTTGCTTAAGTATTTAATTGTACCATATTTTTATCGAGATCTACAATACATTTTTCATTCAAGTATACACCAGTAATTCTTTGTCTTTTTGGTGTTTAAATAATAGAATGCACATATACAAATCTAGCATATCACGCTTGTAATTTTAGAAATTTTGTGTGTCTACTTTTACAATATAGTTAGAGTATAGATAAGGGAGATGTTGGTACCTGCTAGTGAAAGCAATAAGCATGAAAGAGGTTTTGTTCAGAGTTAGGAGTTGAGTGAGCCCAAAATAAAAATTATCTATGATTTATACTAGAATTATTAATTAGATTTATTTCACAATCTCCTAATACGTAGTCATTCTGTTTGGTTCCGCAATAAGTATATCCTCTGTTACTCCTCTACTTAAATATTAATTCTTAATACAAGTCTTTGTTCGAGCTGAGGGTAGGTTGGAGATACCCAATTAACCCAGTCTTGTGCTACAAAGGGGTTCAGGGAAGGAGTCAAGTATCTAAAGCTCCTGCAGAAAGAGAAGCCACCAACCAGTTGCTATATGAACCAAAAATAATTAAAATACTTCAAACTTGGAAGCTTTAGATTTGGAGGAAACCAACAGAGAAAGAATTTTTTTTCTATAGAGAACGAAATCTAGAAAATCTCCACACAAATAATTTTGAAAAAAGTGATAGTCTCAAATTTAGAAACTCTATTAAGGATAGATCTCTTTTCCCGAAAATCTTAGTCAATCTAGGTTCTTGGCCTCTAGAGCCATATTTTCATGCCCAATCTTATCTTGTTTACCTATGTAACGACTCGACCGACCGTTTTGAATATTTACGCTCCTTTCAACTGTTTGAAGTCTCGAATAGCTTCATATGATGTATTATGACATGTGTGAATTCTCGATTTTGATTTTTCAGGTGTTTCAGGATTAGTTCAGAAGAATGAATTTTATGTTGGAAGCTTACGTTGAAATAGTTGATTGGATGTTGATCGGATATTGACTATATGTAAACGATTCCAAAATAGAGTTTTGATGATTTCAATAGTTCTGTATGGTGATTTTTGACTTAGGAGCATGTTCGAAAAATTATTTGAAAGTCCGTAGTTAGATTAGGCTTGAATTGGCTAAAATGGAAATGTAAGTTTGGAAGTTTGACCGGGATGTTGACTTTTTGATATCGAGGTCGGAATCCGATTTTGAAAAATTTGGAATAGCTTCGTTATGTCATTTATGACTTGTACACAAAATTTGAGTTCATTCCGGGTTGATTTGCTATATTTCGGCATGAGATATGGAAGTTGAAAGTTCAAAGTTCATCAAGTTCAAATTGAGGGTGATTCATCATTTTGGTTTCGATGTTGTTATATGTGATTTGAGGTCTCGAGTAGGTCCGTAATATGTTTTGAGACTTATTGGTATGTTCGGACGGGGTCCCGAGCGGCTCGTGTGAGTTTCAGACGAGGTTTAGAGCATTTTGGAAATTTTGGCTAAGGCTGGTTTGGCAGAGGTTCCGGCGTGACCACACCTGCGGAACCATGGGTGCAGGTGCGGAGCCGCAAAAATAGTCGTGTCATCACAGAAGTGAGAAGTGGTTGGGTGAGGGAGATCGCAGAAGCGAAGAGTTTAGCGCATGTGCAGGTGCGGGGAATTAGGAGCGCAGGTGCGAAGGTCTTCGCAGAAGCAGAGTTTGTTACCGCAGGTGCGAGGGTTGCTGGGCAAGGCTATTTTTCGTAGGAGAGAAGTTTCACCGCATAAACGAAGGTCGCAGGTGCGACCTATTGTCCGCAAAGGCGGTAAACGCTAGGCAGAAGCTTTAAGTTTGGGGTTTCGCTATTTTTAGCCATTTTGAGATTTTGGAGCTCGGTTTGGACGACCTTGGAGAGGAATATTTTCACACAATATGGGGTAAGTGTTCTTGACTTCCTTGTGATTATATTTGATGAATTAATCTTCATTTTTTAGCGTATGATTATCGAATCTTCAAGAAAAATCGGAAGAATTTTCTACAATTTCATAAAATGAATTTTCGAGATTTGAACACCGATTCGGAGTCGAATTTGTGTGAAATTAGCATGGTTGAACTTGTAATTGAATGAGTTGTCGGATTTTGTGAGTTTAATTGAATTTCGAGACGTGGGACCCACTATCAATTTTTCGAGTGGAATTGGGAATTTTCATAAATTGTTAATTTATAAGCATTGGAGTAAATTATGATTAATTTGCACGTTGTTTGAATAGATACGGATCGTTTGGCTTGAATTGAGGAGATAGGAATCGTTCGAAAGTTGATACGCACATAATGAAATTTTTGGAGCATTGTTTAGCTTGCTCGACGTTGGATTCGGCTTGTTCGAGGTAAGTAACTCTTCTAATCTTGGAGCTGAGGGTTTGAACCCTGATTATACGTGTCATGTGTTTGGTGTTGAGGTGACGCACATTCTAGGTGACGCACATGCTAGGTGTTGAGGTGACGCACATGCTATGGGCATAGTGATGCATTTTACACTGGCTATCTGGAAAGAAAATGAAACATCTTATTTATTGTTGGAAGGAGTTTTGGGAAAATTATTGTTCTCAAACTTACTCATATTTTTGGCAACTTCGGTAAACGATTTGGGTTTTCACTGATACACTTGAAAGGAAGAACTATTTTCAGAATTCATGATTAAGCTGAGCATTTTATCTCTGAGTTACTTATTTTATTACTTGTTTTATGCTGTTATGGACTGTTTTGGCTATTGGTGTTGGGCTCGACCTTTGTTCCATCTCGTCACTACTTTCAACCTAAGGTTATGTTTGTTACTTATTGATTACATGGGTCGTTTGTACTCATAAATACTTCTGCACCTTGCGTGCATATTTTCTGATGCTGATGTAGCTGCGTATAGCGAGAGCTGGATCTGAAGATGTACCTGCATTCCAGTCATTGCTGCCTCTTGTTCATGGCAGCTTTAGAATTTTTAATCTGTTCATGTATACTTCAGACAGATGACGTATTTTTATTTCACACCAGCTTTGTAAATTCTAATCTTAGAGGTTAATGATTTTATACTACCAATCCTTGGAGAGTGTATTAAAATCAGTTAAATATTAATTGAATCGAATTTTTGTTATCTGGCTTACCTAGCGGGTGAGGTTAGGTGCCATCACGGCTAGTTAGATTTTGGGTCGTGACAACCCATTATATAAAGATTTCAATGACACAGTATTTACCGAGTTTATTATTGAATTGTTAAATTGATTTTGTTACAAGAAACACATGATGAGACTGATTATTATTACCGTTTTAAAAAGGGCATTTTATTTTGTGATTATTATACAAGTATGTTTTCTGACTTGTCCCCAATTAAAAATAACTGTGGTTAAGTATTATTACGCACCGAGCTAGCGAATTACTCCCCGCTATTATTTTTACAGAGTCAACAATAGACGCAGGCGAGGATTCTGTTAATTGGAGTACACGAGTTGATAGTTCCTGGTGAGCCCCGCATTTATTCGCGTGGGCAAAGATTGTTATTTATTTGTTGTAGTCTCTTTCTTGAAACTCTTAGAGTCGTTCCATAGTCATTTTTATGAGTGTCATAAGTATTTTTTTTTATTGATATAGACTTGTGACTCGTATTAGACTTTCCTATAATATACTTGGAGATGAAGTTAGTATTATTGTGTTGGAAATACTTTGTGAATGAGGATTATAACTTGTTTGGTCGATATAGGTTGGTTGTGTTGTTGATTTCGAAGACAGGTTTAATTTTTGGATAGTCCTAAAATAGGAGAAAGTTTGTCCAATTGTATGTAAATGACCGATGAGGCATACTTGGGAGCACTTGCTCCTAAGCGTCGGTCATGATCCTAAATTGGGTCGTGACATGTGTAGGCTCGTCAATGTTGCTGGCGTACTCGTAAAAGGCTATGTACCTTGTATTTGAAGCCTCATATACATTCGGAGATGGATACTCTATCAATTTTTGTGAAACACCCCATGTGTCAACCTCATGATGTTGTTCAATAATGAACTTCATGATCTAACTATTAGCTTCATTAACATGGTCACCCGAAGGATAAGGATATGGTGTGTCATTGGCTAAGATCACTGGGTTTTACTTTGACCGTGAAAAGTCAACAATCACATCAGCTATTTCAGATGAGCTAATAGTCATTGAGCACAACTAGTTCATCATGGTATGCTGAATCAGATGCTACGTGGATAAATGTCATATTATTGGTGAAGAAAAATTTAAAGAACCTTGCATTTATGATCCTAAAACGATACTTCCTTTGTTTTACCATCATATAAGGCCATGCTTTTCCATTGACTATAATTGCATCACCAAAATATTCAGGTTGCCATTGAGGATGTATTGAAGGATTATTTCCAGTAGAATTCATGTAAATCGAACCATCAGCCCGAAAAGTACGATAAAAGATACATGCTCTCTCGGGAGAGTGCCTGTTGAACAATGCCATGCACAACACCGCAGCGGTACATTCTTCATTTCCTTTATCATTTCTCCTGTCTTTGATTTAATAATAACTTGATTTTGCCGTTCTTGTTTTTAAGGCCAATTTTCCTACTTTCGAGGGCCTCCAGAGGTTGATTCAGGAAAAAGAAGAGCTTACCTCCGGACGGGATCAATTTTTTGGCTGAGCGGGGCCAAACTGTTGCTCGCATCTCGGAACTAGAAGCCAAAGTTGCTGAGGCTGTTGTGTTGGAGGCTCGTTTTCAGCAAAGCAAGCAAGAAGTCGAAATCCTTAGCCAAGAGATTACCCCGCTAAGGGTTCAATTTGAAGAGGTCAAGGCCAGATAGGCTGAACTCCATAGTGTCGTTCTTACTGTATTTGATCGCGAGGCTGCCTCCGCTGAGAAATTGACCAACTTGGAGGCAAACTTGAACTCCAAAACTGAAGATTTTGATGTTGCGGGGGTGAAATATGCCAAATTGGAGGAGAAGTATAAAAAGACCATTGGGCATAATAGAATTTTTAGTTCTATTGTCCGCGAACTCGACGTTAGCCCCAAGTCCATTAGATTCGCCCGGGAAAACATTTCTACCGAGGTTATCCAACTTAAAGAAGAACTCAAGCACCGAGCGGCTTCCCTCGTTGTTGAAAAAAACACATATTATGTACAACTTCAGGAGAAAAACCTTGGAATAGGCTAATGCGGGCGTCATTGACTTTGATGCCGAAATCGCTAAATCCCGCGAGCTAGAGTCAGCTGCTAAAAAGGGTCTCCCGGCAGGTCCTAATGCTTCCAGTTCTTCTGGTTCCGGTTCCGAATCCCCGGGAGCTGAAGAGGAGCCGGAGGGAGAAGATGCTGAAGGCCAAACTGATGAGGGTCAAGATATTGAGCCAACAACGGATCTACCCACTTCCCCTAGGGGCGCGGATGCTTCTCTTTCTCCGGGTTCCGGAGATGTAGCAGTTTAGCTTTTCATTTATTTTCCCAACTTTTGTACCTGTGCCGTTTTGGCATATTTATTGTGAATAAAAACATCTTTTGCTCAAGTTTTTCATGAGTCTTTCTGCGTTCTTTATTTGAACACTTATGTAAGTTTTAATCTTTGCATTCTTTCTTGCTTAAGTGTTTTGTGGATGTTTTACTGTTTGTGTCTAATTATGCAAGGCTTTCGGGTGTATTTTCCCTCGAAAGCATTTGGATTTCGGGCATAAGTTATTCCTAAATCAACCCTTTGTCGTGAGGGTTTTCATAAGAGAGGGCCCTCTTATGTTTATGGTGCTCTTGAAGAGAACGTCTTATGTTCATTACGATACTAGCATTTGAAGTACTTGTTTAACTTTCAAATGACAAAATCAATTCATCGTTCAGACAAAAAACAAGATAAAAATAAAAGGACTTTACTTTATTCCTTCCATTTTCAAAAAGTACATAAGCATTCATTATGCTAAAAAGAAATTTCCATTTCTTGTGGCTAATTTATACAACTTGTTTCTACGGAGCTGGTTGCGCAGTCCCCGGTCCCAATAATACAACTATGTTTTCGGTTTTCGTATTTCGATCGACGTGGCAGTCATTGTTGTCGTATCCTCATATAATTCCCCACAGTGTTCGAATGCGAATTGGAACACTGAAAGTTTTGCACCTTCGAGGACACCACTAATGAATTGCTAGATAATCTTTAGTTCGGTAACAAACTTCACTTCCCCTTAGGAATTTATGCTATCGAGCCAAAGACTATCTAACAATCCTATAGTGGTTTGCACTTGTGAACGGTAGGGTAACCTTTGCTTGATAGCAAACTTAATTCTCGGTGGGAATTTTGCTATCGAGCCAAAGGTATCTAACCGCTCCGGAGTGGTTCTTCGCTAGTGTGCCTTGCTATTAAAGGTCTTATTGCTATTGTTGAAACCTTTTTCGTAGTATGCTTTCCGTTGCTGCCTAGTTAAAAACCTTGCCAGAAAACGGGACATAAACTGGACGAATAGAAAAAGAATGCAACACATACTTTCAGTGCAGGTGATGTTTATCAGCAATAATATCTTTTGAGGTGTGACACATTCCAGTTGCTTGGCAACTTTTCTCCATCCTGATTCTCCAACTTGTATGAACCTTTCCCGGTGACAGCTAAAACTCGATAGGGGTCTTCCCAGATCGGACCTAGCTTCCCTGCGTTGGGTTCCCGGGTGTTTTGAGTTAGTTTCCTTAGAACCAAGTTTCCCACTTTGAAATAATGGAGGTGGCTCTTCGATTATAATATCTTTCTATTCTCTGATTTTGGGCTATCACTCTTATATGCACCAAGTCCATGCACTCATCGAGTAGCTCCAAGTTGATTAACATTGCTTCGTTGTTTGTCTCTTCACTTGCTTGGAAATATCTCAAGGTTGGGTCCCCTACTTCTACCGGGATTAAGGCTTTTTCTCCGTACATAAGGGAGAAAGAAGTTTCTCCTGTGCTCGATTTGGCCATTGTTCTGTATACCTAGAGCACTCCAGGTAGTTCCTCAGGCCATCTACCTTTAGCTTCTTCCAATCTCTTTTTGAAATTTTGTATAATCACTTTTTCGTTGATTCCGCTTGACCATTTGCGCTCGGATGATATGGCGAAGATGTGATTTTTTTGATTTTTAAATCTTCAAGGAACTTTGTGATCTTTGCGCCTATAAAATGTGGCCCGTTATCACATGCTATCTCTTTTAGTATTCCAAATCTTCAAAGTATGTTCTCCTACAACAAATTCACCACCTCACATTCACCGATCTTCTGATAAGGACCTGCTTCAACCCATTTAGAAAAATAGTCAGTTAAAATTAAAAGAAATCTTACCTTACCAGGGCCAACAGCAGTGGTCCGACAATATCCATTCCCCACTTCATGAACGACCATGGAGATAGAACTGAGTGTAATGGTTCTTCCGATTGATGTACCAGTGGTGCGTAGCATTGAAAGTTATCGCATTTGTGCACGAAATCTTTGGCTTCTTGTTCCTTTCGAAGCCAATAGTATCCTGCCCTTACTAGTTTTAGTACTAAGAAGTCTGCACTCGAATGAATTTCACATATCCCTTCGTGGACTTCTCGCATAACATAATAAGCTTCGGAGGCTCCCAAGCATCGGGACAATGGGCCTTGGAAAGATTTCCTATACAATTGGCCTCCTTTGAAGCTATATCACACTACTTTGGCGCGTAGCGCGCGGGATGCCTTGGAGTCATCAGGCAACTTTTCATGTTCGAGATAATCAATTATCTCATTCCTCTAGTCCCAGACCAAATTAGTCATATTCACCTCAAAGTAGTTATCTACGTCTAGAACCCAGTGCATGAGCTGCACTATCGTCCCGGAATCCAATCCCTTCATTTCCGTTGATGAGCCGAGGTTATCTAGTGCATCCGCTTCTACATTTTCTTCCCTCGGGATATGCGTAATTGACCACTCCATAAATCGAGCAAGAAGAGCATGAACCTTCAATATGTATTATTGCATGCGCTCCTCTATGGTTTCGAAGATCCCGTAGACCTGATTTACCACCAGCTGGGAGTCGTATTTGACTTCTATGACCTCAGAATCTAATCCCCGGGCCAATTCGAGTCCTGCAATCAAAGTTTCATACTCTACTTCGTTGTTAGTCAAATGGACTGTTCTTATGGCCTACCTTAGGGTTTCTCCCGAAGGCGTGGTTAATACTATGCCAAGCTCGGACCCCTTTACGTTGGAAGCTCTATTCGTAAATAAGGTCCAAACTCCCGATGTCGAGTCTGACACCATCACTACTTCTTTGATTTCCAGATGCAGCAATCCCGGATTGAAATTGACCATAAAGTCGGCCAAAACGTGTGAATTGATCGCAGTCCTAGGTTTATACTTTATGTCAAATTCACTCATTTCGACGACCCATTTGGCCCATTTACCCGAGAGTTCGTGTTTGTGAAGGATATTTCACAGGGGGAAAGGTGGTCACCACAACTATCGGGTGGCATTGGAAGTAAGGCCTCATCTTCCGAGCGGCGACTACGAGAGCTAAGGCCAGCTTCTCCAAATGCGGGTAGCGAGTTTCTGCTCATGTTAAAATTCTACTAACATAATAAATGTGATATTGTGTACCTTTATCCTCACGCACTAAAACAGCACCTACTGCTACCTCCGAGACTGCTAGGTAGATTAATAGTGTTTTACCTTCCTCCGGCTTTGATAGTAACAGAGAGCTTGAAAAGTACCTTTTCAAATCCCAAAAATCCTGGTGGCATTACGGGGTCCATTCAAAGTTGTTTTTCTTTTTGAGAAGCATGAAAAAATGGTGGAATTTCTCTGATGATCGGGAAATGAAACTGCTCAAAGCAGCCAATCTCCTTGTGAGCCTTTAAACTTCTTTCATGCTTGATAGCTAGTCCGGGATGTCTTCGATGGCTTTGATCTTATTGGGGTTTGCCTCAATCTCCCTTTGTGATACCAAAAATCCTAGGAACTTGGCGTAGTTGACCCCGAATGCACACTTCTCGGGGTTAAACTTCATGTTATGGTTCCTTAGGATGTCAAACGTTTCTTGCAAATTCTTAAGGTGATCACCTGGTTTCAAAGACTTAACAATCATATAGTTTATATAAACTTCCATGGTTTTCCCTATATGTTTTTCAAATATCTTATTTGCGAGCAGTTTATAAGTGGCTCTGGCATTCTTTTGCCCGAAGGGCATCATATTATAGCAATATGTGCCGAAATTTGTTTTGAATGAAGTTTTTCCCTAATCCTACGGGTTCATCTTAATTTGGTTGTACCCGGAATAAGCATCGAGGAAACTCAATAACTCGTTCCCGACCATTGCATCAATCATTTGATCAATGTTAGGCAGTGGGAACAAATACTTTGGGCGAGTTACCCTCCGCCTTATTCAAGTCCTTATAGTCAATGCACATGCGAAATTTATTGTTCTTTTTAGGAACTACTACAACATTAGCTAGCCAGTCTGGATACTTTACCTCTCGGATCGAACCGATATCAAGTAAGCAAGGTACCTTTTCTTTGATGAATTTATTCCTGGCCTCTGCAATAGGCCATTTCTTTTGTCTTACTAGAGGGATGCTGGGATACAAGCTTAACTTGTGTACGACCACTTCTATCGGGATACCTTTCATATCCGCATGTAACCACGCAAAATAATCGACATTATACTTAAGAAATTCAATAAATCCAGACCTAAGCTCGGGGTGCAGTTCTATCCCCAAATGGAATTTCCTCTCCAAGAACTTTTCAAATAATGCAACTTGCTCGAGCTCTTCCGCTGTGAACTTCGTTGCATTTGTATCTCCTGGTACCTGGAAGTATCTTGGCACCTGATAAGATTCCGACGCTTCTTTCTCCTGGTTAACTTAACTTGATTTGGGAGTAGGCATCGAATCCTGTAATTGCTATGCCGCATGGTCCTTCCCTTTGCTACTGGAGACTAAAATTGCATTTATCTCCCTTACCACCGGTTAGTCGCCTTTTATTTGTTTAATCCCTTCGGGAGTTGGGAATTTCAGCAACTAATGATATGTTAATGGTATGACTCTCATCTCGTGCAAGCACGGTCTTCCCAGAATAATTTTGTAACCCATATCACCATCCATAACCTCGAAAAGGGTTGTCTTCATCACCTCCTCGGTATTTGTGGGCACCAGAATCTCTCCTCGGGTCATTACGCTTGCGAGGTTGAATCCAGAGAGGAGTTTTATGGCTGGAATGATGCTTCCGGTAAGCTTGGCGTGCTCCAATACCCTCAATTGTATGATATTGGCCGAACTTTCTGGATCCACCAGAACATGTTTGATTTTAAAATCTAATACATTTACAGAAATTACCAATGCGTTGTTGTACGGTAGCAACAATCCGTCTGCGTGTTCCTCCGTGAAAGTGATGGTGTCCTCCGCGACTTCTAGGAGCCTTTTGTCGTGGGTTACTATTACCTTCATCTTCTTTGTTGCCGAGAAGGTAACTCCATTAATCTCGTTCCCCGAAGATCATGTTGATCGTCTGGTGTGGGGGGTCTTCTCCTGTTTTTGAGGGCTTCGCGTTATTATGGTTGCAACCGTAATTGTTCTTGTCCCATTCACTTAAGAATTCCCTAAGATGGCCATTTTTCAGTAATGTCGCCACCTCTCCACGTATATGCCGGCAGTCCCCAGTCTGGTGGCCATTGGTCCTGTGGTATTCGCACCACAAATTAGGGTCCCTCTGATTGGGATCTGACCTCATCGGCTTCAGGAGTAGTGATTCTTTAATGTTCCTCATAGACGATACCAACTCTACTAAACTGACATTGAAGTTGTATTCTGATAGCCTTGGATAGGAAGGATCCATAAAATATGGCATTTCTTTGTCCTACTATGATATGTTGCTCCGACAACGATCAGTTCTTCTGTCGGTAACGAACCTGTGTGCCAACTAGAAACCTCTGCCGCGTCTTCCAGCCCCTTTATAGGGAAACAACCGGCCCCTCGAAGGACGTCTATCTGTTTCAAAATCATCTTTTGATTTTTCTTTATTCTTCTCCCGACCTTTAGCCAATGCCGGGAAGCCAATCTGGTCATCTTTGATCCTTATATTGGACTCGTACCAGTTGTAAATATCCGCTCAAGTCATCTCTTGCAACTCAAGCAAGCTTTCCTTCAATTTTTTGGAAGCATCTGAACTTCTTGGATTCAAACCCTTGGTGAATGCTTCAGTCGCCCATTCATACAGAAAAGCCGGGAGCAACATTCTTTCCTTTTGGAATCGGGTGACGAATTCCTATAGCAAACTCGTACTCTCCTTGTGCAATTCTGAATATGTCGGACTTTTGGGCCTGCACCTTTCTAGCCTCGGGATAGGCTTTAATGAAAGAATCCGCGAGCATCTCAAAGGAATCTATGGAGTGCTCGGGCAATAGCGAATACCATATCAAGGCTCCAATCATGAGAGTCTCCCTGAATCTCTTCAGCAAAACAAACTCAATCTTCTCCTGAGGGTCCGAAGTCCCATCATATTTTGGCACTTCTGGCATTTTAAACCGTTTCGGGATCAATTATGGTGCCGCGCTTTGGGATCAATTCTGTCCCTTTCAGCACAGGTGGTGCACCCGGGATTTGGTCCATGCGGTCATTCACTTCCTTCACAAACCTTAAGAGCTCACTTTTGAAGGGATCACTCTTGTTATTGTGACAGATCCGCTCCCCCTGTCCCCTCAAAGCCGACCTCTCCCCTCGGAGTGTTATTGTTGACCTTCTGCGTTGTTTGATATGCGGGAGCACTGGGAGGAACTGGACCTCATCCATTCGCTTAATTGGAAGCACCCAACAACACTTGCTTTAGTTCTGTCATAACCTTGTCATGTTGTGTAAGATGGCCTAGAAGACCTCTTGTTACTCTTGCAGGACCCTTACTGCCTCAACAACATGCTCCATTTCAGCATCATCGTGAGTCACCTCCCGAACGTGTCGCGTGTACCATCTGTCGTGGATCGGTGTGGCAATGTTCCCTTCATTGCGGGTATCACTGATTGAATCCTCATGCTGAGGCATGTCTCCTTGGGCCTCAAGATTGTGTGTGTTGTTAACACCATTATCTGCCATTTTCTGTGATTTTTGCTAAGAACAGATAATCAAAACACGTTAGTCAAAGTGGCAAGGATCAACTTAATTACACGACTGTCTGGGGCCCACGGTGGGCACCAAAATATTTACCCATAAAACGATACAGTTGAATTTATACTTGGTTTCTAGACAAGTGAATTAATTAGATCCTGAAATAATAAAAGAATTAAATTAAATATGCAACACTTAGCCTTGAGATGAAAATGAAATTGGAGAAACAGTAGTTCCGGGAGCAGGGCTTCCGGGCACAACAACGATGAAATCAAAAAGCAAGAGGATAAAGTTGTACGCCTTCACGTGTCACTCTCTTATGCAATCACCTAACATATCATATTTTACCCTATAGAATTAGTTTGTATTTATGAGTATTATTACTAGTTAAATATTGGTTTTGTAATTGCATGTGTTTGCCCAATGGAAAGTTATTGAGTTTAAATCTCATCGGCATCCAGTAGCAGAGCCAACAAACTTAGTAAGGGGATTGAACAAAATACATGAATATCGCACCTATAATTTGAAGTCATGACCTTCGACCGTGACCCTGAACTTGACCCTCGAACCTTGACCTAGACTCCTGACTCGGACACCCATCTACTACCGATCTTGACCACAGACTACCCCTAACCCCGACTTCTACCTTACCCTCGACCTCGTCCTAGATTCCTGACTCAAACCCCCAACTACCCTCGATCCCGACCTCCGACTACCCTAATCTGACCCTAACCTTACAAGCGTGAACAAACCCCGACCTTGACCCATGTCCTTGATCCTGACCCTGAACCTGAATCCCGACCTCTACCTCAAACATGGACCCTCACTGCCCCGCTCCTTCCCCCGCCCTTACCCATTTCATCTCTTATAGTGTTCGCTTAGATTATATATTTATCAAAAACTATTTTCAGCTAACTAACCAAACACTAGAATATAAGTAAGAAAATCACTTATTTTTCAGACAAATGTGTGTTTGTACGAAGAAAACTATTTTGCGCAAGAGTTGAAAAAGGCCGAACCTTCTATTCAAAAAGGCCGACTGTGACTGAGTAAGAAAAATTTTAGCTCCTCTTTGCTAGTCCCAAACCTTCTATGAACCCAGTCGATTGTGGACTGAATCTAGAAGGAGTATACCATCTTTAGAACTGAAGAATGATTTCCCCCCCACCAAAACAAGTTCGTTATTCTCGTTTATATCACTTTGTTCCTCCTCTAATACTGCAAATTTATTCCTTATTTGAACCTTGTTTGTCTGATCTTCTTCGACCTCCACCATTACAAAGTTATTAGTAGTGTGCACCTGCTGTACACCAGCATTCACTGGCACGATTGCATTGCCAGTTTGCCCTTGTACCTGGGTTTTGTTATGTTTGTTGGTTCCCCGATTATCCCAAACTTCCTTCCATTGTTCACCTACGTTCCCGACTACTTTTCCACTCGTGAGAATCATTAAAGGGGTAGTGTGATTTTTGGTTTTTCCTTGTTCATTAGCAGCAATATTCTAGTTGTTCGACTCAGCAAGATCATTCCTTTTCTCGCCGCTTCTATTCTCAATAAGCTCGGAGTGCAAATGCCAATATTCAATTTTATCATGTCCTTGTAGTTTACACTCCTTACAATATTTTGGTAGCATGTCATATTGAATTCTCACCCATTCTGTTCGAACACCATCAGTAGCTTCATCATCAATATCCAATCACACATTTTTAGGTAGTTCGGCCAACAAATCGACAAGAACTTTTACTCTTGCGCAACTCGACCTAGTTGTCTGAAAAATAGGCCTAGTTTTCAGACAAATGTGTAGTTGCCCTCCTTCCACCTATTAGACCATAATTGCCCTTAATGTTACTTTTAAGTCTAAAATTGACCCTCTTAATAAAAGTTGAGTTGCAATATGTAACCCTTTTAATTAAAATAGTCTTAGGACACATATGTACCTAATTTTGATGAGTAATCTTTTTAAACCTTTAAGGAGAGAACTTCTAGATTGCCTAATCCAAATACTTTTACAATTGTGCTATGATCTATTTATCTATTATTCTTGTTCATTGTAAAAAGAAATTCAATTAAAATTGAAGGTTGTTATAGTTAACTGTTTATTTGGTCAGAGCATATAGTTTGATTTATAGAGGATTTATAAATAGATAAAAAAAGATTTGACTTTTTTAAACAAAAAAAACTATATTAACAAAAAAGGTATTTTTTTGGTAACTAACTATTTTATATTACCACTTGAAAATATGTACAACTCTGTCAAAAACATTTAAGGTATGCAGTTTAGACATTAGTCCTAAACTTGCATACCCAAAGTATGCTCTATTTACACCACATATGTGTAGCTATGTGTAGAAATTTAACATTTCCATATATCTACTAAGTTTACTGCTTCTCCTTTCTCTCTGATGAATTTCCTGTATCACGTGTTTTACCACATGATGAGTTGCCCTTCTTTTTGTCTTGAAGATCCTCGCATTCCTTTCCTGCCAAATGTGGTAAACACCACCAGCCAAAACCATTATATATATTTCTTGATGTGCCTTCTTTCCAATGGCATGTCTGATTGCCCATAGTACCTCAGTTTTCCAGTCCCCTGCACCCCCTTTTATATCTTGCCATTGCAGCAATTTATTCCAGACTTCTTTCGCATAATCACATTGAAATAACATGAGATCAATGTCCTCATTTTGTCTCAGACATAGATGGCATATCATATCCTCTAAGTTTGCCTAGCATGCAATCCTTTCCAAGAGTATGAACAACCACTTTGGCGCTCCAACATTATTTCATAGTAGTATTCTCCATGGCATTTTTGGGTAATTACCTCTAATAAGTCCATAGAACTTTTTGATTGAATAAGTACTCATCCTAGCTACTGCATCTTCTGTTAGGCCTACATGCTCAAATACCAATTTAGCTTTAAATAATTTTTGCACCATCCAAAAGGCCTGTGCTATTATGGTTTCCCATATTGCATCTCCCTTTGTGTAGTAGGTATGGATCCATTTAACCCACAAGTTGTCATTTTTCCTACAGATATTCTATAGTAGTTTGCCAATAGCAGTATGATTCCAGGTGTAGACATCCAGTATATTAAGGCCACCAGCAACTCTTGGTTGACAGAGTTTTTCCCATGCTATAAGTGCTTTCTTTGAAATGTCACTCCCTTCAGTCCACAAAAAGGTTCTGCAAGTAGTCTCCACCAATTGAATCACCTTCTTTGATAATACATATACCTGCGACCAGAACACTTGTATAGAGAATAAAACAGACTTAACCAGTTATAGTCTGCCAGTATATGACAAGTACCTTGTAGTCCAGGATTTAATTCTAGCCAACATCTTGTAGAGGAGAGGTTTACATTGGATAATAGATAGCCTTTTAGTGCTGAGTGGAATTCCCAGGTATCTAAAAGGCATTTCACCCTTTGCAAATTCCAATGTTTGCAAGATAGCGTGCTGAATCTTAGGTTTGACACCCCCAAAATATACTGAACTCTTGTCTACATTTTCTATTAGCCCAGACACTTGCGAAAAGTGTTGAAAACACTGGAAGAGCAATTGTACTGATTCCAACTCTCCTTTGCAAAATAGAAGCAAATTATGAGCAAATCCAAGTTGAATGATCTGCAACTTCTTTCACCTTGGATGAAACTTAAAACTAGGCACTACATTAAGTCCTTTTAAGGATCGATTAAGATATTCCGTGATAAGAACAAATAGGAAAAGGGATAAGGGATCCCCTTGTCTATCACGCCACGAACCTGGGGGGCGAGACCGACACCCGGTGCCTCACCGAACCTAGTGTACCAACTTGCGACTAAGGGACTCTGAACATATAATGTCATAATTTGGCCATGGTGCCACATTTCAAGACACTTTGGGAAGAAAAATATAAAACTGAATGGAAACTAGCGTTGATTAAACATCAATATAAAGCATGGCCGACAAGGACGGCATAACTATTACAGCTAACAAACCAACAAATTATACATACCAGGCCTACAAGCCCACATACTGCACTAGCTCACAGGATATGTCTACAAGCCTCTACTGATAGATGTATTATGATCGGAACAAGGCCCTGACCTACCCATAACATATATACATACATACAGAAGATGTACATAAAACCCTAGGCCCGGCAACTCCGAAGGACGTGGAGCTTATCGATCATGCTGAACTCGTGAAACACCTACTGAGGAGGTCTACCTGTCTATCTATCTGAATCTGCACGCATGAAATGCAGCATCCCCAGAAAAGGGATATCAGTATAAAATAATGTACCGAGTATGTAAGGCAGTAACATAACTAGAAGCTGAAACTAAACTGATAATATAATAACTGAAAGTAACTAGGAGTCAAAGATGATCTGGAGATATACTTACCTGTTGATACTGACTTAACTCCTTCAATATAGTAAGTAAAATAAATGTTCGGCCCTATAAGGCTCGGTACGTGTAACTGCTCGGTCGTAGTAGGCTCGCTCATAGGCGCTCGGCCATATTGGCTCTGTATCACGGCCATCCTGGGCTCGTTCATAGGTGCTCGGCCACAGTAGGATCGGTATATAACTTACCATCTAATCAGACGTTGCCCAATAGGGGCCTGCCCATCGATTATAGCTCGATGGTGGTGAAAATACTGTAATACTGTTATATATATATATATATATATATATATATATATATACATACACACACACACCCCCTATGCTCTCTTGACTGGAAGGAAACAATACTTAACTGAATATAAAGTCCCGATAAGGGAGAATACTGTAACTTATGAGATTAGGATAATGTATATAAATTCGAGAGTATGAACTTCTGTTTATGCCTTGTTATCTAACACATGTAGTTACAAAATTATGCCAAAATAAAGGAAGGGCTTAGCCTTAACATACCTTATCACAATCTTTCCAATCACCAAGTTGAACTCGCCTCTTCGCACCTTAATCTAAAACAACGATAATAATACTATCATTAAATTACGAAAGGTACAACTATCGCACAATGAACGACAAACTTATTTTGTATTAAAACGGGCAGCATCTCCCCTATAATCCTTACTTCCTACAAATTCAATATAACACCAACAACACAAGAACGCAACAATAACAACATATATACATTATTTCCCAACCTTATATACACCACAAAATACTAAAAAATAGCCCAACACACCCCAATCTCTTCATACACAAAACGACCACCGTAGTAGTGTCAAATAGCCCAAAAATGTTATGACGAATGACTAGCCCACCATCCTGCATTTATGTGGTGTTTCTCCACACCCTTCATCCTGCAAAACCCCACAAAACAATAGTAAAACATGCAGCCCAACATCAATACAAAATAGTCCACAAAACAGTCCGTTACAAGTGAATAACTAGAACTCACGGCTTCCGATCACCGTCCCGTGAGTTCTTACAAATATAGAACGACTTACTATGCATTTACAGCAGAATAAAAAGGATTAAAGAGAGAACTAAACTTACCTTATTTTTTGGATAACTCAGCTCCTATCTTGGTTCTTCAAACTCTAAGTTTTACCTCCAATTAGAACTTGAAAGGGAGAGAAAATCTATTGGGGATAGTGGGAAATTTTTGGGAGGTTTTTTGCAGAGCTTATGTATGATTGTCGTGACCTATTATAAGTCTAATATATGAAGGATATAGGCCTTTAAACTAATCCATTTTTGAACGACCCAAACTGGCCCATTTTTGGACGACCCGAACTGGCTCATTTTTGGACTCTCATTTAAGCAAGTAGGTGACAGTCTGCGCAGTCTCACAAAACGCCCATATCTCTCTACTCTGATATCGTATTGACAAACGGTTTAATGTGTTAGAAAATAGACTTATAGATTTTCAATTTTATGGGTAGAACACCCCATAACTCTGAGTATATTGGGAGAAAATTGCAGTTTCATCATCTTCAATCTTTCTAACCTCTGAGGTAACATGATTAACTTACTTTATATATTTTCAAAGATGATCTCATTTTTGGTCCTACATTAGTTTGCTCACGACGCAGTTTTACGTACGAAAATATAGGGTGTAACATCATTCTCCCCTTGGGAACATTCGTCCTTGAATGTTTACTCTTAGAGACTTTGGAAAATTTTTGCCAGAGTATCCTCTGTACACTAGACTAAAACCAACCTACACGCAGCCAGAAAATATATGCATACCACACATGGCCAATGTCTATAAATAGCAACACTTTGCCTCACACAGTCGTAAATCATAAATACTGAAAGTCAGGAAATAAGAGCTTACCTGATGACCTACTAGCCTGAATAGAGTTGTGCTGTAGCATCCCATCTCGAGCCATATCTTCAATTTGAAATAGGTGGGGGTATTTAGACTTCATTTCTTCCTATGCTTCCCATGTCATCTCTTCCACATTCTTGCGTCTCCATAAAACCTTCACGGAGGCTACCTCCTTATTTCGTAGCTTGTGAATTTGTTGGTCTAGGATGGCAACTGGAATTTCCTCGTATGACAAGTCCTCCATAATCCTCCATAATCTGTACATAATCTGTGGGCACCACTCTGGTAGGATCACCAATGCACTTCCGTAGCATAGATACGTGAAAAACCGGATGGACTGACTCCAATTCTGAGGGCAATTCTAACTCATAAGCTACTTGGCCCACTCTCCGAATGATCCTATAAGGCCTAATATACCGTGGGCTAAATTTGCCTTTCTTGCCAAACCACATCACACCCTTCATAGGGGATACCTTTAAGAATACCCAGTCATTAACCTTGAACTCTAAGTCTCGTCGCCGCATGTCAGAATACGACTTCTAATGACTCTGAGTTGTCAACAGTCGCTCCCGAATAAGTTTTACTTTCTCTACAGACTGTTGAACTACGTCTAACCCATGTAACCCAGATTCTCCAACATCCAACCACCCTATAGGAGATCTGCACTTACGCCCATTCAAAGCCTCGTACGGAGCCATCTGGATACTGGAGTGGTAACTGTTATTATATGCAAACTTGACAAGAGGTAGATGTTCATCCCAACTTCTTTTAAAATCCAACACATATGCTCGTAACATATTCTCGAGCGTCTAAATTGTGCGCTCGGCTTGTCCATCAGTCTGTGGATTAAAAGTTGTGCTGAGATTCACTTGTGTCCCTAGACCTCTCTAAAATGACCTCCAAAAATATGCTGCAAACTGGGCCCCACTGTCAGATATAATATATAATGTTACTCCGTGTAGCCGCACTATCTCATTAATATATAACTTTGCATAATCTTCTGCTGTATATATAGATCTAACAGATAGGAAATGAGCTGATTTCGTGAGCCTATCGACTATCACCCATATAGAATCAAACTTACGATGAGAACGAGGTAAACCCATGACAAAGTCTATGTTTATTGCCTCCCATTTCCACGCCGGGATCTTTATAGTTTGCATTAGCCCTCCAGGCTTCTGATGCTCTACCTTCACCTGCTTGCAACTAGGATACTGGGCAACAAACTCAGCAATGTTCTTCTTTATATTGTTTCACCAGTACACATCCTTAATGTCATGATACATCTTCGTCGACCCAAGATGAATGGAGTACCATGAATAATATGCCTCTAACATAATCCTGTCTCATAGCCCTGCTACATCTGGAACACACTGACGACCCATGTATCTGAGAACCCCATCTCCCTTGAGCTCTAACAACGGCTTCTTCTGCTGTGGAACTCGCTCTCTCAACTCGACCAACTCTGGGTCCTCGTACTACCTTTCCTCGACTTAAGCTATGAGAGATGATTTTGTAGTGTTTTGGAGTACAACTCCACCATCGTCGGAATCTTGTAGTGTTTTGGGTCACGACCCAAATTCTAACCCGTCGTGATGAGGCCTATCTCGAAACTAGGTAAGCCGAAAACTTCATAAATCACAATTTCTTTTAAGTTTGAAAATATAATATTTAAATAAAATCCACAAATCTTACAAATACCGATACAACCATTCCTAAAACCTGGTGTCACTGAGTACATGAGAATCTAATTATGAATACAAGTCCGAGACCAAATACAGTAAATAAGGAGATAGGGAAGGAGAGGCAAGGTGTGCGAAATACGGCAGCTACCTCAGGATCTCTGAAAAATCAGCTGCGTGGAAGAATCAATACCTGCTATGTCCAGGAACACCTGGATCTGCACACGAAGTGCACAGTGTAGTATGAGTACAACCAACTCAGCAAGTAATAATAATAAATAAGGAACTGAAGATAGTGACGAGCTATACAATTATAATTTATTTTTCAGTAATTCCAGCAAGGAATAAACATGCTTTCAAATCTGGCAGTTTAAGTCAAATCAATTTTTATACAATTCAAGTTCATGTAACCCGGATATAGAATCTTTCAGAGATTTCACAACAATGACAGATAGCAACTAAGTGCAACAATAAATGAAAAGCAAGTACAACCTCTCAGGACAACAATCACTCACTGGGCTCCCAGCCCTCATCACTCACACTCAATGGGTACCCACGCTCACTAGGGGTGTACAGACTCTGGAGGGGCTCCTACAGCCCAAGCGCTATAATCTGCACGGCCAACTTATGTGCTGCACGGACAACTCACGTGCTATAATATCATTATCTTACAATCAGCCCCCGGCCTCACTCAGTCATAAATCTCAACAGTCTCTTGGGCTCTCAATAATCATGAAATCAGCCCAAACAACAATCATATGATGCATCAATAATGAACAATAGAGACTGAGATAAAATAAATAAGTAAACTGTGACTGAGTACCAAATAATAATTTAGCAGATAATTCAACATGTACACGACCTCTGTGGGTCCAAGAAGTACCAACATATAGCCCAAATATGGTTTCTAACATGACTTATAGTCAAATTTCCACAACACATAGAGAACACATAGCTAACAACAGGTTATTCAACTTTACAGTTTCCACTGGACGGGCCAAGTAACAATCCCCTCGGTGCATGCCCACACGCCCGTCACCAAGCATGTGCGTCACATCCAAAATAATCACATAATACAAAGTCCGGGGTTTCATACCCTCATGACCAAATTTATAACTGTTACTTACCTCCGAGTGTGAAATTCTTTACTCTACTATGCCTTTGCCTCACAAATCGGCCTCTGAATACCTCAAATCTAGTCACAAATAATTCGTTTCAGTCAATAAAATTTATTGGAATTAATTCCATATGAAAATATAATTTTTCCATAAAAATCCGAATTTTGGCTCAAAAAGTGCACGTCTCGGAACTCGACAAAAGTTATAAAATATGAACGCCCATTCAACCACGAATCTAACCATACCAAAATTACTAAATTCCGATAACAATTCAGCCCTCAAATCCTCAAATTTATCCAAGAGGGTTTTCAAACTTTTCCAACTTAATTCACCAATTAAATGATAAAAACAATCATGGATTCGGGTAATTTAACCAATATTGAGTTAAGAACACTTACCCCGTTGTTTTCTCTGAAAATCTCCCAAATATCGCCTTAATCCAAGCTCTAAATTGTTAAAAATGGAAATGGGACGAAGTCCCATTTTCTAAACTTAAACTTTCTGTCCAGACCTCTCTTCTTCGCGAACGCGACTGGTCCCTCGCGTTCACGAAGCACAAAATCGTGTTGTCCAACATTTGCTCTTCGCGAACGCGAGACACTGCTCGCGAACGCGATGCCTTAAAGAGATCTTCTTCGCAAACGCGAGTCCCCTTCGCAAACGCGAAGGCAAAAATCCATGCCAACTATATTTTCCCTTTGCGAACGCGATACCCAAACAGGAACGCGATGAACAACTCAGCTACTCTTCGCGAATGTGAGGGCCCTCTTGCGAACACGAAGAACAAATCATGCCTTCCTCAAATTTCCATTCGCGAATGCGAGAGTCCACTCGCGAACGCAAAGAAGGAAACCAAAAAAAATACACCAGCAGTCTTCAGCCAACATGCCAAGTCCAAAAATGATCCGTTAACCTCCTGAAACTCACTCGAGGCCCCTGGACCTCAACCAAATATACCGTCAAGTCCCATAACATCATACGAACTTAGTCGAACCCTCGAATCCCCTCAAACAATGCTAAAACCAAGAATCGCACCCTAATTCAAGCCTAATGAACTTTGAAATTTCAAGTTTTCACAAACGACACCGGAACCTATCAAATCATGTCCGATTGACCTCAAATTTTGCACACAAGTCATAAATGACATAACAGACCTATTAAAATTTTCAGAATCGGATTTCGACCCTGATATAAAAAAGTCAACCCCCCCGATCAAACTTCCCAAAAATTCGACTTTCGCCATTTCAAGCCTAATTCCACTATGGACCTCCAAACAATTTTCCGGACACACTCCTAAGTCCAAAATCACCATACGGAGCTATTAGAATCATCAAAATTCAAATCTGAGGTTGTTTATACATAATTCCACATCCGGTCACTTTTCTAACTTAAATTTTTTTAATTATGATACTAAGTGTCTCATTTCACTCAGAATTTCTTTAGGACCCGAACCCACTACCCCGACAAGTCATAAAACAACTGTAAAGCATAAATAGAGCATTAAATGGGGGAACGAGGTTATAATATTTAAAATGACCGGCCAGGTCGTTACATTAATTGTCTTTTCTCGGCCTTTATACGTGCTAAGCTACCCATAGATCGGCGACTTAAGGCATCTGCTACAACATTAGCTTTCCCTGGATGGTAGAGAATGTTAACATCATAATCTTTCAATAACTCAAGCCATCGTCTCTGTTGCAAATTCAACTCTTTTTGCTTGAAGATATATTGCAGGCTTTTATGATCTGTAAATACATCAACATGAACACCATATAAATAATGTCGCCATATCTTAAGTGCATGGACAACCGTAACTAACTCAAGGTTGTGGGTTGGATAATTCTTCCCGTGCTTCCTTAACTGTCTTGAAGCATACGCAATTACCTTCAAATGTTGCATCAGGACACATCGTAACCCGACACCTGAGGCATCACAATACACAGCATAACCCTCTGGACTCTCTGGAAGTGTTAGAACTGGCACTGAGGTCAGCCTGTTCTTAAGCTCTTGGAAACTCCGCTCGCAAGCCTCCGTCCACTGAAACTTAGTTTCTTTCTGCGTCAACTTCGTTAATGGTGCCGAAAGGGAAGAAAAACCCTCTACGAACCTCCGGTAATATGCTGCTAAGCCTAGAAAGCTATGAACCTCTGTTGGAGTGATAGGTCTAGGGCAGGATTTCACGACCTCAATCTTCTGAGTGTCTACCTTTATACCTTCATCGGATACAATATGCCCCAAGAACGCTACAGACTTCAACCAGAACTCACATTTAGAAAACTTAGCATACAACTTACGATCACGGAAGGTTTGGAGTACCGCTCGTAGGTGGTCCGCATGCTCATCCTCTGAACTTGAATAAACCAGAATATCATCAATAAATACTTTCACGAACAGATCTAAAAATGGACGGAATATGCTATTCATCAAGTCCATAAATACGGTGGGTGCATTCGTCAACCCAAAGGACATAACAAGAAATTCGAAGTGGCCATATCGAGTCCTGAAGGTTGTCTTTGGAATATCTTTCTCCCGAACTCTGATCTGGTGGTATCCCAACCTCAAATCTACCTTTGAAAGGAATCTAGCCCCCTGCAACTGATCAAACAAGTCATCGATCCTTAGAAATGGATAATTATTCTTAATAGTTACCTTATTTAGTTATCTATAATCTATACACATCCTCAGCGAGCCGTCTTTCTTCCGCACAAACAGTACTGGTGCACCCCAAGGTGAGGTATTGGGCATGATGAAACCTTTCTCCAGCAAATCTTTTAACTACTCCTTCAACTCCTTCAATTCGGCAGGTGCCATTCTATACGGAGGAATGGATATTGGTTGAGTTCCTGGAAGCAAATCGATGCTAAAATCAATCTCTCGCTCTGGAGGAATATCTGGAAGCTCATCTGGAAACACATCTGCATACTCTTTGACTACGAGAATAGACTGAAGTGTAGGTATCTCATCATCCGTATCTCTAACTCGCACAATATGATAAATGCACCCTTTTGCGATCATTTTCCCAGCCTTCAGATAGGAAATAAACCTACCTCTGGGTGTTGCTGTATTACCTACCCATTCAAGGACTGGCTCACCCGGAAAATAAAATCTGGCTGCCTTTGCTCGGCAATAAACTATGGAATAGCAAGATGTCAACCAGTCCATGTCCATGATAGCATCAAAATCTATCATCTCTAGCTCAACTAGGTCGGCTGAGGTCTGACGATTACAAACTGTCACTGTACAACCTCAGTAAGCCCATCTAGCGATAATCGATTCTCTGACCAGTGTATATACCGTAAAAGGATCACTTAGTATTTCAGGAACTATACCAAACTTCCCCGTGACAAATGGGGTAATATACGATAAAGTAGATCCTGGGTCTATCAAGGCATAAGAATCGTGAGAGCAAATGTTCAATATACCTATCACAACATCTGGTGAAGACTCCTGGTCCTTTCGCCCCGCTAAAGCATAGATACTGTTTTGATTACCACCTGAACTGGAACCTCTACCTCTGCCTCGACCTCTACCAGCCGAAGACTAAGACTCGTGCCCTGAAGGATGCACCGACATAGATGAGCATGTTGTTGAACTCGTTGGATGTGCCATACCCCCAGAATCTCTATTTGGGCAATCTCGCATCATATGCCCCAGACGCCTACATGTATAACAAGCATCAGAACATGCTCGGCATTGGCCCAAGTGTCCTCTACCACAGATGTTACACCGCGGAGGAAATGACCATGTATGCCTTGAACCTCGCTGTCGCTGCAAACCCGACGCTCGTGAGCTCTCACCTGATCCTGACTAAGTATAGCGGTCATACCTGTAACCCTGTAATTGAGGTGGCGGAGGCCTAGGTGGCCGTCCGAAGCACTGGGGCCTATAACTACCTTGAGACTGCTCCTGAGACTTAGGAAATCTCATCCTCTTACGTTGCCCTTGCTCAGTCCTCTCTGTACCCTGCTACCGACGCCTATCCCTTTCTATATTCTGAGTGAATGCCTGAGTCCGGGAGATATCCATACTATCCTGCAATGCAGCGGTGGCACATGCCTCGGTCAACTCTGGGGTTAAGCCTGCTATAAACCTCTAGATCCTGTCCCGCATAGTGGCAACTATGGATGGTGCATATCTGGCCAATGAGTCAAAACGGAGACTATACTCTCGAACACTCATATTGCCATGCTTGAGGGCTAGAAATTGATTGACCCGAGCCTGTCAGATCTCCCGTGGTAAGTACTAGTCAAGGAAGGCATCTTAAAAATTCTCCCAACTAGTTGGAGGTGTATTACGTGCCCTGGACCTCTCCCATACCTCGTACCAAAGGATGGCTATATCTCGGAGTCGAAAAGCTACTAGCTCAACTGCCTCTTTCTCTGTGGCATGAATAACCCGAAAGATCCTGCAAAGCTGATATATGAAATCCTGTGGGTCCTCCCTCTAATCTGTCCCCGTGAACTCTGGGGGACTCAAAGCAATAAACTTCCGGACCCTTGAACTCCCAGACCCCTCAGAAGATCCTGCATTAGCTGATGCCCTAGCTTGTTATTGGGTAGCTACCAACTGTGTCAAAAAATGCACCGCACTCCTCAAGTCTTGATATGATGGAAGTGGAGGGGGAACTGGGTGTGGGGTATCCCTAGGAATCTCCTCAGGTGGTGGAGGAGCCGGTAATGGCTTATTAGGGGTCTCGCCCTGGGTCTCAGACTGGGACCCATCTACTGAGGGTACCCTGTTGGTCCCCTCACCTGTTGCTGCATCTCCCCTCTGGCTAGTCGTAATCTTCCTAGTCACGGTCATCTGTGTATGCAACACCAACACGTAAGTTTAACTCAAATTTCCTATAACTCAGTTCTACATCACGATTTAGATTTGAAAGAAGGGTAACCAACTCCTAAATGCCATGTAGTTCCCTACTTATATAATGTGGTGCACAACACATATATAAACAAGACCCTGCTAGACACGGCTTGTAGACTCCCTAGGCTAGAAATACTCTGATACCAATTTTGTCACGCCCCGAACCTGGGGGTGAGACCGGCACCCGGTGCCTCACCTAACCTAGCGTAACAAATTGCGACTAAGGGACTCTGAACATATAATGTCATAATTTGGCCATGGTGCCACATTGCAAGACACTTTGGGAAGCAAAATATAAAACTGAACGGAAACTAGTGCTGACTAAACATCAATATAAAGCTGGGCCGACAAGGACAGCATAACTACTATAACTGACAAACCAACAAATTATACATACCAGGCCTACAAGCCCACATACTGCACTAGCTCATAGGATATGTCTACAAACCTCTACTGATGGATGTATTGTGATCGAAATAGGGCCTCGACCTACCCATAACATATATACATACATACAGAAGATGTATACAAAACCCTAGACCCGGCAACTTCAAAGGACGTGGAGCTTAATGATCAGGCTGAACTCAGGAAATACCTACTGAGGAGGTCTACCTATCTGTCTATCTAAACCTGCACGCATGAAATACGACGTCCCCAGAAAAGGGACGTCACTACGAAATAATGTACCAAGTATGTAAGGAAATAACATAACTGAAAGCTGAAACTGAACTGATAATATAATAACTGAAAGTAACTGGGAGTCAAAGATGATCTGGAGATATACTTACCTGTTGATACTGACTCAACTCTTTCAATATAGTAAGTAAATTAAATGTTCGGCCCTATAAGGCTCGCTACATGTAATTGCTCGGCCGTAGTAGGCTCGTTCATAGGTGCTCGGCCATACTAGGCTCTGTATCTCGGCCATCCTGGGCTAGCTCATAGGCGCTCATCCATAGTAGACTCGGTATATAACTTACCATCTAATCAGAGGTTGCCCAATAGGGACCTGCCCATCGATTATAGCTCGATGGTGGTAAAACTACTGTAATATTGTGTGTGTATGTGTGTGTGTGTGTATATATATATATATATATATATATATATATATATATATATATATATATATATATATATATATATATAGAGAGAGAGAGAGAGTCCCGATAAGGGAGAATAATGTAACTTCTGAGAATAGGATAATGTGAATAAATTCATGAATACGAACTTCTCTTTATGTCTCATTATCAAACACATGTAGTTACGAGATCATGCCAAAATGAAGGAAGGGCTTAGCCTTAACATATCTTATCACAATCTTTTCAATCACCAAGTTTAACTCGCCTCTTCGCACCTTAATCTACAACAACGATAATAATACTATCATTAAGTTACTAAAGATACAACTATCGCACAACGAACGGCAAGCTTATTTTGTATTAAAACGGGCAGCATCTCCCCTATGATCCTTACTTCCTCCAAATTCAAGATAACACCAACACCAAAAACAACAATAACAACATATATACATTATTTTCCAACCTTATATACACTAAAAAATACTACAAAACAGCCCAACACACCCCAATCTCTTCATACACAAAACGACCACTGTAGTAGTGTCAAACAACCCGAAAATGTTACAACGAACGACCAGCCCACCACACTGCATTTATGTGGTGTTTATCCACATGCTTCCTCCTCCAAAACTCCACACAATAGTAGTAAAATACGCAGCCCAACAGCAACAGCAAACAGTCCACAAAACAGTCCGCTACAAGTGAATAACTCAAATCACGGCTTTCGATCACCGTCCCGTGAGTTCTTACAAATATAGAATGACTTACTATGAATTTAAATCAGAAAAAAATAGATTAAAGAGAGAAGTAAACTTATCTTATTTGTTGGATAACTCAGCTCCTATCTTGGTTCTTCAAACTCTATGTTTTTACCTCCAATTAGAACTTGAAATGGAGAGAAAATCAATTGGGGTTTGTGGGAAATATTTGGGAGGATTTTTGTAGAGCTTATGTCTGGTTATTATGCCCTATTATCAGTCTAATATATGAAGGAGATAGGACTTTAAAAATTCCTCTTTGGATGACCCGAACTGGCCCATTTTTGGATTCTCGTTTAAGCAAGTAGGTGACAGTCTGCGCAATCTTGCAAATATGCACATATCTCTCTACTCTGATATCGTATTGACAAACGGTTTAATGCGTTAGAAAATAGACTTATAGATCTTTAAATTTTTTGGTGGAACACCCTATAAATCTAAGTATATTGGGAGAAAATGGCAGTTACATGTGACCCAATGTTTCAGTAAACCTTATGAATGTAACTTGTGATGACTTTCATCGACTTTTGTTCCACCACTCGCTTGACTTCAAAACATAACACATGAATATCATACGACTAACATAACTCATAACATAACCTCCTTATCATGTTAAACACCCTGATTTCACCCCATAAGTACATGTTATAACATTCCCAACTTGTCGACTTTCGACGCAACATTATTTTCTTCAATTCCTTTAGCTTCTGAACCTTCCAACAATCTTTGTACTTGTTGTTCATGATATTCAATATTTGTAACCTTTTAGATAACATGATTAACTTACTTTATATATTTTCAAAGATGATCTCATTTTTGATCCTACATTAGTTTGCTCACGACGCAGTTTAACGTATGAAAATATATGGTATAACATCATTCCCCCTTGGGAACATTCGTCCTCGAATGTTTACTCTTAGAGACTTTGGAAAAAAAAAATTCCAGAGTCTCCTCTGAACACAAGACTAAAACCAACCTACACGCAGCCAGAAAATATACTATGCATGCCACACATGGACAATGTCTATAAATAGAAACACTTTGCCTCACACGGTCGTAAAACATAAATACTGAAAGTCAGGAAATAAGAGCTTACCTGATGACCTACTAGCCTGAATAGAGTTGTGCTGTAGCATCCCATCTCGAGCCATATCTTCAGTTTGAAATAGGTGGGGGTATTTAGACTTCATTTCTTCCTCTGCTACCCATATCATCTCTTCCACATTCTTGCGTCTCATAAAACCTTCACGGAGGCTACCTCCTTATTTCGTAGCTTGTGAATTTGTTGGTCTAGGATGGCAACTGGAATTTCCTCGTATGATAAGTCCTCCATAATCTGTATATAATCTTTGGGCACCACTCTGGTAGGATCACCAATGCACTTCCGTAGCATAGATACGTGAAAAACCGGATGGACTGACTCCAATTATGAGGGCAATTCTAACTCATAAGCTACTTGGCCCACTCTCTGAATGATCCTATAAGGCCTAATATACTGTGGGCTAAGTTTGCCTTTCTTGCCAAACCACATCACACCCTTCATAGGGGATACCTTTAAGAATACCCAGTCATTAACCTTGAACTCTAAGTCTCGTCGCCGCATGTCAGAATACGACTTCTGATGACTCTGAGTTGTCAACAGTCGCTCCCGAATAAGTTTTACTTTCTCTACAGACTGTTGAACTACGTCTGACCCATGTAACCCATATTCTCCAACATCAAACCACCCTATAGGAGATCTGTACTTACGCCCATACAAAGCCTCGTACGGAGCCATCTGGATACTGGAGTGGTAACTGTTATTATATGCAAACTCGACAAGAGGTAGATGTTCATCCCAACTTCTTTTAAAATCCAACACACATGATCGTAACATATCCTCAAGCGTCTAAATTGTGCGCTCGGCTTGTCCATCAGCCCGTGGATGAAAAGTTGTGCTGAGATTCACCTGTGTCCCTAGACCTCTCTGAAATGACCTCCAAAAATGTGTTGTAACCTGGGCCCCACGGTCAGATATAATAGATACTGGTACTTCGTGTAGCCGCACTATCTCCTTAATATATAACTTTGCATCATCTTCTGCTGTATATTTAGATCAGACCGATAGGAAATGAGCTGATTTCGTAAGCCTATCGACTATCACCCATATAGAATCAAACTTACGATGAGAACGAGGTAAACCCGTGACAAAGTCCATATTTATCGCCTCCCATTTCCATGTCGGGATCTCTATAGTCTGCATTAGCCCTCCGGGCTTCTAAGCTCTACCTTCACCTGCTGGCAACTAGGACACTGGACGACAAACTCAGCAATGTTCTTCTTTATATCGTTCCACCAGTACACATCCTTAATGTTATGATACATCTTTGTCGACCCAAGATGAATGGAGTACCGCGAATAATGTGCTGAGTATGTAAGGCAATAACATAACTGAAAGCTGAAACTGAACTGGTAATATAATAACTGAAAGTAACTGGGAGTCAAAGATGATCTGTAGATATACTTACATGTTGATACTGACTCAACTCCTTCAATATAGTAAGTAAAATAAATGTTCGGCCCTATAAGGCTCGCTACGTGTAACTGCTCGGCCGTAGTAGGCTCACTCATAGGCGCTCGACCATACTGGGCTTTGTATCTCGGGCATCCTGGGTTCGCTCATAGGCGCTCGGCCACAGTAGGCCCGGTATATAACTTACCATCTTATCAGAGGTTACCCAATAGGGGCCTGCCCATCGATTATAGCTCGATGGTGGTGAAAATACTGTAATACTGTATATATATATATATATATATATACACACACACACACACACACACACATACACCCTCTCCTCTCTTGAATGGAAGAAAATAATACTTAACTGAATATAAAGTCCCGATAAGGGAGAATACTGTAACTTCTGAGACTAGGATAATGTGAATAAATTCATGAATACGAACTTGTCTTTTGTCCCATTATCAAACACATGTAGCTACGAGATCATGCCAAAATGAAGAAAGGGCTTAGCCTTAACATACCTTATCACAATCTTTCCAATCACCAAGTTTAACTCGCCTCTTCGCACCTTAATCTACAACAACGATAATAATACTATCATTAAGTTACGAAAGGTACAACTATCGCACAACGAACGACAAGCTTATTTTATATTAAAACGGGCAGCATCTCCCCTATGATCCTTACTTCCTCCAAATTTAAGATAAAACCAACACCAAAAATAATAATAACAACGTATATACATTATTTTCCAACCATATATACACCACAAAATACTACATGTGATGACCCAAAATACCAAGAACTCGAATCTGCACTCTTAAGCCTTCAAAATCTCATTTTTGCCCTGATCAATTTGCGTGCGCAGTCCGGGCAGGCTTCCGAAAGCTTTTTCTGTTGAAAACTAATGAAAATAAGAATTTTTGCCTTAAAAGGTTATTTTAGTTGACTTCGGTCAACATTTTTGGTAAACGGCCCCAGATCTGTGTTTTGATGGTCCCGATGGGTCCGTATCAAATCATGGGACCTAGGCGTATGTCCGGAATCGAATTCGAAGGTCTCTAGCTCAAGTTATGAATTTTTGATAAAAATTAAAAGTCTGAAAATTAATTATTTTTAACAGTTGATTAATGTTTGGCATTGTTAGTACAGTGTCCGTATTTTGGTTACAGAGTTGATTTGACGTGATTCGGACCTTCGGTTGAGGAAATAGTAATTTTAAAGTGTTCTTGAGAATTTCATTCGATTTGGTGCTAAATTCGGAGTTGTAGGTGTTATTTTGGCGATTTGATCAGGCGAGCAGGTCCGTGTGATATTTTTAGACTTGTGTGCATGTTTGATTTGGAGCCCCGAGGGCTCGGGTGAGTTTCGGATAGGCTACGGGATGATTTGCACTTAGAAAATCTGAGATTTTAGCTGCAACAGCTGTTCTGGTGTGCCCTTCTTCGTGTTCGCGTAGGTAGTGTCGCGAACGCGAAAGGTAAAATGAGGCCAAGGGAAATTTCTTCTTCGCGAACGCGAAGGACTGGTCGTGAACGCGAAGCGTTGGAGGTGGTACCCTTCACGAACGCGATCTGTCTTAGAGACCTGGGGGAGGGGGTCATGTTCTTCTACGCGAACGCGTCCACTGGGTCACGAAGGCTTGGGGGAGTTTCCTTACGCGAACGCGTAGAAAGACTCGTGAACGCGAAGGCCTTAGGCCGCTGTGCATCGCGATCGCGACAGGCCTCTCGCGAATGCGATGAAGGCATGTCCAGTTGACCAATGGGGTCGATTTTGCTGCATGTTAGATGACTGGTTCCGCCAAGAAATGGTGGAGAGATTACTTGTTGACCAGACCAGCTGGGTCACCTGCTCTTACTTGGGACCAGTTCTCTCAGCCCTTCATAGAGAAGTTTTTGCCTATCACATTAAGAGAGGAGCGTCGCCGTCAGTTTGAGCGTCTCCAGCAGGGCAGTATGACTGTTACTCAGTATGAGACCCGTTTTGTGGATTTGGCCCGTCATGCCATTCTTCTGCTTCCCACCGAGAGAGAGATGGTGAGGAGGTTTATTGATGGACTTGCTCAGCCTATCAGATTGTAGATGGCTAAGGAGACTGGGAGTGAGATTTCTTTTCAGGCGGCTGCTAATATCGCCAGACGAGTCAAAATGGTTCTTACTCAGGGAGGTCAGGGGTCTGACAAGAGGCCTCGTCATTCCGGTGAGTTCAGCGGTGCCTTATCTAGAGGCAGGAGTACTTTTGGTCGAGGCCATCCTCTTAGGCCATTTCATTCAGCGCTCCAGGCATCCCACGGTGCCTCAGGTGGTCGTGGCCCTCAGATGCATTATTCCGATCAGCTAGCATACTGTGCACCACCAGCTCCTATTAGTGCACCTCCACTCTAGAGTTATCAGGGTGGTTATTCAGGTCGACAGGGTCAATTTCAGGGTCAGCAGTCATAGCAGTCGGGGTTATGTTATACTTGTGGTGATCCGAGGCGCATTGCTAGATTTTGCCCTCGGGCAACGGGCAGCTCACCGCATAAGAGTTCTCATGCCATGGTTCCGGCACCAGTTAATGCACCACCTGCTCAGCCAGCCAGAGGCAGGGGTCAGGCAACCAGAGGTAGAGGCCAGACAGTTAGAGGTGAAGGTCAGGTCGTTAGAAGTGGAGACCAGCCAGTTAGAGGCTGTCCTAGGGACGTAGTTCATGGTGGTGGGGCCCAGCCTCGGTGTTATTCTTTCCCAGCCAGGCCTGAGGCTGAGTCATCTGACATTGTTATCACAGGTACTGTTTCAGTTTGCAGTAGAGATGCTTCAGTCCTATTTGATCCGGGATCTACTTACTCCTATGTGTCATCCTATTTTGCTTCCTATTTGGTTGTGCCCCGTGATTCATTGAGTGCTCCTGTGTATGTGTCCACACCAGTGGGAGATGATATTGTTGTATATCGTGTTTATCGTTCGTGTGTGGTCACCATTGGGAGTCTTAAGACTCGTGTAGATCTTTTACTTCTTGACATGGTTGATTTTGATGTCATACTGGGTATGGATTAGCTCTCACCTTATCATGCTATATTAGATTGTCACGCCAAGACAGTGACCATAGCCTTGCAGGGGTTGCCTCGATTAGAGTGGAGAGGGAATCTTGGACATTCTGCCAGCAGGGTTATCTCTTATGGGAAGGCTCAACATATGGTCGAGAAGGGGTGTCTAGCTTATTTGGCTTATGTCTGTGATTCTAGTGCGGAGGTTCTTTCCAAAGATTTGGTGCCGGTTGTTCGTGAGTTTCTAGAGGTGTTTCATGCAGACCTGCCGGGGATGCCACCCGACAGGGATATTAATTTCTTTATTGATTTGGCTCTGGGCAGTTAGCCTATTTTCATTTCGCCACATCGCATGGCCCCGCCAGAGTTGAAAGAATTGAAGGAGCAGTTGCAAGATTTTCTTGATAAGGGCTTCATTAGACCTAGTGTCTCCCCCTGGGGTGTACCGGTGTTGTTTGTGAAGAAGAAATATGGATCGATGAGGATGTGTATAGATTATCGGCAGTTGAACAAAGTCACCGTCAAGAACAAGTATCCATTGCCGAGGATTGATGATTTATTTGATCAGCTTCATGGTGCCAAGGTGTTTTCAAAGATTGATTTGAGATCTAGCTACCATCAATTGAGGATTAGGGCATCCGATGTTACTAAGACAGCTTTTCGGACTCGGTCTGGGCATTATGAGTTTCTAGTGATGTCATTTGGGCTGACAAATACCCCAGCAACATTCATGGATTTGATGAACCGGGTGTTCAAACCCTACTTGGATTTCTTTGTGGTTGTATTTATTGATGATCTCTTGATCTACTCCCACAGTCGAGAGGAGCATGAGCTCTCAAAATGCGAGTTTTGGTTGAGTTCAGTTGCTTTCTTGGATCACGTTGTATCAGCAGAGGGTATTTAGGTGGATCCTAAGAAGATTGAGGCAGTCCAGAACTGGCCTAGACCCACATCAGCTACAGAGATCCGTAGTTTCCTGGGTTTGGCGGGCTATTACCATCGATTTGTGGAGGGGTTTTCATCCATAGCAGCCCCGTTTACCAGATTGACCCAGAAGGGTTCCCCGTTCAGGTGGTCAGACGAGTGTGAAGCGAGCTTTCAGAAGCTCAAGACTGTTTTGACCACGACACCGGTATTGGTATTACCCACAGGTTCAGGATCTTATACAGTATATTGTGACGCATCTCGTATTGGTCTGGGTGCGGTATTGATGCAGAGTGACAAGGTTATTGCATATGCTTCATGGCAGCAGAAGGTTCACTAGAAGAATTACCATGTTCATGATCTAGAGTTGGCAGCCATTGTTCACGCGCTGAAGATTCGGAGGCACTATCTTTACGGCGTGCCATGTGAGGTATTCACTGATCATCGGAGCTTGCAGTATTTGTTCAAGTAGAAGGAACTCAATTTGAGGCAGAGGAGGTGGCTGGAGCTATTGAAAGACTACGATATCACCATATTGTATCATCCCGAGAAGGCCAATGTGGTGGCCGATGCTTTGAGTAGAAACTCAGTCAGTATGGGTAGCCTTACATATATTCCAGTTGGTGAGAGACCGCTTCCATTGGATGTTCAGGCCTTGGCCAACCAGTTAGTGAGGTTAGATGTTTCTGAGCCCAGCCGTGTTCTAGCTTGTACAATTGCTCGGTCTTCTTTATTTGAGCGCATCAGAGATCGGCAGGATGATGATCCTCATTTACTTATCCTTAGAGACACAGTGCAGCACGATGGTGCCAAGCAGGTTACTGTTGGAGATGACAGAGTTTTGAGGATGCAGGGTCGTATTTGTGTGCCTAGTTTGGATAGGCTTCGTGAGTTGATCCTTGAGGAGGCTCACAGTTCTCGGTATTCTATTCACCCGGGCACTGCCAAGATGTACCAGGACTTGCGGCAGCATTATTGGTGGAGGAGTATGAAGAAAGATATAGTTTCTTACGTAGCTCGATGCCTAAATTGTTAGCAGGTAAAATATGAGCATCAGAGACCCGGTGGTTTGCTTCAGCAGATGGAGATTCCTGAGTGGAAGTGGGAGCGTATCACTATGGACTTTGTTGTTGGACTCCCACGGACTCAGAGGAAGTTCGATGCCGTATGGGTTATTGTGGATAGACTGACTAAGTCAGCGCACTTCATTCCTGTGGCAGTTACCTATTCCTCGGAGCGGTTAGCAGAGATTTATATTCATGAGATCGTCCGTCTTCACGGTGTGCCCGTGTCTAACATTTTTGATCGAGGTACGCAGCTTACCTCGCACTTTTGGAGGGCAGTACAATGTGAGTTGGGTACGCGGGTTGAGTTTAGCATAGCATTCCATCCTCAGACAGACGGGCAGTCCGAGCGTACTATTCAGATCTTGGAGGATATTCTTTGCGCTTGTGTTATAGACTTCGGAGGATCGTGGGATCAGTTCTTGCCCCTTGCAGAGTTTGCCTACAACAACAGCTACCAGTCGAGCATTCAAATGGCTCCCTATGAGGCATTATATGGTAGGGGTTGTCGGTATCCAGTTGGGTGGTTCGAGCCGGGAGAGGCTCGGTTGTTGGGCACAGATTTAGTACAGGATGCCTTGGATAGGGTCAAGATTATTCAGGATCGACTTCGAACATCTCAGTCCAGGCAGAAGAGTTATGCCGACCGTAGGGTTCAAGATATTGCATTCGTGGTCGGAGAGAGAGTGTTACTTCGGGTATCACCCATGAAGGGTGTAATGAGGTTCGGAAAGAAGGGCAAGTTGAGCCCTAGGTATATCGAATCTTTTGAGATTCTGGAGAGAGTGAAAGAGGTAGCTTACAGGCTTGTGTTACCACCTAGTTTAGCAGCTGTTCATCCGATATTCCATGTGTCCATGCTTCGAAAGTATCACGGTGATCCGTCCCATGTGTTAGATTTCAACTCTATCCAGTTGGACAAGGAATTGACTTACGAGGAGGAGCCGGTGGCAATTCTAGCCCGGCAAGTTCGCCAGTTGAGATCAAAGAGTTACCCTTCAGTTCGAGTGCAGTGCAGAGGTCAGCCTATTGAGGCAGCTACTTTGGAGTCCGAGTCCGATATGCGGAGTAGATATCCCCACCTTTTCACCAGCCCAGGTACTTTTCTATGTCCGTTCGAGAACGAACGGTTGTTTTAGAGGTGGAGATTGTGATGACCCAAAAGGTCATCTTATGTTTTAAAACTTGAATTTGCGCTCTTAAGCCTTAAAATCTCATTTTTACCCTCTTTAATTTGCGTGCACAGTCCGGGTAGGTTTCCAAAAAGCTTTTATGTTGAAAACTACTGAAAAAAAGAATTTTTACCTTAAAAGTTGATTTTAGTTGACTTCGATTAACAGTTTTGGTAAACGGGCCCGAATCCATATTTTGATGGTCCGGGTGGGTCCGTATCAAATTATGGGACCTGGGCGTATGTCTGGAATCGAATTCGGAGGGCCCTAGCTCAAGTTATGAATTTTTGATAAAAATTAAAAGTCTGAAAATTAATTATTTTTAAGAATTGATTGATGTTTGGCATTGTTAGTACCGGGTCCGTATTTTGGTTTCGGAGCCCGGTACAGGTTCATTATGCTATTTAAGACCTGTCTAAGAAATATGGTGAGAAACGAAGTTGATTTGATGTGATTCGGACCATCGGTTCAGAAAATAGTAATTTTAAAGTGTTCTTGAGAATTTCATTCGATTTGGTGCTAAATTCGGAGTTCTAGGTGTTATTTTGGCGATTTGATCGCGCGATCCGGTCCGTATAATATTTTTAGACTTGTGTGCATGTTTGGTTTGGATCCCTGAGGGCTTGGGTGAGTTTCGGATAGGCTACGGGGTGATTTGCACTTAGAAAATCTAAGATTTTTGCTGCAGCAGCTGCTCTGGTGTGCCCTTCTTTGCGTTCGTGAAGGTAGTGTCGTGAACGCAAAAGGTAAAATAGGGGCAGGGGAAATTTCTCCTTCGCGAACGCGAAGGACTGGTCGCGAACACGAAGCGTTGGGGGTGGTACCCTTCGCGAACGCAATCTGTCTCACGCGAATGCGATAGTTTAAGGGACCTAGGCAGGGGGTCATGTTCTTCTACGCGAACGGGTCCACTGGGTCACGAACGCGAAGGCTTGGGGGGAGCTGCCTTACGCGAACGTGTAGAAAGACTCGCGAACGCGAAGGCCTTAGGCCGATGTGCATCGCGATTGCGACAGGCCTCTCGCGAACGCGATGAAGGCCTGTCCAGTGACTTAAAACAGACTCCAAACACGGGTTTAAGCCATTTTTCAATATTTTTCAAGAACCAAATGGGTAGAGGCGATTTTCAAGAGTTATTTTCTTCCCCAAAGTGTTAGTAAGTGATTCTAAACCATTTTCTTTCAATTACCCATTACATTTCTTGAATTATCAACCTAAAATCTAGAGTTTCATGGTAGAATTAGGGGTTAGGGTAGAAACTAGGGATTTCGAAAATTTGAGGATTTAGACTCCAATTTGAGGTCGGATTCCAAAACTAATTACATATTCGGACTCGGAGGTGAAGGGGTAAAAGGATTTTGGTCCGAACCTCGGGTTTTGACCAAGCGGGCCCGGGATCGATTTTTTGACTTTTTGGAGGAAAATTTGGGAAATTTAATTTATGCAATATAATTGATTCTTTTAGTAATATTTGATATTATTGAGTCATTTTTGAATAGATACGAGTGGTTTGGAGGTGAATTCCAAAGAAAAAGCTGTGATTGAGAATTAAGTGGCCTTCAGAGTGAGGTAAGTATTGTGTCTAACCCTGACTTGAGGGAATTAGGAACCTTAGATTACTTGCTAAGTAAAATTCATGTGAGCGGCGTATATGTGAGGTGACGAGTACTTATGCACCGCCAATTTACCGATTTTCCGTGTTTTCCTGTTTTTCTTATATTGTCTCATTCATATGCCAAATTGCTACGTGTTATACTAGTGTTGTTTAATTTATCGCTCTGATCATGTTTACGGATTTTTTGGTGATAATTGAGTTTTTATTTCAAAGTTGAGATTGATATTATGGAATCAAATGTTGAAGTAAGGTTTTTACTTGTTATTCTATCTCCCTGTTGTTATTTATGCATTGCATTATGGTAAGGGAGAGTGTTAATGCATGAAGGGTGATGTCGTGCCATATTGTGAGTGTTAATGCACGAAGGGTGATGCCGTGCCATATTGCGAGTGTTAATGCACGAAGGGTGATGTCGTGCCATATTGTGAGTGTTAATGCACGAAGGGTAATGTCGTGCCATGATATGAGAGTTAATGCACGAAGGGTGATGTCGTGCCGTTTCTATTACTTTTATGGTGAGATTGAGAGTAAAAGCACGAAGGGTGATGCTGTGCATTTTTTTTCCTTACTGTATTCACTATTCCTGTTGATTCATGGTATATTGACTGCTCCGGTGATCATTCTGTTGTAGTTCTTTATCTTGTTTTTCCCTCAGTATGTTCCCCTCCCGACATTTCCTGTTTAGTTCTTCATTTCTGTTATTTGCATATACACTGTTAAATTGTACAGGTTGATTTGTTGGTGCCTTGCCTTAGCCTCGTCACTACTTCGTCGAGGTTAGGCTCGATACTTACCAGTGCATGGGGTCGGTTGTACTGATACTGCACTCTGCACTTTCTGTGCAGATTTTGATACCGGCTCGGGTTGATCGAGATTTTGCTATTGGTTCGCTGTCCGGAGACTCAAGGTAGATCTGTCGGCGTTCACAGACCTTGAAGTCCCCGTCTATCTTTTCTGTTCTACTGTTCTTTCATTCAGACAGTTGTATTTCTTTCTGACTATTACTTATAGGAAATTCTAGAATGCTCGTGAATTGTGGCTCCAGATCCGGGTGGTAGTAATTAATACAGTTTTATGATATTCCTCACTTATTATATTTCATCTTAGTTAATTATTGTTATTTACTGAATGGAAATAAGGAATTGGTTTAATGATTTTCTAACGTTGGCTTGCCTGGGAAGTGAAATGTTAGGCGCCATCACGGTCTCGTCGGTGGGAAATTTCGGGTCGTGACACTACAAAACGGCCCAACACACCCCAATCTCTTCATACACAAAACGACCACCATAGTAGTGTCAAACAACCCGAAAATATTACGACGAATGACCAGCCCACCACCCTGCATTTATGTGGTGTTTCTCCACACGCTTCCTCCTCCAAAACTCCACAAAATAGTAGTAAAACATGCAACCCAACATCAACACAAAATAGTCTACAAAACACCGGTGCAAGTGAATAACTCGAACTCACGGCTTCCGATCACCATCCCGTGAATTATTACAAATATAGAATGATTTACTATGCATTTAAAGCAGAACAAAATGGATTAAAGAGAGTAGTAAACTTACCTTATTTGTTGGATAACTCAACTCCTATCTTGGTTCTTCAAACTCTAAGTTTTTACCTCCAATTAGAACTTGAAAGGGAGAGAAAATTAATTGGGGTTTTGCGGGAAATTTTTGGGAGGATTTTTGTAGAGCTTATGTCTGGTTATTAAGCCCTATTATAAGTCTAATATATGAAGGAGATAGGCCTTTAAAAAGGTCTCTTTGGACGACCCGAACTGGCCCATTTTTGAATGACCCGAACTGGCCCATTTTTAGATTCTCGTTTAAGCAAGTAGGTGATAGTCTGCTCAGTCTCGTAAAAATGCCCATATGTCTCTAATCTTATATCGTATTGATAAACGGTTTAATGCGTTAGAAAATAGACTCATAGATCTTTAATTTTATGGGTGGAACACCCCATAAAACTAAGTATATTGGGAGAAAATGGCAGTTACATTTGACCCAAAGTTTCAGTAAAACTTATGAACGTAACTTGTGATGACTTTCATCGACTTTTGTTCCACCACTCGCTTGACTTCAAAACATAACACATGACTATCATACGACTAACATAAATTATAACATAACCTCCTTATCATGTTAAACACCTTGGTTTCACCCCAAAAGTACATGTTATAACATTCCCAACTTGTCGACTTTCGACGAAACATTATTTTCTTCAATTCCTTTAGCTTCTGAACCTTCCAACCCTATTTGTACTTGATGTTCATGATCTTAAATATTTATAACCTCGTAGGTAACATGATTAACTTACTTTATATATTTTCAAAGATGATCTCATTTTTGGTCCTACATTAGTTTGCTCACGACACAGTTTTACGTACGAAAATATCGGGTATAACATCAAGAAATTTTTGTGATCGGCCAAATAGTTCAAGAATCTAAAAGGTCTGGTGGCCTTTTTTCCAACTGTCTCAAAATGTATGCTCAGTGGTGTATGATCTGAGCAGCCATAATTCATTATTTCAACTTCAGTCTGAGCTATTGTAAGAAGCCATTCAGCATTGACAAATGCTCTATCTATTCTGCTATAGATCTGTCCATTAGACCATGTATACTTCCTGCCAATAGCTCGCAATTCTGTCATGCCAGACTCTATTATGTAGGCATTAAAGTCCCGCACCTCACTTGCATGTACAAGATTCCCAAATTATCTATCATTTATATCTGTCATTGCATTGTAATCATCAATAGTTAGCCAAGGCCCCTGCATGGTAACACTCATACTCCTTAGTTCATTCCACAATGATTTCCTAATCTCAATGTGTGGAAACCATATATGGATGATAAGGTGAATTTAACTTTCAAGTGATGGATCCATACTATGACATGAATGGCTTGTGCACTCATGGCAATTTCGTCAAATTATATCCTGTTTGGGTCCCACATTACCCAAATTCTACCTTTGTCACTATGGGAGTAGTTAGCACACCATCCCCAATTGTTTTGCTATCTTCATAATTGTCCTACTAACATTTTTCTCTTTGACTCTATTTTCTAGTATGATAATTAACCCAACATCATTCTTCTGTATAAACTTCTTGACTTCCTTCTGCTTATATATTTTATTTATGCCCCTTACATTCCAGGTTATGACATTCATTTAGTTATATGTAGTGTTTTTGCACCACTTGTTTCTCCTAGGTAGCTGCATTGCCCCTTTTCAAGAACTTTATACCTCTCAGCCTCTCATTTTGTTGCATTAAATAAAGGATTGAATCCATTTACCACATTGAGCCCCTCTAAATCCTTTGCTTTGGTTTGAGTCCTTTTAGTTGTTGATCTTCCTTTAACAGCTTCCCAAGTCTTCTTTCCCTGATCATTGACTAATCCAGGTTCTTAGAATTTCTGTTGTTGTTGTGTGTTTTGTATTTCCCCTTCAGGTTCAGGTTTTTGTGGCTCAAAGCCAATCTGTTGTTGATCCTATTTCCTCTTCCATTCCATCCTAGTTTTTATTTACTTTTGGTTGATTACTTGCATAGATTTTGGCTGTTTCTCC